>NC_137969.1:12300815-12640815 GCF_963924665.1 Micromys minutus
CACTCCAGTTTCAAGTGCATAGAATTGTAGGGTCAAAACATAGGGGGAAAACAACCCCAAAAAGCAAATATTCATCCTTTTCAAGCTCCAATATTTACGTGTACCACCCAATGGCTTAAAGTTACCTAAATTGATATTTATCCCCTTAACCTGAAATCACACTTTTGTCTTCCTTTGGAGGTGAATCTCTCATGTATTCATTCGTGGTCGGTCATGTAGCCATAACAGTTGTTTAGTATTAGACTCATTTCCTAACACTTTACCCAAATCAACTCATTTTATTTTTACAATACCCCATAAATTGATATTATATCAATTACAGAAATAAGAAACTGAAAAAAGATGAGGGGTTTGATGCTACTTGGTTTTATTCCCAGATTCTTACTCCTAGTATTTCATTTCTATAAAGAGTTGAGCACATTTTTAAATGTTTATTTATTGAGATTTTGAGGCAGGGTCTTAGTCTGTAGCCTATGTTTCCTTGAACTTGTAGCAATTCCCTTGTCTCATATTCTGAAGTGTTGTTATCATAACCCTAAGCCACCATGACAGTGTTTTATTTATCAGTACACAGAGATGCTAGGGGAAGAGGAACAACAGTACTAAGAGCTTTTATGGGAATATATAAAAGGAAAACACAATATTTCCTGAACAGAACACCAATAGCTTATGCTCTAAGATCAAAAATCAATAAATGGGACTTCATGAGATTCCAAAGTTTCTGTAAGGCTATGCACACTGTTAAGAGAGAAAAAAAAAAAAAAAAAAAAAAACAAAAACAAAACAAAACAAAACAAGACTGGGAAAGGATCTTTACCATTCCCACATCTGAGAGAGGCCTAATATCCAATATATATACATAACTCAAAAATTAGACTTCTGAGAATCATGCAATCCTATTAAAAATGAGGTACAGAGCTAAACAAAGAATTCTCAATTGAGGAATATCAAATGGCTGAGAAGCACAGAAGAAAATGCTCAACATCCCTAGTCATCACGGAACTGCAAATCAAAACAACCCTGAGATTCTACCTCACACAAGTCAGAATGGCTAGGATTAGAAACTCAGATGACAGCAGATGCTGTTGAGGAACTAGAGAAAGAGGAATACTCCTCCACTGTTGGTGGAGTTTTAAGCTGGTACAACCACTCTGGAAATCACTCTAGCAGTTCCTCAGAAAATTGGACAAGACCAAGTAATTCCACTTCTGAGCATATACCCCAAAGATGCTGCAACATATAATAATAACACATGATCCACCATGAGAATAGCAGCCTCATTTATAATAGCCAGAAGCTAGAAAGATTCCAGATGTCCTTCAGTAGATGAATAGATACAGAAATTGTGGTACATTTACACAATGGAGTACTACTCAGCTATTAGAAACAATGTCTTTACAAAATTCCTAGGAAAATGGATGGATCTAGAGAATATCATCCTGAGTGAAGTAACCCAGTCACAAGAGAACAGACATAATATGCAGTCACTGATAATTGGATACTAGCCCCAGAAAGCTCTGAATACCTAAGAAAACAACTCAGAGACCATATGAAGCTTAAAAAGAAGAAAGGCCAGAAAGTGGAGGCCTCAGTCCTTCCTAGAAAGAAAAAATAAGTGTATAGCACCCTCTCAGAGTGTGGTATTGAAAGACCCCTGCCAGAGGGGAGACCCTCAGTCATGTCTCTGGATAACACGACCTCCCAAGAACTCACAAGAGACCGTCCTTGCTGCAATTACATGAGGATTTTAATTGACCAGTGCACCAGTGTTGAGACTCATATTCCTCACAGGAATAGAGGAGTCTGACCCATAGTGGCTGGGAGATGGGGGTTTTAAAGGAAACAAACCACAACTTGGGGGGCGGAGTACATAATTGAAGAATACTAAAAATACCAGTGAAGAATCATAATAGAAATACCTGGCTTTTCAAGATTGACTATTAGGTGAAAATTACCAGTGAAGAATCGCAAGGGGAAAATCGGGTTTCTCAAGATTGTTTATGAAGTCTTATTTAACTTTTATGTTTTTATGGTCAGTCAGTTTCTGAAACAGAGTCACCCTAACCTTAAGGATATAAATTCTTTATGGTCATCCAGTTCCTGAAACAGTCACTGAACCTGCTATCCTACATTTTTGGCTCTACTCTATCTCCTAGGGGTCTTCTACTTTACCTGTTAGGTGGTCAGAATTTATCATGGTCTTTCAGTATACCTGGACCTTAAATCTTTAATAATTTAAGATCTAAAAATGTAGGCTTGTGTCAACTCTTGGTATTTCAAAATCATCATGTTTAATCTATACACACCAAGAAAACTTTAACTTTTATATGTGATGTTTCGCTTTACATGTATTTTGTGCTTATTGTAACTAGTAAGAATTCAATACATAATATCAAACATTAAAAAACTGACAAAAATATATTCATATAGTGTTATAAAAATGCATTTAAAACCTGTACATATATATCTGGTTTTGAAAATAAAGTTGCCTAATTAAAAAAAGGGGGGGGGGCAGGGGAGAATACCCAGTCCTTGTCAGCTTAGTTGATCATAGTCAAGACAGGGCATTATCTTTTTATGTGTTTTAACTTTCTCCAGTGTGGGGGGGGCATGGAGAAGAAAGGAGCAGAGAATAGTGTTAGAAAATATGTGACTAAAGCTAACTGTTATAGGTGTTTACCCTATTCTAGATAGGAACCTTTCGATGAGGAGTCTTAAGCTATCCTGGCAGTTATAAGGGTAAAAGTCTTAATGATAGGGATGTTAGGGATGTGCAAAGACTGACTGACACATGCTAGCAAGTAGGTAGCAACTTTGAGAGTTCCATGTGAACCCCTGGGCCCCTGTTCAGCCTGTTAAGATTTTGATTAGACCAGAATTAGCATTGCATGTAGAAAAATTATAATCCAACAATATGGCTGCTCTGGCAAGGGATAACATCTAAAGAAATTTTAGATCTGTGTAATACAACTGGTATGACACACCTTTAATCACTCTTTCTGAAATACAGACATGATCTTCATATGTACCTTAAATCCCAAACAATGAAGGTAAGGTTATCTTGTAGAAGAAACAGCTATTTTTGAAAGTGACATCTAATTGAGGGGCAGACAAAATGATGATTACAGAAAAATTTGACAGAATGAATGAGAGATGAAATATGTTCAACTCTCAGGAAGACATGGAAAAGAGACTACTTAAAGAACGTTGAGGTAGAGAGACTCAGTTGAGTTCAGTCAGTGGTTCAGTTCAGTTCAGTTCAGGTTGGAGCAGTTCAGTTGAGTGCTGTTGGGCTCAATTCAGAATAGGGCAGTTGAGTTTGGAGCAGTTCAAATCATGGAGTTCATACACAGTCTTTACAAGCAGAGCAATTAGAGCAGAAGCAAAGAGAAGCCTATTTGAGTCAGTTAGGTTAGAAAGGAGTTTGAGCCAGAAGAGCTGAGTTGAACTTACCAGCCAGAGTTTAGAATGATGTAGAAAGAGTGAGTTTATTTACAAATAGTCTTAGAATCTGAAACATTCTAGGCCTAAAAGGCTGAAGCCTTCAAGACCCAGGCTTATAGAAGATTAATTAGAGGCTAAGCAGAGCCATTTAGTTAGAAGCTGAGAAGTCAATGTGAATCATTCAGCTTGGAGAGTAGTTTGGACCAGAATGCCTGAGTTGAACCAGCTATCCAGAGTACAGAAAAAGCTAGAAAGCAGTGAGCCACCTAGATGACAATTACATCTACAAATAAAATTATGTATACAACTGTATTTAGGAGCCTGTGTGAAAGTCACAGTGGCAGCTGGTCTCAGCTAGTCAGTGAAATGGAAAGAGCTGAATTAGTGAGGACTACCTAGACCCTGTCAAGCTAAGAAAGAAGTTTTCTTTATACCTGACGCCTTCTGAAAATCCTTGCAGTATATAATTATACAGAGCCATCAAGTTCATGCCCCACCAACATATCTAGAAAAGAAAGGCACCAGGAGTTTATTTGGAGTAACATTCTAGCTGGGAAAAGTAAGATGAATTATTTTAGCCTTGTATGTTACATTTTAGTTGGACTTTGCAGTAGATGGTCCAGCCCTGCAAAAGGAACCAACTTCAGAGGGGGATAAAAAAATCAGATTGTTCATAGACATTGAGTTATCTCCAGAGATTTTTAATGAACTTTCCCTTATGCTTATTCCTTTTGTTAAAAAATAAATTTTATTTCCTGTCTCTATTGAAATTGGACTCATTCACAAGGAAGCTTAGAGAAAGATGATAAATATGACTCATTTGCTTTAGCCTGATGTTTTAAACACTGGTTTTAGGCCAACGTTTGCTTTACAACAAAAATGTGCTGTATCAACTTCTGTTCTATAAACAACATGGGGGGGTCATGTTTAAATTGTTTTGTTTATTTTTATTTTATGGGTGAACACTAAGTTAGATATTAGTTCCCGCTAGACGTTAAAAGTATCTAATGTTTACCCGTTGAACAATTTTGCTAGAGAATTGAGAAAAACATCCTTAAACAGGAAGTCAGCTTTAACCTCATTGAGCTTAATACAACTGTTACATTATTAAGGCTTAAACTATTTCTAAACTTTAACTGGTTATTATTTCCTATAGATATACATAAAATAGCAATCACTTTCTTGTGCAGCTGTGGAGTGTAAGCCTGATTCAGTCCCTTGTCCCTTTTGCTCTTCTTACTTATGGTGATTTATGTAGCTTCATAGGCAAAGTTTCAACCAAGTCCAAGAGAAAAAGTATACGATGAACTCAGCTTAATGAAGGCTCTGCATAAAACTATAAAAGTAACTTTTATCCCCCTGATGTACTTGTCTCTGGGGTTTACTCCCATTGTCTGCCAGCCTACGCCTAGTGCTGGAAGCTTCTGTCCCCTGGAAATACTATCTTGGCCTAGAATATTTTCAGGCTCTGAGACTTACCGCTGAATAAGATCATCCTTTCTTGTTTTTTTCCTAATCTCTGGTTCAACTCAACTGTTGGTTTAACTCAGCTCTTCTGGCTCAAATTCTGCTCCAATCTGACTAATTCAATCTAGTTTCTCTCTCAGCCTCTGATAAAATTGTTCAGCTTAGCTTTATACTAACACTGGCAATATATTCTAATCTTCTGGCTACTTCTCAGTCTCTGGCTCTCTCTGTCTTCATCTCTGATTAGCTTGTTTTCTCTCTCTACACCCTGTCTCTCTATAACTGTCCTGGTAAGACTGCCTTATCTTTCTCTCTGTCTCGAAGTTCAAATAGCCTCCCTTTCCTTTCTCTCTGTGCATGAGAGTTGGGCTTATTTTACTCTGTGAAATCTTATTTTGTTTCATTATTTTGCTTACCATTCAACTCAACATAAGGTCCAAATATTGTTTCCTTCTATAAACTAACTTCATTGCTTGGGATTAAAGTTATGTACTAAGGATATGCCTGCATTCTGGCAGATTAAACAGAACTAAAAGGTCTATGAATGTGATGAGAGCAGCCATAGTGTTGAATTAAAATTCCTCTACATAAAACAGACAATGGTCTCATGATAGCTAGTAGTGTCCCTGCACATAGTCTCTGGTAATTCACCAGTCTGTTTTATACTTTTGTATATTAAGCGGAATGTACCAAGAGAATGAACAATCCACTGAAGCTATGCACAGGTATCTGGGGACACAGACTCTGGACCCCAATTAGTGAACTCCCATGACCATCTATTATTTCAAATCAGATCCCTGTTCCAGATTAGAGGCCAATGGGGGGAAAACAAGACACTGCATGTGAGGAGCCATGATAGAGTATCATGGCAATATTTTCCTGATTTCTACATAATATCTACCACATGAGATTATGGGATGCAGTTTCTTTCAGGTTTAACTTAATGAATATATTGAGTTTTACCAGCTATTAGTATGGTTGACAGTTTTCAGGAGAGAATATTTATCAAATATATATATATATTACTTTAAAGCTTATTATTTTTAAAAGTTGCTAATAGAAAACATCATATCCCTGAATTCACCAGACCCAAAGACTATACAACTCAATGAACAGTTATAGTCACAGTTTGGAATGAAAGCTATGGAGCTTAACATAGATTTTTATATTTTCACTAACCAATGTATTTTAACACAGTTATCCACCACCAGAAATAAAATGTTAACTTTTAATGCATTGACCTTTCAATTATATGTCAATACATGCTCACCTTTTCTGTTACTTTATGTTCCTGTTTCTATTTAAAGCAAAAAATAATCTATGCCCATTTTTATTTTCTCAGAAAGACTGTTTCAATATTTCCTTTAGTGCCTGTGTTTTATTGACAAATTCTTTGTTCTATTTGTCTGGAGATCCTCACAGTTCATCGATATTTTTGGAAATACATCACTTTGGCTTCTGATCTTATTACTGTGAGTGAGATGCCCACCTTGTTTCTGCTCTCTCCTTATGTGCTTTCAGGCTGAAGTGTAGTGATAGCATTATACTCTAACCCCATGCTCATTATCCACACGGCTCATGCCTTTCCATTAAATGTGTCAGGCAGGGTGTAACTCAGTGATAGAATACGGAGTCCTGAATTTAATTTCAGAATCATATGTCTCAGAATTTGGAATATTTAGCCAGTTTGAATATTCTCTTTAACACCAGGATACTGTTATAATGGTATATGCCTTAGCATTGTGATTATAAAATCAACCAAAATTAGCTCTCTTCCACTTTCTATATACTTGAACAATGATCTATCAAATAAAGTCAAATATTATAACAGCTTGATTAAAAAGGCATAAAATAAATATGATAAATATATAGCATATATGGTAATATAGACAGTGACTAAGTGGTAAGAATCACAAAAAAATGCTAATAAAGAGTTTACTGTGCCATAAGAGGGATTATGCAGAATTTAAATTTTTATGTAAGCTAGCTTTTTATTTTGTTAGGACTATTATAAGCGAATGTCAGCCCAGTGGCTAGGAGATGATGAAAGTACTTATGGAAGTTAAGACATTTGACATTAGTTGTTAGAAGATTCAGTTTCTTGAAAGAGATGGCTTATGTTCTATTAATCTGTATCTTCTTACTGTAACTTTTTATA
Source organism: Micromys minutus (assembly GCF_963924665.1). Classification (NCBI taxonomy): domain Eukaryota; kingdom Metazoa; phylum Chordata; class Mammalia; order Rodentia; family Muridae; genus Micromys; species Micromys minutus. The sequence goes on from NC_137969.1 coordinate 12,307,885, forward strand.
GTAGAAGAAACAATATTTTTCATGTCCTCCATGAAGGTAATAATGTCATCCATGAAGCCGATTCCTCATATTCGAGAGGCTACAATTTTAAAGACCCATTATCTTTCAGACTCCCCACTTTCTGACATCATAATCCAGGGTTTAGGGTTCACAATTTCAACAGTAGCTAGAACTTTATATCTTTGAGCAGAAATATTATGTACTTGATTTACTGCAGTATTCTTGATTCTAGTATGCCTGGGATATAAATCACACTTGATAACTACTTGTCAATGAATAAGTTAATACACACACATGAATTGAATTCAAATTCACATATTTCTTCAATCAGAACATATTGAGTACGTATTCTACTAGACACAAAAGATCATAAGCAATAGCAAAGTTCTTATCTTTAAGGGCTTGACAAACAGTATCTTCCATATGTAAAAATGAGATTTTCTTGGCACATGCTTCATTTTCTCTAAAATATCCTCTCTGACCTTCTACACATAAAAAAGGAAGAAAGAAAGAGAAAAAATAGAGAGAGAAAGAAAGAAAGAAAGAAAAAGAAAGAAAGAAGTTGGTGAAAGTTGTAAATAGCATCATGGTTTTATTTTAACAGCATCATGGATTTATTGATTCATAAATATGAGTAAATGCAAATTGATTTTAAGATCTAGCTATATCCAACCTTTTGATGAGAATTGGCTAATGGTCTTTCTCTTGCTTTTGGGATGGTTCCCTCCACTTCCACAGTGTTACCTTAGTTCTCAGACATCCCTTGCCCCAAGAGAGTGGAAATTGGCTCGAATCCTCTGGCCTCAGGTAACAGACGCCTATCTTGCAGATGGCTATCATAGGTAGATGCTTTCCTAAGCACAGCAGTAAAACAGCAGAATAGCTCTATCATTAATCCACCAAGGATTACATGATTGCCTCCAAGCTAGTGAGTGGCACTGCAGTGACAAGAATTTCTGATTGTTTCTGCCTGAGTCATGAATCAGCTTTGGAGTCAGTCCAATTACTTGGACTCATATAGATCCTCAGAGAGAACATATTTGTGGATGAAATATTTTATAAATGAAAAATTGTAGCAGGCATCCCAAATATGCTCAGATGCTGTATGCTTTTTATAGTGACATTCTAGAATTAACTTGGAGGTAAAAATGTTCATCAAATTAGAAGTGATTTTCAAATATAAATAAATTTCAAATAAACAGAAAGGTACTTTCCTCTTTTTCTCTCTCTCTTTCTCTCCCTCCTTCCCTCCCACCCGCCCTCCTTTTCATCTTTTGTTTCTTTTTCTTTCATTCCCTCTTTCCTTTTGCCTTCCTTTCTTTCTTTCCTTCTTTTCTTCTTTTCTTCTTTCTTTATTTTTTTTGAAGGGTAATTGGAATAAGGAATGCACAGAAAGAGTTTGCAATGCAACATTTCCCTCATTTTTATGTAGAAAAGATAATTCCTGAAGTATGTAAGAGTGACTGAAAATGCAATTATGTAATTGGTTTTAGGCACATTACTAGAACTCTTTCTGTGCTATTAGATTACTTGGAGAAATTAACATGGATTCCAAAATAATGAGATTTTAGTACAAATGCAGATAGGAGTTTCAAGTTAGCTTTAAATAATCCTCAAAGAATTGTAGTCTCGTACAATCACTAGTATAGTTGTGCAAATGTTTGCAGAATCTTCTTAAAGCAAAGCTCAGAAGGCAATGCCATTATGTGATTTATGTGATTTAAATTAAACTCATTCAGTTTGAAGCACAGACACTTTCCCCCAAAAGACATAAAAGAGCTTTAAAAAAAACTTAGTTCATTTTTGGGTTTTTTTTTTTTTTTTTTTTTTTTTTTTTTTTGCAACAGTATTTCCTACTGTCTTGGAATAGAGTACCTCTTAAGGTGGCCTATTGCAGGGCCACTAAACTACAGTACATGTCTAATGCAGATATTCAGACATACCAAATTAAGAATTTGGTAGCAGTCAAAAGCATTTGTTGTAATGAAATGATGTTTGCAGCATACAAATTCACACTCAATAGATTCATGTTTTACCTTTATGTGGTAGCAACTACAGTGGTTATCCCTCAACTCATCAAGGTTCACCTTCCATGGTCTGCCTCCCATTTACAATTCATACTTATAATCCTGAGAATTTGAAAATGATTCAGAAATAAGTAGAAAAGCTGTTATTTTGTCTCAGAAAATTTGAAATGAACAAATTTTCCCAAACTGAAGTAATCAGAAAACTACATTGAAGGTCATAAGACAGTTCAAATATGGAGGAAGGTCATTAGTCAAGACCTGAAAAGGTTCCTTACAGTTTTGTTGTTCTTTTTATTGTATAGTTTGTGGATGGTAAGTAAAATTATGCAGGCACATGAACATCAGAAAATTTGATTAGACATTAGATGACATGAGCCTTTTGAGAGTCAAATCATTGAGTTCTTAATTGTGGACTTTAACATGATAATGCTTGGAAGAAGGGCCAAACTCCAAATACAAGAAAGCACACAGCTGTGTGTTCTTATGCACACTCACAAACATAGAATATAGGGTTGATAAGACTGGATGCTATTTGTAGAGAAAGTGACTGAGTACTTTTCCAAATTGGCAAAATATTTAACCTCATAGATTCAAATACTATTAATCTTCAGCCAGAACAATTTAAAGAAGCATAAATTGAAAACTATGGATAGAAAATCTTCAATAGATCTGTTAAAACAAAACAAAACAAAAATATATATTTTAAAATAAGTATTTCAAAGGGCAATGGATAGGTTAACAGCTGAATTATCAACAGAAATAGAGAGTGGAGAAAGCAAAAAAGGAAAATTTACAATGTAATAAAACAATAAAAACAAAACAAAAAAAAAGACTTAAGTCTATGTCACAGTGGAAAAAAATTAAGAGTAGTCATGCAAAAAGGGAAATTTTAAATAAGGCGAAAAGCTAGAACTTGCCAACAGAATAGAACCCCATAGAAAAGTGTTAAAATGCTTTTAGAGAAGAGTAAAGGTAGTTGTGTGTAAAAGATACAGGATTTAGAAAGCTATGGAGTGTAAGATGAGAGTAAACAATCTAATGGAAAATGATCACAGGGAAGACCTGTCTGAACTGCAGGGAGGACTGCATTAGCTGTAGTTACGTAGTAATGGTCCAGAGAAAGTATAAAGAGTGATAGATGATGGAACTAGAGCTTTGGCTCAGTCAGTAAGTTATTTGCAAAGGGCCAAGCTCCAAGAGCAGCCTCACAAGAGCTTCCCTACCCGAACCCACAAAGACAACTGAGTACCTGCCACCAGAACTCACTGCTCACCCCCAAAAAACACTCAGAAGCAATTTTCTTCCTTAGCCCACAGGACCTCAGATCCACGGGAGAGACAGGTGCCAGTCACTGACAAAAAGACCACATATAACCACAGACAACAAGATGGCCAGAGGAAAATGAAAGAACATAAGCAATGGAAACCAAGACAACCTGGCAACATCAGAGTCCAGCTCTCCCTCCACAGCAAGCAGTGTATTGCCAAACACAACAGAAAAAGAAGACTCAGACCTGAAATCATACCTCAAGGTGATGATGGAGATCTTCAAGAGAAGCTTGAATAACTGTCTAAAACAAGTAAGGGAGGACAAGCATAAACAAATACAAGCTTTTAAAGAGGAAACACAAAAATCACTCAGAGAACTCAAAGAACTAGAGGAAAACACAACCAAAGAGATGAAGGAATTGAAAATGGAAATAGAAACAATAAAGAAAACAAAAAGTGACAACCATGGAGATGGAAAAACTAAAAAAGAATTTAGGAGTCATAGATGTAAGCATCTCCAACAGACTACAAGAGATAAAATCTCAGGGGTTGAAGACAACATTGAAAACATAGACAAAAAAAAGATGCAAACACCAAAAAGCTACTAACCCAAAATGTTCAGGAGATCCAGGACACAATGAGAACACCAAATCTAAGGATAATAGGAATCGAAGAAGGCAAAGAATATCAACTAGGAGGAACAGTAAATATCTTCAACAAAATCTTAGAAGGAAACTTCACCCTTAAGAATGAGATGACCAGGAGCATAAAAGAAGCCCACAGAACTCCAAATAGAGCAGACTAGAAAAGAAATTCTTCCCGACACATAATAGTCAAAATGCCAAGTTTTCAAAACAAAAAAAGAATACTAAAAGCAGTAAGGGAAAAAATGTCATGTAACATATAAAGGCAGACCAATCAAAATTACACCTAACTGCTCAACAGAGACTATGAAAGCTAGAAGATCCTGGACAGACATCATACAAACCCTAAGAGAACACAAATGTCAGCCCAGGCTACTATACCCAGCAAAACTCTCAATCACCATAGATAGAGAGACAAAGATATTCCAGGACAAAACTAAATTTACACAATATCTGAACACAAATCCAGCCTTATGAAGAATAATAGATGGAAAACCCAATAAAAGGAGGAAAACAACATACTAGAAAAAAGCAAGAAAATAAGAAAGAAAACTAAAAGAAGAAAGACACACAGACATAATTCTACCTCTAAAAGCAAAAATAGCAGGAAATAGCAACCACTATTCCTTGATATCTGTTAACATAAATGGACTTATTTCCCCAGTAAAGAGGCATAGTATATGAGACTGGATATATAAACAGAATCCATCATTTTGCTGCATACAAGAAACTCATCTCAGAGACAAAGACAGACACTATCTCAGAGTAAAACACTGGAGAAACAACCTTCCAAGAAAACGGCCCCAAGAAACAAGCTGGAGTAGCCATTCTAATAGTGAATAAAGTAGATTTTCAACCAAACGTTATTAAAAAAGATAAGGAAGGACACTTTTTACTCATTACAGGGAAAATTTATCAAAAGTAATTCTCAATCCTCAACATATATGCTAAATGCAAGAGCCCTCATATTCATAAAAGAAACCCTACTAAAGCTCAAAGCAAAAATTGCACCACACACAATAATATTGGGAGACCTCAACACCCCACTCTCATCAATGGGCATATCATGGATGCAGAAGCTGAACAAGGACATGGTGAAACTAGAAGAGGTTATGAACCAATTGGAATTACTAGACACCTACAGAACAGTTTACCCTCAAACAAAAAATACACCTTCTTCTCAGAACCTCATGGCACCTTCACCAAAATTGATCATATAATTTGTCACAAAACATGTCTCAATAGATATAAGATTTAAATAATCCCATGCACCTATCAGATCACCATTGAGTAAGGCTAGTCTGTAATAAGAACAAAATCAATAAAAAGCCCATGTAAACATGGAGTCTAAACAATGATATCTACTCAATGATAGCATGTTCAAAAGAGAAATAAAGAAAGAAATTAAGAATTTTCTGGAATTTAATGAAAATGTAAGCACAGCATACCCAAGCATATGGGATGCAATGAACTAAGAGGAAATCCCATAGCTCTGAGTGCCTCAAGAAGAAACAGGAAAGAGTATACACTAGCAACTTCACAGCACAGTTGAAAGCTCTAGAACAAAGAGCAGATAAACCCAAGAGGAGTAGGCAGCAAGACATAATCAAACTCAGAGTAGAAATTAACCAAATAGCAACAAAAAGAACTATTCAAGGAAACAACAAAACCAAGAGCTGTTTCTTTGAGAAAATTACCAAGATTGGTAAACACTTAGCCAGACTAACTAGAGGGCAAATAGGGAGTATCCAAGTTAACAAAATCAGAAATGAAAGTGGAGATATAACAACTGAAACTGAGGTAATTCTAGAAATCACCAGATCATACTACAAAATCCTATACTCAAGAAAACTGGAAAATCTGGAGGAAATGGATGAATTCCTAGATAGATACCAGATAACAAAGTTAAAACAGGACCAAGTAAAGCATCTAAATAATCCCATAACACCTAAAGAAATAGAAGCAGTCATAAAAGGCCTCCCAACCAAAAAAAGCCCAGGACCAAATTCATTGAGTGCAGAATTATATCAGACATGAATTGAAGACTTAATACCAAGACTCTCAAAATTATACTACCACATAGAGTCAGGTGGAATAATACCCAACTCATTCTTCAAAGTAACAATAATTCTCATTCCCAAACTACACAACAACCCTACAAGGAAAGCGAACTTCAGACCAAGCTCCTATATAAACATTGATTCAAAAATACTCAACATAATCCTTGCAAACCAAATCCAAGAACACATCAAAACAATCATTCACTATGATTAAGTAGGCTTCATCCCTGGGATTTAGGGATGGTTTAATATATGGAAATCCATCAACATAATCCATCATTTAAACAAACTCAAAAGAAAACAAATGCATAGTCATCTTACTAGATGCTGAGAAAGCATTTTACAAAATTCAACACCCCTTCATGTTAAATGTCTTGGAAAGATAAGAAATCCAAGGCCCATAACTAAACATAATAAAAGCAATATACAGCAAACCAATAGCCAACATCAAACTTAATAGTGAGAAACTTGAAGCAATCCAACTAAAACCAGGGACTAGACAAGGCTGCCCACTCTCCCCGTACCTATTCAACATAGTACTGGAAATCCCAGCCAGAGCAATGAGACAGTGAAAGGAAATCAAAGGGATACAAATAAGAAAGAAAGAAGTAAAGAACATCACTGTTTGCACATGACAAGATAGTATACTTAAGTGACCCCAAAAATTCCACCAGAGAACTTTTACACCTGAAAAAGAACGTCAGCAAATTGACTGGATATAAAGTTAAATCAAATCAGTAGCCTTTCTCTACTTAATGGACAAATATGAGGAGAAAGAAATTATTGAAAAGATACCCTTCACAATAGCCACAAACATTATGAAATACCTTGGTGTGATGCAAACTTAGCAAGTGAAGGAACTGTATGACAAGAACTTCAAATTTCTGAAGAATGAAATTGAAGAAGATCTCAAAAGATGAAAGATCTCCAATGCTCATGGATTGGAAGAATCAACATTATAAAAATGGCCATCTTACCAAAAGCATTCTACATATTCAATGCAATCCCCACAGAAATTCAAACACAATTTTCATAGAGTAGCAAAGAACAATTTGCAAATTCATCTGGAATGACAAAAATCCTACAGTATCTACAATATCGAAATTCATCCTCTACCACAAGAAAACATCTGCAGGAATCACCATTTCTAAGCTTAAGCTATATTGCAAGTCAACTGTGTTAAAAATTGCATGGTACTGGTACAGAGATAGGCAGGTTGATCAATGGAACAGAATAGAAGATCCAGAAATTAACCTTCATAAATATGGTCACATGATTTTTGACAAAGGAGCTAAAAACATTCAATGGAAAAAGAAAAGCCTCTGCAACAAATGGTGTTGGCTCAACTGGCACTCAGTATGCAGAAGAATGAAAATGGACCCTTTCTTATCTCCTTGTACAAAGCTCAAGCACAAGTGGATCCAAGATCTCCACATTAAACCAGGTACACTGAAACTATTAGAAGAGATAGTAGGGAAAACCTTAGAACACATAGGCACAGGGGAAATTTTCCTTGACAGAACACCAATGGCTTGTGCTCTAAGACCAAGAATTGAGAAATGGGAAATAATGAGATTTCAAAGTTTCTGTAAGGCTAAGGTCACTGTCAAGAAAACAAAATGGCAGCCAACAGATTTGGAAAAGATCTTTACCAACCCCACATCTGATAGAGGTCTAATATCCAATATATACAAAGAACTCAAGAATTTAGACTCCAGAGAATCAAACAATCCTATTAACAATGGGGTATAGACCTAAAAGAAAATTCTCAAGTGAGGAATATTGAATGGCTGAGAAGCATCTAAGGAAGTGCTGAACATCCTTAGTCATCAGGGAAATGCACATCAAAACAACCATGAGATTCCACCTCACACCAGTCAGAATGACAAAGTTCAAAAACTCAAATGACAGCAGATGCTGGCAAGGATGTGGAGAAAGAGGAACACTCCTCTACTGTTGGTGGGGTTATAAGCTGTACATCTACTCTGGTAATCAATCTGGTGGTGCTTCAGAAAATTTGACATTTTCCTACTTTAAGACTCAGTTATTCCACTTCTAAGCATATACCCCAGCGACGCTCCAACATACAATAAGGACACATGCACCAAAATGTTCATAACAGCCCTATTTATAATAGCCAGAAGCCAGAAAGAAACCAGATGTCCTTCCATAGATGAATAGATACAAAAATTGTCATATATTTACACAATGGACGTCTTAGTCAGTGTTTCTATTCTGGCACAAACATCATGACCAAGAAACAAGTTGTGGAGGAAAGGGTTTATCCAGCTTACATACACTTCTGTATTGCTGTTCATCATCAGAAGAAGTCAGGACTGGAACTCAAGCAGGTCAGGAAGCAGGAGCTGATGCAGAGGCCATGGAGAGATGTAACATACTGGCTTGCCTCCCCTGGCTTGCTCAGCCTGCCTTTTTATAGAACCCATGTTTTCCAGCCCAGGGATGGCACCACCGACATCATGCTGGACCCTGCTGTCTTGATCACAAGTTGAGAAAATGCCTTACAGCTGGATTTCATGGAGGCATTTTCCCAACGGAGGCTTCTTTCTCAGTGATAACTTCATCTTGTGTCAAGTTCACACAAAAGCAGCCTGCAAACTTGACCCCTTGTCAACTTGACACATAAACAAATCAATATTAAGCTTCAACCCTTACTTTCTTGTTCATCTTCAAGATTTAGATAACCTTAAGAGTCCTTTACCAATTCTTACATCTTAAAATTGCAATATGTTTAAAATATTCAGTCTCTTTAAAAAAAATCAAAGTCTTTTTACAATTTAAAGTCTCTAAACTGTGGGTACCTCTACTTCAAGAGGGAAAGATATCAGGGCACAGTCACAATCAAAGCAAAATCAACCTCTAACCCTTCATTGTCTAGGAATCAACTTACAAACTTCTGGGCTCCTCCAAGGGCTTGAGTCACATCTCCAGCTCTGCCCTTTGTAGTACATACTTTATCTTCTAGGCTCCAGCTGCCTGTTCTCCACTACCACTGCTGATCTTGGTGATCATCTCATGGTACTGGCATCTCCAAAACACTACTGTCAGTCCTGGAGCACTAATTGCCACTGAGGACACACCTTTACCAATGGCCTTCCATGGCCTCTCACAGTGCCGAGTCTCAGCTGTTCTCTATGACCCCTTCATTCCTTCTAAACCAGTGCCACCTGGGTGACTCATACACATTACAAAGTCCAGTCACAGCATGAGGTAAAGCATTGGCTACTTCTGGAACACATCTTCTTTGTGCTCTCAAAATACAATTCCCAGAAGACTTCACCTCAATGATGCTGGTCTCTTCTTAATCACCACCAATCTCCCAGCTTCAGCGGACTAGCACGAACAGTCCCAGCAGTGCAAAGGTTTTGCCTTAGTAGTTCTGGTATATTGTTAATCACAGGTGATTCTTCAGCTCCAGCTAAGCAAAACCACAGAATTTTCACAACCAAAACAGCAACAGCCCTGATCAAAAAGTCTTTAATTTTCCCTCTGAAATTTCACAATCCAGGAGTCCATTTTCTGCATTATTCTTAACATTATCTTCCAAATTCCTACTGAACATCCCACAGAGCTCTTAACATGCCAATGGCTCGTCTAGCTCAAAGTTCCAAAGTCCTTCCACAGTCCTCCCCAAAACATGGTCAGGTTGTCACAGGAACACCCCACTATGCTGGTACCAATTTGTCTTAGTCAGGGTTTCTATTTCTGCACAAAGATTATGATCAAGCAACAAGTTGGGGAAGAAAGGGTTTATTCAGCTTATACTTCTATATTGTTGTTCATCAGCAGAGGAAGTCAGGACTGGAGCTCAAGCAGGTCAGGAAGCAGGAGCTGATGCAGAGCCCATGGAGGTATGTCACATACTGGCTTGCATCCCCTGGCTTGCTCAGCCTGCTTTCTTATAGAACCCAGGTTTACCAGCCCAGGGATGGCACCACCCACCATGGGCTGGACCCTCCCCTCTTGATGACTAGTTGAAAAAATGCCTTACAGCTGGATTTTATGGAAGCATTTCCCCAACTGAGGCTCCTTTCTCTGTGATAACTTCAGCTTGTGTCAAGTTGACACAAAACCAGCCAGTACAATGGAGTACTACTCAACTATTAGAAACAATGACTTTATAAAATTCCTAGGAAAATGAATGCATCTAGAGAATATTATCCTGAGGGAGGTAACCCAGTCACAAAGGAACAGACATAATATACAGTCACTGATAATTGGATACTAGCCCCAGAAAGCTCTGAATACCCCAGAAACAACTCACAGGCCATATGGAGGTCAAGAAAAACAAAGGCCAAAAAGTGAAAGCCTCAGTTCTTCTTAGGAAAAAGAAATAAGTGTATAGCCATGTCTGAGATTGTGGTACCCATAGACCTTAAATCATTAATAATCTAACATCTAGGAATATAGCCTTGTGGCAATTTTTGGTATTCAAAGATCATTATGTTTAATCTATACACACCAAGAAAACTCTGACTACTTCCATGTTGCATTCTGTTCTACATGTACGTTATGCTTGTGGTAAGTAGTGGTATTTCAATGCATGCTATCAAACATCTAAAAAAAATAAGTACTGACAAAAATATATTCATATAGTGTTATGCCAAAATACTTTTAAAAATATTTACATGTATTTCTCTCTTTTACATAAAGTTTTAAGAAAAAATATTTCTTTAATACAAGTAATATGCACTCTATTTTTTACATAAGGCAATTTAGTTGAGATGCTAAAGAAAGTTTTATTTTTCATAATATTTTATTGATTATTTTGAAATTTCATATAATTAACCCTGAACATATTTATTTTCCAGTCCTCCCAGGTCATATGCTTAAAAACATAAAGAGGGAACTAAACAGCAATGTAATCTACTATATAAACAAACACAAAGGAAAAAAAAAAACACATGAGAATCTGATTAGATGCTGAGAAAGCATTTGGCAAAATTCAATACCAGTCCATTTTAAAAGTCTTGGAAAGATCAGGAACTCAAGGCCTATACCTAAGCATTGTAAAAGCAATATACAGCAAACCAGTAGGCAACATCAAACTAAATGGTAAGAAACTTAAAATCAGGAACTAAAATCTCTCCCTACCTATTCAATATAATACTAGAAATCCTAGCCAGGACAATTAGACAGCAAAAGAAAGTCAAAGGAATCCAGATTAGAAAGGAAGAAGTCAAAATATCACTATTTGCAGATGATATAATAGTAAAATTAAGTGACCTGAAAATTCCACAAGAGAACTCCTAAACCTGATACACAAATTCATCAAATTGGCTGGATATAAAATTAACTCAAACACATCAGTAGTTTTCCTCTACTCAAAGGATAAACAGGTTGAGAAAAAAATAGGGAATCAACACACTTCACAATCATCACAAATAATATAAAATACATTAGTGTAACCCTAACCAAGTGTATTGGCTGTTTTTTTGTCAACTTGACACAAGCGTGAGTTATCACAGAGAAAGGAGCCTCAGCTGAGGAAATGCCTCCATTAAATCCAGCTGTAAGGCATTTTCTCAACTAGTCAAGGGGAGAGGGTCCAGCCCATTGTGGGTGGTGCCATCCCTGGCCCTGCCCATTGTGGGTGGTGCCATCCCTGGGCTGGTAGACCTGGGTTCTATAAAAATGCAAGCTGAGCAAGGCTAGTGAAGCAAGCCAGTGAGTAACATCCCTCCATGGCCTCTGCATCAGCTCCTGCTTCCTGACCTGCTTGGGTTCCAGTCCTCACTGGTGATGAACAGTAAAATGAACAGTTTAAGCTGAATATTTGTGCAGGAATAGAAACTCTAACTAAGGCACCAAGCAAGTGAAAGATTTGTATGACAAGAACTTCAAGCCTCTGCAGAAGGAAATAGAAGATCTCAGAAGATGGAAAGATCTCCCATGCTCATTGATTGGAAGGATCAACATAGTAAAAATGGCCACCTTGCCAAAACAAAACTAATCTATAAATTCAATGCAATCTCCATTAAATTCTATCTCAATTTTTCATAAAGTTCTAAAGAGCAATTTTCAGATTTGGAATAACAAAAAAACCCAGGATAGTGAAAATTATTTTGAACAATAAAAGAATACCTGGCGGTATCATCATTCTTGACCAAATGCTGTATTAGGGATTATTTGTGATAAAACCCTGCATGGCATGGTATTGGTACAGAGGCAGGCAGGTAGATCGATGGAACAGAATTGGAGACATAGAAATGATCCCACATATCTATGGTCACTTGATCTTTGACAAAGAAGCTAAAACATTCAATAGAAAAAAGAGCATCTTCAACTAATGGTGCTGATTCAACTGGAAGTGAGCATGCAGAAGAATGCAAATGGATCCTTTCTTAGTTCCTTATACAAAACTCAAGTGCAAGTGGATTAAAGACCTCCATGTAAAACCAAGTATACTGAAACTATTATAAAAGAAAGTAGGGAAGAGCTTAGATCATATAGACACAAGGGAAATTTTTCTGAATAGAAAATGAATGGTTTATGCTCAAAGACAAAGGTTTGACAAATGGGACCTCATGAAATTGCAAAGTTTCTGTAACAAAAAGGATACTGTCAAGAGGACAAAATTACAACAGGTTGAGAAAAGTTCTTTACCAGTTCTACATCTGATAGAGGGCTAGTATCCAATATATGTATATGGTTCAAGAATTTAGACTCCAGAGAATCAAATAATCCTATTAAAACATGGGGTACAGAGCTAAACAAAAAATCAAGTGAGGAATACTGAATGGCTGAGAAGCACCTAAAGTAATGATGAACATCTTTAGTCATCATGGAGTTGCAAATCAAAACATCCTGAGATTTCACCTCATCTCAGTCAGAATGGCTAAGATAAAAACTCAGGTGACAGCAGATGTTGGTGAGGAGGTGAAGAAAGAGAAGCACTCTTACATTTTTTTCTGGGTTTGCAACTACTCTGAAAATCAGCCTGGCAGTTCCTCAGAAAATTGGACATAGTACTACCTGAGGACCTAGCTATACCACTCCTGGGCATAGGCCCTGAAGTAGCTCCAATATCTAACAAGGACACCTGCTGCACCATGTTCATAACAGCCTTATTTTAATAGCCAGAAGCTGGATAGAACCTTCTGTATCTTTTGACAGAAGAACGGATACAGAAATTTTGGTACATTTACACAATGAAGTATTTCTCTACTGTTAAAAACAATGACTTTATGTGATTCCTACGCAAATGGATGGAACTAGAAGTTATCATACTAATAGAGGTAACCCAGTCACAAAAGAACTCACAGGGTATGCACTCACTGATAAGCAGACACTAGCCCCAAATTTCAGAATACCCAAGAAACAATTCATAGACTTTATGAAGATCAAAAAGAAGGAAGGCCAACAGGTGGATGCCTCAGTCCTTATAAAGGAAAACAAAACACTCACAAGAGGAGCAGTGATTTAAGAAAAGATCATTCAGAGACTGCCTCACCTGGAGATCCATCCCATATGCAGCCACCAAACCCAAGTACTATTGCTGATGTCAAAAAGTCCTTAGTGACATGAACCTGATTTAGTGCTTCCTTGGAGACTCTGCCAGAGTCATATCGATACATTTGAGGATGTTTGCAGCTAACCATCTGACTGACAAGGGGTCTCCAATGAAGAAGCTAGAGAAAGACTGAAGGAGCTAAAAGGGTTTTCAACCCAATGGGAAGAACAATATTGTCACCAACCAAACCCTCCAGAGCACCCAGGCACTAAAACCCTAACTGATGAGTACATATGGAGAGACTCATGGCTGCAGTTACATATGTAGCAGAGGATGGCGTTGCCTGGCATCAAGGGAAGAAGAGGCCTTTGGTCCAGTGAAAGTGTGTTTTTCCACTGTAGGGGAATTACAAGGCACTGAATTAGAGAGGTTGTTTTGGAGAAGGAGCATCTTCATGGAAGCCAGGAGAGTGGTAGGGGTGATGGGAGTGGGGAGAAAGGGGATAGTATTTGAAATGTAAATGTCGAGACTATCTAGTAAAAAAAGAGAGGGGACTAAAAAAGATGGATCAGTGGGTAAGAGCACTAGATGTTCATCTATAGGACTCTGGTCCCATTCTGAGCACCCACATGCTGAATCACAATCATCATAATTCCAGTTCCTGGAGAAGGCCTTACATCCTCTTCTGACCCTTGTGGTTATCAGGCACACACACATGGTATACACACATACATGCAAACAAAAAACTAAAACAGATAAAATGAAAATAAAATTTAAAAAACAAAAGTAAAAATCCTTGATGATTTAATTTAGACATCATTAGCATATCTTGAAAATCAACATTTTCTTAAATATTAGTGGTGATACGTATGAAAAAATAATTCAAGGGACATTTTTCCTTTGTTAAATTAAAATTCATGGAGCATTTACATTTGAGGGAGTTTTTACCCATGCATGGTTTTCTTTCTTTAAATTTTTTTTTCAGATTTATTTATTTTGTGTGTTTGGTGTTTTGCCTGTGTATGTTCATATGTTCATGTGTGTTTGTATACAAGCAGGAGTGCATGTGTAGGTATATGTATTATGTGTGTATGTAGAAGGATAGAGAGGTCAGGAGAGAGTGTCCACCTCTCTCCCCCCTGGAAGCAGAGTTGCAGATGGTTGTGAGCCACAAAATAGGTGCTCGGAACTGATCTTGTGTCCTCTGTAAGAGGAGCAAGTACTCTCAACTGACAACCATCTCTCTAACATGCAGTTAATATTTTCTTAACATTTTATTTGGAACCAATATATCATCTTACAAATGTTTACAAATCACATTTTACAAGAGTTTACTAACTATCTTTATAGACATACTACTTTCATGACATACTGTTGACAATCAACTAAACTCAAGTTAGATATAAGTTTCTGGAATTATTCTGTATTTCACTGAAAGCTCAAGTTTATCATGAGTAACTTTTGTGTCAGTTATATTTTTCCTTTGAAGTCACAGACTCAATTTCTTTCATGTTTAGAAAAGACTCCCAGACAGTGAAAATTCTGAGTACTAATCCCTCATCTCTCAGCCATTGTTTTCTAAGGGAAATGCTAGTCTCTGAAGATGAAAACAATCATCTACTTCAACACATAACTCCCACAGTTTCCCAAGTATTTTTTTTTTTTTTTGAAGTAACAGTGGAATTCCAGTAGATGGAAGTACTTGATGCACATTTCCAGTCTTGTCAAATGAAGATTTAAAAGATATGTACCCAAAGATCAGGCTTTCTTAAAATAGAAATTTTAACTCCTTGTAATCAAGGGTGTTAAAAGGTATTAAAGAATATGTGTTTATATCTGCAGCAAAACCTTTCTGAGATCTTTTTGTGAATTCTTTTAGTTAAAGAAACCATGGCCTTGTACATCAGCATGCCTTGTCAGTGAATTCACAGTTCCTCTTTTGATCTGGGACTTGGTCCTTCTACTTAAAACTTTATCAAGTGTGTTCTTCACTATTGAGAAGAGACCTAAGTTTGGAAGAGTAGTGAAGAAGTTACTGATTAAATCTTGTAGGTTGAAAAGGAGGAATGATTAGCTTCAAAGCCACATAGGCTTAGGTGGCCAGCATGCTTCATCTATTTTAACACTCATACTTGAGATTACTCTGTAGTGATGAATGCTGTCTCTGTGCAGACAGTCTTCACAGAAACAATTTTACATTGTGGTAGAAGTCTGGGCTTTAATCTGGCAAGAGACTTCATTCACCTATCTCTTGCTCTACAGATTTTAACTCATCTGTAATGCTAAAAGTTTCCTTCCCTGCCATGTCCCCCTAGATCCTCCCCCTTCTTCCTTTCCTGTGTTTCTGTACTCAGATTTACTGCGAGGATGCATTGACTTGTTCTACAAGTCTTCACATTGAAGAATTGTAAACAGTATAGTGGAAACAGCTTTGGAGATGCAGCCTAAGTGCCTGAAACACAAGATAAAGAGAGGTCAGCAGTTACAGTGGTATACTTGGAGGTGGAACTCTGGATGTTCTGCTAGTTTGTATAAAGGTAGGGATGTTCAGTGAGAAACTTAAAATAAGACTCTGGAGATTGGAGGAATAGGGTGGGGTAGAAGTTAGAGTGCATCTACAGGTGTAAATCCATAGATATGAATAAGACCACTTAGGAAGTATTGGCTCAGATCCATTGACTCCAGAGATAATTTTAAAGCTCAGAAAAGAGAGAAAATACAATTGTATTGTGGTGAAGGTTGAAACATATAACACCTCATTATCAAAACAACCATCTGTTTCCCAAGTATCTTTTTCAGGGAAATCTACAATCAATGCTTCCTCATTATTTGTAGAAGACACAAAAGAAATGCACTAAAGAGAACTGCTCACCACGAGTGGACATGGTGTTTCTTGTGATCTCCACAGGATGACACCTTGGAATCCAATGATCTGGATGAGTATAGATTGCTAACATTGGAAATTGGCATGTTAACAAGGCTTTACTAATATTTATAAGAAACGTTTCTTTCTTTGAATGTACTGCAGCATCCAGTGCTGACAACTCTACAGATGTTACACACACAAATGAAAAGAATTATCACATTCAAATCCCTAGTGGAACATAATAAAATGGCAGACAGAGAAAGGAAGTGGCAAAAATTGATATTTGCAAATGGCTTCAGGACTTGGCAATGATTTAATGGAACTGTGGTGTTTGAAGTGTGGTTTCTCAGTGTCCACATGACAAAAGCCAACAAAAGGCCATTAGAAGATTTTATGCAGTGGAGAGAACTGGGGCAGTGTTTTTTCCTAAGATGATAAAAATGTTCTCTGAGCAACTGGAGGAGAAAATAGGTAACTTCCTGCAGCACTGATGTGTAGGTTGGCTGGTTCTTTCTGCCTTGTCTTCGTTTGTCCTTCTTTATTAGCAATGCTTTAGCCTCCTTCAGCAAATGACCCAGAGTACAAAAACATTCTTGGATTTTTTTTTTTATTATTCACATCTTGCAACTTGCTTTTTTAATCACCTGCAGGAGAACAAAGAACATCATATGATGGGCTAGACAAAGGGACACTCTCCAGTACTAGGAAAAATGATAGTAATATCTTTATTTTGAAAAGACTATACAAGGCAGACTGACTGCATTTCAATGAGTACATGATAAAAAATAGAAATCCCTCACCACTTATCAAGCTGTTCAGTAGTCTTGATTTTTCTTAAACATCTTAATGAATAAAGAGTCTGCAGAGAGATGAGGAGGGGTTTTTGTTTAGTATTAATTCCTATTTACTGAACTTTCAGTTGCTGAAACTGTTGTAGGATTACTTTCTATTGATCAAACTTATTGTGTTTGTTGCATAAATTGGCTGTGTGAAAAGTGGACATTAAAAATTGGCAAATATTTCAAATGTGCAGAATATCATTTTAATATATTTGTTCAAAAACTGTTTATTCCCAAGGGGACTTACAAGAAAACTGTGGAGAGAGAGCTTCAGCTGCTAAAGGAACAAGTATTCAATGTAACATGAGGCTTTTATGACCTGGATATGTTGATTTCATACCCAGAGCGAGAAATTTATACCACTATTTTTCCCAAACCATATTAGCTTTGCTCGAGTGAAGATAAACTGCATTAAGAGTTTGTACCTTACATTGTTGGCTTCAGTTTTATTTAAAACCTGATATAAAAAATATTACAAATGTCAATTTTATTCACTTGTCGAATTTGTATGTAACACGGGTCTATGTTTCTTTTTTTCTAAGCTAATGTATATGGCTATGTACATATACATATATGAGTAGTTGGGGTGCATCTTATTGATGGGTTTTATGAGACACTGCAATAATCATTGGTAGCCAATATTAAAATATGAATGTTGTGGCTGATCTTAGTTCTCACCATGTAGGAAAAAGAAACTTCAGTTGAGGAATTGCTCTATCAGAATGATCTGTGGGTATGTCTTTGGAACATATTCTTGATTGATACTTCATAAAAAAGAGATCACCACACTGTCAGTGTCCTGTCCCCAGTATAGGTGGGGCTTGACTAGGTAAGAAAGTTAGCTGAACATGAGCCTGAGACCATGCCTGTAAGCAGTTTTCTTCCATGTTTCCTGCTTTCATTTTCATCAGAGTTCCTCCTCTGACTTCTTTGATAAAGGTCTGTAACTAGGAAGGTCAAACAATCCCTTTTCTCTACAAGTTGACTTGGTACATGGTGTTAATTATCATCATCAAAACAATTACCAAAACTGATTTGAATTTTTTATTTACTTTTGAGAATATAATATAATATATTACAATATTTTTTCACATTCCTTCCTTTTCTAACTCCTTTCTATTGCTTGTACCTTCCTACCCACCCAACTTCATGTTCTTTCTCTCTCTTAAAAAATTCAAAGCCAAATCAAACCAAACAGGACAAAGAGCACACACACACACACACACACACACACACACACACACACATACATACACACACACACACACACACACACACACACACAATAAATTTCTGTTGGCCAACTGCCCCTGGGCATGGGGCTTCTCCTGGAGTTTGGTTGGCATCCCCATCATCACTCTGTTAAAGAAAACCAATTTTCTTTTTACAGAAGCTATGAGTTATAAACATTTTCGTGGTTAAGATGTTTTATTTTTCTTTCTTTCTTTTTTATTTAAGTAAGTGTACCATGAGTTTTATATAAATTTGATAAGCTACAGTCATTTGAGAGGAAGAAGCCTCAATTGAGAAAATGCCTCCATAAGATCTGTCTGTAGGCAAGCCTGTAGGGTTTTTTCCTAATTAGTGATTGATAAGAAAGAGCCTAGTCCATTGTAGGTGGTGCCATCTATGGGCTGGTAACCCTGGGGTCTATAAGAAAGTAGGATGAGCAAAGCCACAAGAAACAAATCAGTAAGCAGCTCCTTTCCATGACTTCTGCATCAGCTCTACCTCCTGGTACCTGCCCTATTTAAGTTCCTGTCCTGGTTTTCCTTTTCTTTTTTTTTTTCCAGATTTAATCTGTTTTATTTATTTATTTTTGAACAACTTTATTTTAAAAAGCAAAGATAAAAGAACAAATTTTAAGCATTTTGCATAAATGTGTACGAATACATTTGTGTCACTGCTTGGCTTTATTTTTTTGCCCAAAGGTTTGATAGTGTGCATTAAGGTCTTACTAGTTACAATGAGCAAAAAGTACATGTAAAACAGGATGTAGCCAGGAATTAGTCAAAGTTTTCTCGGTGTGTAAGGATTGAGCATAATGTTTTTTTTTTCCTTGAACTTCACACAGTCTGTGAGTTGTTTGAGGGGTTTTCAGAGCTTTCTGGGGTTAGTATCCCATTATCAGTGACTGCATATTATGTCTGTTGTTTTGTGACTGGGTTATCTCACTCAGGATGATATTCTCTAGATGCATCCATTTTCTTAAGAATTTCTTTAAGTCATTGTTTCTGATAGCTGAGTAGTATTCCATTGTGTAAATGTATCACAGTTTTTGTAATCCATTCATCTACTGAAGGACGTCTGAGTTCATTTTAGCTTCTGGCTATTATAAATAGAGTTGCTATGAGCATTGTGGTGCATGTGTCTTTGGTGTATATTGAAGTGTCTCTGGGGTATATGCCCAGAAGTGGAATAGCTGGATCTTCAGGTAGTACTATGTCCAATTTTCTGAGGAATCAGCAGACTGATTTCCAGAGTGGTTGTATCACTTTACAACCCCACCAACAGTGGAGAAATGTTCCTCTTTCTCCGCAGCCTCGCCAGCATCTGCTGTCACCTGAGTTTTGGATCTTGATGAATATGACTGGTGTGAGGTGGAATCTCAGGGTTGTTTTGATTTGCATTTCCCTGATGGCTAAAAATGCCTAACACTTCCTGAGATGTTTCTCAGCCATTTGATATTCCTCAATTAAGAACATTTTGTTTAACTCTGTACCTCATTTTTAATGGGGTAGTTTGATTCTTTGGTGTCTAGCTTTTTGAGTTCTTTGTATACCTTGGATATTAGGTCTCTATCTGATGTGGGGTTGGTAAAGACCTTTTCCCACTATGTTGACTGCCATTATGTTTTCTTGACAACGTCCTTAGCCTTACAGAAACTTTGAAATCTCATTAAGTCCCATTTGTCAATCTTTGACCTTCCAGCACGAGCCATTGTTGTTTTGTTTAGGAAATTTTCTCCTGTTCCTATGTGTTGTAATGTTCACCCTACTTTTGCAACTAATATTTTCAGTGTACCTGGTTTAATGTTGAGATCTTGGGTCCACTTAAACTTGAGCTTTGTACAAGGAGATAAGAAAGGGTTTATTTTCATTCTTCTTCATGCTGAGTGCCAGTTGGACAAACACCGTTTGTTGAATAGGCTGTCCTTTTGACATGGAAACTAAACAATGCTCTATTAAAGTATAGCAGGGTCAAAAAAGAAATAAAGAAAGCAATTAAGGATTTTTTAAAATTCAATGAAAATGAAAACACGACATTCCCAAACCTATGGGATCCAATGAAAGCAGTACTTAGCGGAAAACTCATAGCTCTGAGTGCTTCCAAAAAAAAACTGGAGAGAGCATACACTAGCAACCTGACAGCACAATTGAAAGCTCTAGAAAAAAAGGAAGCAGATGAACCCAAGAGTAGTAGTCAGCAAGAAATAATTAAACTTAGGGAAGAAATAGACCAAATAGAAACAAAAAGAACCATGCAAAGAATCAACAAAACCAAGAGCTGGTTCATTGAGAAAATTAACAAGATTGATAAACACTTAGCCAGACTAACGAGAGGGCAAAGGGAGAGTACCCAAATTAACAAAATCAGGAAGAAAAGTGGAGAAATAATGACTGAAACTGAGGAAATTCAAGAAATCTTCAGATACTACTACAAAAACCTATACTCATCAAAGCTGGAAAATCTGCAGGAAATGAATGAATTCCTAAACAGATACAAAATACTAAAGTTAAACCAGGACCAGGTAAACCATTTAAATAATCCCATAACACCTAAAGAAATAGAAGCAGTCATCAAAAGCCTCCCAGCCAAAAAAAGCCCAGGTCCAAATGGGTTCAGTGCAGAATTTTATCTGACATTTATTTTTGACATAATACCCATCCTCTCCACACTATTCCAAAATATAGAATCAGATAGAATACTACCTAACTCATTTTTTTTAGGCTACAATAACCCTCATTCCTAAACCACACAAAGACCCTATAAGGAAAGAGAACTTCAGACCAATCTCACTTATGAACATTGATGCAAAAATACTCAACAAAATACTTGCAAACCGAATGCAAGAACATATCTAAATGATCATTCACCATTATCAAGTAGGCGTCATCTCTGGGATGCAGGGATGGTTTAATATAAGGAAATCCATCAATGTAATCCACCATATAAACAAACTCAAAGAACAAAACCACATGGTCACCTTACTAGATGCTGATAAAGCATTTGACAAAATTCAACACCCCTTCATGTTAAAATTCGTCGAAAGAACAGGAATCCAAGGCCCATACCTAAACATAATAAAAGCAATATACAGCAAACCAACAACCAATATCAAACTTAACGGTGGGAAACTTGAAGCAATCCCACTAAAATCAGGGACTCGACAAGCTTTCGCACTCTCCCACAACCTATTCAACATAGTACTGGAAGTCCTGCCTGGAGCAATTAGACAGCAAAAGGAAATCAACCAGATACAAATTGGAAAGGAAAAGTAAAAACATTGCTTTTTGCAGATGACATGATAATGTACTTAAGCGTCCTCACCAATTCCACCAGAGAACTCCTACAAGTGATAAACAAGTTCTGGATATAAAATTAACTCAAACAAATCAGTAGCCTTCCTATATTCAAAGTACAAACATGTGGAGAAAAAAATTAGGGAAAAGATACCCTTCACAATAGTCACAAAAACTATGAAATACCTTGGTGTGACTCTAACTAAGCAAGTGAAGGACCTGTATTACAACAATTTCAAACCTCTAAAAAAGGAAATTGAGGAAGATCTCAGAAAATAGAAAGATCTTCCTTGCTCATGGATTGGAAGAATCAACATTTATAAATGGCCATCTTACCAACAGAAATCTACAGGTTCAATCCCCATCATAATTCCAACCCAATTCTTCATTGAGTTGGAAAGAGCAATATGCAATTTCATCTGGAATAACAAAAGACCTAGAATAGCAAAATCCATCCTTATCAACAAGAAAACATCTGGGGGAATCACCATCCCTTACCTCAAGCTATATTTCAAGGCAACTGTGCAAAAAAATTACATGGCACTGGTACAGAAATAGGCACGTGGATCAATCGATTAGAATAGAAGATCCAAAAACAAGCCCTCATATATATGGTCACCTAATTTTTAACAAAGGAACTGTAATCATTCAATGGTTCAGATGTTTTCAAGGATAGGGCCGCTTGTTCAGTTCTTGTTTATTCTGTCACAGTCTCTGAGTTGGTATGTGCTTCAGCCCTGTTGTATCTGGCAAAACAGGCAAAGTGCTGTTTCCTTAAAGTCAGCTACCACCTCTATTTTTTTTTTACAATCTTTTTTACCCTTTTTGTATTAATTATGGATTCACTACTGTGAAGAGACACTATAACCAAGGCAAGTCTTCTAAAGAAAACATTTAATTGGCAATGGCTTACAGTTAGAGGTTCAGTCCATTGTCAGCAAGGCAAGAAGCATCTCAGCATGTAAGCATACATGGCGTTGGAGGAGATGAGGGCTCTACTTCTTGATGTGAGGTAGCAGAAGGGGATTGTCTTCTACAGGCAGCCAGGAGGAGGATGTATTCCTGCACTCAGAGGAGCTTGAGCACTAGGAGACTTCAAAGCCTCCTTACTCATTAATGTACTTCCTCCAACAAAGCCACACCTCCAAATAGTGCCACGTTCCATGGGCCACACATATCTAAACCACCAAATCCATTTTCAATACATATCCCTGAGCTTTGAGCAGAGGGATGTAATAAAGGCATTCCATTTTCAGCCAAGTACTTTCAAGCTTCTCATTTTCTATGAGTTTGGATGGGAGTCTCTGTGTTAATTACCACCTACTGCAAGAAGAAACCTTTCTTCTGAGAGTTGAGCAAAGCTGATACTTAATGTTAAGAAAAGTACAAAGATAGATTTGATAAAACCAATGTGCATTGTGGTGATTTCTTTATGTTAATGAGTTTTTATTTAAAATGAGCAAAGATGCTTGAGAAAAGGGGGTGGATAAAAATGAGGTAGCAGAGATACCCTGTTGTCTATGATTGTACATATAGTATAATCTATATGATGCCTTATAAAAATGTTATTTTAGGCTTGCTGAAAGTTTGGAAACTAGTGCACATGATTTGTCTATGTATTTATACTCACTTTCTTTTACATTAACTACTTTCATAATAAACACATTGGGTCTGTATGAACTCACTGATGTAAGGTTTATACATTTCCTATCCCCTGGATCCACTGCCTCTTTTCTACCCTACGAGTTAATATAATTTTTTACTTTTCTTAGGTTCCACTAGTCTAGGGTAATCACTTTCCTGTTTGTTTTCCATTGTCTTGAAATAATTGATACAAATCAAGTTTTTCTATTGCTCAACAGTAAACATTTTAGTACATCCCTTAATATCTGACATTAAACCCAAGAGCACACTTAGTAATGAGTCTTGTTCTGGACTTTGTTTTACTGAAAACAATCTACCATTGCTAAGGTTCCAGGTGATTTCTGTTATTTAAAGTTTTAAGTAACAACGAAGAAAATGTTTCTCTTTTAAGCTAATTAGTCCACATTTGCTTAAAAAATAAATATGTATGCTACATTACCAGAAGACATGGTTCAGAGTGTATATGTATATTCATTTGGATGGCACTTAAAATTTGTGTGGCAATTTGTACACCTTTGAATACAAAACGTAAAACTCATTTTCTTATAAGTGAATACTTTTTAATCTTCGCCAATAAAAGAAACAAATTTGGTTGTTCGTTGTATCACATTTTATTCTCTTGTTTCCAAGTATTGAGCTACTGAATTTTGGTGAGCTCTTCATTTTTGAAGTCTTTATCACACCCAGTGAGTTATTTAAGTAAGAATGAAACCCACTTACTGGGTTAGTTGAGTCACCCCTTTCTTCTTCAGTGTTTCATCTGTATTTTCAACATTCTTTATAAGTCTTAACAACTGCAACTGTCATTAATCTCTCACATTAGCATGCCTTTTCCTGTCAAAGATTTTCTGAGAACAACCATATAAGTTACTAGGTATTGATAAGTGAGAGAACATCCTCCTCTATATTAGTAAATGCTTTTGAATTTAAGACTCAGCATTCTGGTAATTTGTGGATAGGATATGATGATGTGTCTTCTAATTTACTGGAATTTTTTTTAAATCTATTTAATGGCAAAGCAGAACAAAGTAGTAACTTTGAAATGGATGAAATCTTTTACTTATAAAAGAAAGAGAAAAGGGTTGTTGTTGCTCTTTTAATTATTATTATTGTTACTGTTATCATTATCATTATTATTATTATGTGTGTGTGTGAGTGATTGGTTGTGTGTGTGTGTGTGTGTGTGTGTGTGTGTGTGTGTGTGTGTGAATGCCACAGTGTGCCTGTGGAGATCAGAGTACAACTTTTGGGAGTGAGTACTCTCCTTTCTTATGTGTTCCAAGGTTTGAACTCTGGTCTTCAATCTTGAGCAGGAAGTGGTATTTCTACCTGTGCCATCTCTGCAGCCTTGTAGCAACTTCTATTAGCAAACATTTTACTGTCACTGTTATATCCACACAATGATCCATCTATTTATTTTTTATTATTATAATTTATTCTTGTCAAATCCTCAACCTGTGCTATAGAGTGAAATGCATGTATGTATGTATGTATGTATGTATGTATGTATGTATGTATGTGCATATATATATATACTTATATTAAGAAGCTTTTCATATAAATATGTATGTAGTTTTTTCCATATGTAAATGTATAACTATTTCTCACTTTTAGTTACATTTCAAAGTATAGAAATTGAGAGGAAGCACTTAGCCTCTCAGAGATTTGAAGTGCTGTGGTGGGAGATACCCAGGAGGCCCCTATCCACTCAAAGGGAAAGAGTTGGGGCTTGGGGGAAAGATTGTGGGAGAGGTGATTTGGGGTAGGGAGGAAGCTGTAAAGTTGATAAAAATAATATTAAATAAAAAATTAATACTAGTGCTAACATCAAATAACTATTAAATTACTATATATTATCAAAAAGAAGTACTGAAATCACATGCTGAAAAATACTTCTTTCCTGTCAATTAGCAGCTTCTGATGAAGCCCCAGTCTATTACTACTACTACTACTACTACTACTACTATGATTTCTCCTCCTCCTTCTCCTTCTTCGTTTTCTTTTCTCCTGTCTCCTCTGTTTCCTTCTCTTCCTTCCTCTTTTCTCTTCTTCTTTTTAACTGGAAAATACATTTAAAAAACCTGGATGGATGGTGATCCTCCCATATATAAAATAACTTACAATTTATACTTAAAAATTTTTGAAGCAGCATGTGGGCATGTACATACTTCTTGCTTGTGCTCTCATAGCATCCCTGCCTACACCTGTGCACATTTGTTTTTGACACTAGGTGCCAGATGTTGGTATGCTGGGCTTCTGAATTTGAGACCAGGATGCCTTTGGCTACTGAAAGGAGAGATTACTTATAGCTTGTTGACTCTTGGAGAAGGGCCATTATGATCAGAATTGGATGATGTCTACATGACAAGAGGTTGTCCAGATCTCTTTCATATGCAGACTTTGTCATTGGTTTTACAGCTGGAGCCATTAGACTGACCCTGATGGGTCCTTTCTTTTCCAGGCACAAGTAAAAATTTGGAAGAACAACTTGAAAGTCTAGTCAACATTTTGAGTCTCATTTTAAATCCATAGTTCTAAACCTAGACAATAACCTTCTGAAGTAGTTTTAATACACATGAAGGCAGAGACTACAATTTATTCAAGCTATATAAAATACTGAAAGATTGTGTCACACTTCCAACTGTTAGAACTATAATTTCCCAAGGTTTTTGTTCGAGAAATATGAATAACTCATAAGCAGAAATAACACCATCACTAGAATCACATTAAAAGTGAAATAGAATGTTTGTTTTGAGGTTATTGGGTACAATGCTCAACAGCATGGTTCTCTGTGTTCACATGGCATTTCTGTTACTATGCTATAGAATACTCCAGCTATAAAATGAAATTTATTTTTGGTCATCTTTAATATTTCTGTTACTTGGAGACCATGCTGATTAAAATACTGCAAATAAAAACCAGGAGAAATATTATGTGGTCCCATTGAACTATAAAATCTAAAACTGTATAATAAAGTAGACTAGAATGGCAGCTCCCAGAAACATGGATGGTTACATGGAGAAGATGAGAAGATGTTGGTTGAAGTAGAATTTTTTAAAACATTTGTTAACCCATAACTTCTTATACAGAGCTTCTGCAAGAGGTTGTGTTTCAGAATTCTAAGGGAAAACAATAAGGATGAACTTGTTCCCACTGTAAAGACAGATGTGTATTTTGCTAGTCCTAGTACACATAATTTATAAAATCAAATAATACCTCTGGCTTAGGCAGAAGACCTGGCTATGTAGTTCAAATATGCCTGTGAGTGGCCCATGTTGTATTGACTCATAGATTTTTTCCTATTAAAACATTTAGAAATCCTCTCCATTTGTGCACTGTGTGTAATTTTCTTACTTTCTGTATTTATGTAATTTTCCTTGTAGATGGAGTAGTTTTCTCTAGAATATCCAAGAAAGTGAAATGTTTAATGCTGTTGATTAATATTACAAGCAAATATAATTTATTCAGATATATACTAGCAAATGACTTCTGAATGCATTTCTAAGTGAACAATATGGTTGTTCTAGTATGGTATTTTACTTTTATAAACAGAAGGCTCCCTGAGCAATAGACAACTGTTTGTATAGGATCACAATTAATGTTTCCCCATTAAAGAGGATTGCTTTGAATATTTGGAAGGAACATTACTACAAGAAGTCATCTTACTTTCTAATTTAAAAATAACCCCACTAAAATATATTAGACATAGACTACATAATTTACAAGACACAAGAAATTCATGTAGAAAACTGGCTCTAAGAACAAGCATTTCCACACTAGCTTGCATGATATGGAAGATTTTAAAAATACAGGTTCTAGGTTAATAGTTGAAGAATTTGTCTCATCTTTTCCATTTTAACACATTCCCTGGTGGTCTGGTTTGAATATAACATGCCCCAAAGGCTTATGTGTAGTGAATGTGTATTTCCCAGTTTTGGAATATTGGAGAACATTTAGGAAGTGGAACCTTGCTAAACAAAGCACATCAGTGAGGGTGAGAATTTAATTTTATACCCAGGCTTTACTATCAGCTCTCTTACTTCCTCACTATGCATATAATGCAAGCAGCTATCTCAAGCTCCTGGTGCCATGCCTTCGAAGCTGTTGTGGACAGCGTGACTCTACTTAAATAGTAAGTCAAAATGAGTACAACTCCCCTTAAGTTGCTTGTGTCAGGTTTTTGCCAGAGCAATGGGAAGGATAATATTCCAGGCGATTCTAACATCACTGATGTAGGCATCACATTAATTTCTGGTAGTGTCATATGATACAACTCGTGTTATTTTGATGAGACAAACTCATGTTTTGTTTGCTGAGGCAATAGCTAAGGGAAGACACGTGATGTGTGGTAAGAGTGTCTGTCAGACTCAATGGACAGTGCTGTGTTGGCATACTTAGCTTTGCAACACTTCATTTGTCTAGGCTTCATTGAAGAAGGCCTGGGAGAGAACTCCTGGTGTCTGGGCTGGTCCTGGTCACTCTGTGACTCATGAGGATTCAGCAGAGGCCTGTTGTACTCTGCTATATTGTGCTACTGCTGTTGATTCATGTTTGGAATCCCACTGGACACTACTAAACTGAAAAATACTGCTGATATTTTTTACAACAGAGGTTGAAATCATGCCAAAAAGCTTCCTCTAAATGGATCTGTATCTCCTTGCCCTATTTACTATTTTTTCCTTTGCCTTTGGATGGTGGGCTTGAAGGTGAGTCTAAGTGTTAAAGAACTTGTATTAAAAATGGGTTTAAAACAATCTAAACCTAAATGTTTCTCTTCATTTTATATGTGAAAATAAATATCTTTAGAACTATGGTATCTATAAAGCCAGAGAGATAGCTTGGCTGGCAAAGTGCTGGACCATCTCTTGAATTGTGTTAAAAACAAACATACAAAAAAAAAAAAAAAGTCTGGCTAGGTGACACATGTTTGCAATTCTAACACTAGTGAGAAAGGCAGATCTCTAAGACTTATTGATCAGCAAGTTTCAATTAATCAGTGGATTCCATACAGTGACTTCTGATTTTCACATGCACACACTCCCATGAGTGTATACCCTTCTACACAATTCACCCACATCAACAGAAACTCTCTCTTTCTCTGTGTCTCTCTGTCTCTGTCTCTGTCTCTGTCTCTGTCTCTGTCTCTCTCTCTCTCTCTCTCTCTCTCTCTCTCTCTTTCATCTCTTCTTTCTCTGACACCTCTCTCTGTGGCTATCTCTCTGCTTTGTGGCTGTCTTGACATGCCTGCCTGCCTGCAACATGGCCCGTGCCTTAAT
Organism: Micromys minutus; assembly: GCF_963924665.1. Lineage (NCBI taxonomy): Eukaryota > Metazoa > Chordata > Mammalia > Rodentia > Muridae > Micromys > Micromys minutus. The sequence continues at coordinate 12,336,506 of NC_137969.1, forward strand.
AGTTATAGACTGTGACTCTGAAATCTTTTCTTCTGGAAGTTGCCTTGGTCATAGTTTATCCTCACAGCAATAGAAAGGTGACTTCAAGAATTAGTAAGGTGCAGCAGCTCAAGATAAGGAGCCACTGTTGAGATGGACATTTCTGAAAGTGCCATTGAGCAGAGCTGGTGGGAATCAGAAAAAATGAAAACAATTTTGCTAAGCACAGACAGGAATCCCAAGATTAATAAGGGGATTTTTTTTAGGAGACTAATTTAGGCATGTCCAGGGTTTGCAGTAAGCAGACTGGAAACTGAGAATGAAAGTTAGCAGTGAAAAGCAGTTCTCCACTCTCGTCCCACCCACATGGACAGTTGTTAGAAATTTGGACAGAAGAGAGTACCAACCTTTCAGCATCTAAAAGGGCTTTCTCACCTGTACATGCTCACCTAGCCCCAAATCATCACTATCCCTTGGGCTGGTTTGGGTTGGTATAAGACAAAGATTACTTACATTTTTAGATGGGCTTACTGGATGGTACTCTTTGTAAACCTCCCCCAGGAGCTGCTCAGCACTGGCAAGCTTATAGCTTTTGACTTATTTGTATTCCCAGTCTTTGCTTTTGTTTTTAGTTATGCACTAAAAACATACTCTGCAAATTAGTACTCATCATGTGGAGGACTTTGAATTAAAAAGTGTGGTATGTGGTACTTTGGCAGGTGGTCTGGGATGAGGACTATATCTCAAATCAAACAGAAGCCCGGAGATAAATATTAGGAAGACAAATTTGGAAGCAGCCTCCGTAGAACACATTAAATGGAAGTACCTGGAGTAGAGACAGGTGGAAAGGTTTTGCTATAGACAGAGTGTAATAAAAGCACTGAACACGACTCTTAAGAGAAAAATAATTTTTTTCTATTAGGGACACTGAAAAGATTTTTTCCATACTTGGGCTAATGCTAGGTATGATGAGCAAAAAGAGGAAATATAAAAAATCACTTTCTCTCACTTTATATTCAAGGGGCTATGGAAACAACAGGATCCTTAAATAGAAGAAAAGAAGGAAGCAGAATATCCCTCAGAATTAGGAAAAAAGATTTTCACATTGTTGTATGTTTCTGCAGCTCAGATTTTTCCATAAATCTTTATAGGGGAGTATACCTTATCATACTAATTGTCAGAACAGAATTCCTCAAGTATTCTCCAGATATTTTGGGGGCATCCATGGGACCACAATGCCTCATTCCCTCTCCAAGGTGCAGACCCATTGAATAACACCAGCTTTGGCATTTTCATCTCCTTATAGCTTATTGCATAAATCCCATTTACACTACTGCATTCTTCATATATATTTTTAAAACATGGCCAATTTAAAATAAGTAATTAGTTAGCCTTAAAACTATTTCTTATTTAGTACATTTTTAGCAGAGCTAAATCAGAAGTTGAATTTGATTTGCTTGTATTTGAAGATTTCTACATGAGTGACCATCAGATATATTGACTCATATACCTTTTTGTGTTTGTGGTATTGTTTTCTGGCATTTTGGTAGGCTCATATTGACCTCATAAATTGAGTTTACAATTTTTCTTACCAATCAAACTTTAAAAGACCACATGAAATAAAAATTTTGGTGCTTCTTTCATTGGTTAAAATTTAAGCACAAAGCTACCAGATCCTGAATTCTATTTCAGTCTGTTCATGTTCTACTTTTGCATGATTCAGTTTTGCAAATCTCCATGTTCTTAGAAACATTAATTTTTAGACACAGTTTAACTTTACTTTTTATTTCCTCATTGATCAATTGTTTGACTAGAAATGATTGGGAGTTCATCTTCTTTCTTCAATGATACTGACTTCTAATTTCACATAAAATTCATTAGAGAATATATTCCACATTTATTTAATAAGTATTATTAACCTTTGTTACATAATATATGATCTCACTTGAAGAATGTTTGTTCAATATATATATATATATATATATACATATGCACATATATGATGTATACTTATATGTATATATATATATTTCTGTTATTGGAGGAATATTTTTATATGTTTATTGGGTCGATTTTATTTCATTACCTCATTTTTTAAAAATATTTTGTTACAATGAATAATGTGCATCTATTTACCTAAATGTATCATTGTTGCTTCTAAGAGTTGGTAGCTCTCAATTAAGCTGTTCTAAACAAGTGTACAGATTTTACATGTGCAGATATTTTTATAATTATGTAAATATAAAGCAGCCTATCTTTGATTTTTAGTGACAATACATTTAGTTTTGGAACAAGTGGATAAACTGCTTTCCAAAGAGATTGTCACTTTATGCCAGGAATTAAAATGAATTTTTATTAATTCTTATTTTTTCCAACACATGGTATTATCATTGTTTTAGATTTTTAACTTTTCCAATAGATTTATTATTGTTTGATTTGCATTTTTTGATGCTATATGGTGTTAGCATCTTCTTGTATAATGATATTTTATGTATGTGTGTGTTCTTTGATGGAGTATGGCTTCGGTGGTTTTGTTTTGTTTTTTCATTATATAACTAGGACCTTTCCTTATTGTGCATTAAGAACAGTGTATCTACATACAAATAAATTATAACTGTATCCTAGGCACATCACTAAAATTTCTTCTAGTAAGTGCTTAGAACATTTGACTTTTTCTTCCTCTTTTATTAAATCCAAGTTTAGGCTTTGCAGTCATTAAGCCAACTCTCACTTAATGTAATTCTTTTTCTTATCTCACAACAGTGAGATAATATTTCACAACAGTGGACTCTTACAATATTGTTGCTTTCTGTCTGGCTTGTTTCATTTATTATAGTGTTCTCAGGATTCACATGTCATATGTGCCACATACAGACCTTTATTCTCTTTTATGACTAATATCCACTGTCTGTATTTGACACATCTTGCTGTCCATTGTACTTATGAAGAGCCCTTGGTATATTTTCATTATATAGATACTGAGAAACATGATGTAGTGAGAATTGGCATACAAATATTTCTTTATAATCTGCTTTCTAGTTCTTGTGGGTATACATGTAAGAATGGAATGAACGTACTCATGGTTTTATGTTCAGCTTTTTGATATGCTGCTTTGCTTCTGAAAAAGTTACACCATATAACTAAATCCCACTTTGCCTGCTTGTAGGAATGGATAAAAGCCTTTGCCATGTACTTTGCAGAAATAAATAAAAGCTCTGAACTTTAGAGGTTCAATTCTGAAGTCTGTCACTCAGTAGATCATAAACTCAATGCACAAAGAATTTTCAGGGTCAGCAGTGCCTTAACTAGTGGAGGTGCTAGCCACTGTGCCTGACAACCTGAGTTTAATCTCTGAGACCCAGTTGGTAGAAGAAGAGAACTCATTTCTACAAGTTGCCCCTGAACTCTGTGTGTATATGTTTTTGTGAGCCTACATGTACAAATAAAAAAAATAGGAAATAAGATGTAATATAAAAAATATTAAGGAACAATATTGTTTGAATCTGGCATTTGTTTTCACTTACAGAAAACTTGATGTAATTATTCAATGCAAAAGTAAATTTAAATTTGTTTTTATGAATAATGTCACCTCACTTGATTTTTTTACACTTACATGTTTATTTACAATGGTTATTTTGTGCCTATTGTGTGGCAGGTCCTTTGATGATAGAAAAGCAATGAATATAACCAGAACATATTTTATAGTAATCTAGAAAAATTTAGGTGCAGATAAGAGTTATTAAAGAAAGCAGTGAAATACAGTCATAATTTTGCAAGAAACTGTAGCAGATAGTCTAGTCTTTAAGACCTATCTGCAGTTACTTGTGACTTGACATTTGAAGGATTAAAAGAAAGTAGATATGTGGAAGAAAGAAAGGGTTGGGCATTTGAAAAAGAAGGAGCATCTTATCTCATAAAAAGGAAGATAGGAATAATTCTAGCATTACTTGGATGTGCAGAGCAGCCACTGAAAGACATCTAGTTGAGATATGACAGGTGTAAGAAGACAGCAAGATACACAAGACTACATGTCACTGCATACTAGCAGCAGGGAGGAAGTCTTTCTCTGGACAGGAAGAGTTAAAGTGACAAAACTTTTGATGCTTCAAGATGATGCTTGTCACCAGTGCTGATCCTACTGCTTCTGCAGTCAGGTACAAGTCAGGCCCTTGTAGTCACAGTACCAAAAGTGACTTTCATGGAGCATAAGGTGACAAAAGCACTTCCCATCAAAGCCCAATTAAAGAAAAGAAGCAACTTCCAAGATATGTCCTCTGACATACACCTGCATGCCACAGTGTGCCAGCATTCGTATGTGCCACCATCACCATCGCCACCACCATCACCACCATCACTATTATCATCGTCATCTTCAAAGTGTCCATATTATTGGAGATCATTGCATCAGAAGATACACTTTTATAACACTAAGTCTCTAGAAATAATATAACTGATACCTTTTAAAAATTAGTTTAGAATTGGGATACAAGGTCCGGAGTCACCTGGTTTTATACATGAGCATAGGATAGAGGAGGTCCTGTGCTAATGGAGGGAAAGGTGGGAGTCGGGAGAGTGAGAATGTCAAGAGAAGAGAAGGAAAAGGAAGGGCAGGGAAGGAAAGGAAAGAAAGTGCATGAAGGAAAAATAAAGAGAAGGGCAGAATGATGGAAGGAATGGAAGATAAAGGGAAGAGGCTCTGTCTTTTCTGAAAATTGGGACAAACTTTCAGTCTCTGCATGGAACACAGCATGCCCTTAATATCACCCGCATTTATTCTTAAACCAATTTAATAGATGTTTTTAAATGTGAATGAAGCCAAATAGAGGACTTGAGTGGGCATGGGATATTATTGGGGTAAATTTTTTGGTTACTTATAATGCATAATATTATGAGTTGATATATTTAGAATGGGGTATCATATGGCATTCTTATATTTAGAATTATACTGCATTCAGCTTAAGTGTGTGAATTCTCCTTTCCCAGAAAATGAGTTAGAACAAGGGACAGAAAGGCAGATGACAGATAAGGTCTCCTCATCAACATGCCCTTAAATGTCCATCAACAAATGTTCATTCAGCAGAAACAAGTAAAATTATTCTCTTGTGTTGATATCCTGTGATGATACCAAATTTCCAACCAGTGTTGAGTCTCTTGCTCTGTGTTTTCACACTGGGAACTTCTATAGATAAGTTCAGTTCCTGAAAGTCTTTGATATGCTTTGTCTTAGTTATGTCCCTATTGCAGGGAAAAGACACCATGGCCAAAAGCAACCTGAGGAAGAAAGAGTTTATTTCATTTGCACTGTACAGTCCATCATGTTGGAAGGACTCCAGTGTGGGAAACAGAATATGTGCATGCATGTACTTTTCTGCATGCATTACATACACACATACATACATACATTCATACATACATATAGCTGCACATACATGTATATGCACACACACATAAACACACAAACACATACTGAATAAGGAAATAAATAATAAGATTTTAGAAATGATCCACTCATATACATGAGTCTTATGAGATATAGCAAATAAACTGTACCACATTCCTACCATATATTATAACACTAAATATTATCATAATCTACAAACATAAATATTATAGCATGGCAAATTTATAAATAAATTTATTTATTAGTATGTATATTTATAATTTTATAAATATATTTACAAATTAATAGTAAGCAGTTTGTAAATATAAATAGATAACTAAAAATAAAAATCTTTGACATGCCTTTTAAAACTTACTACAATTAAAACTTTCTGATACCTGTCTATACATGTATATATATAAAAGGTGCTTCAATATAGTTTATATATAATAGCAAGATGTTGCTTCTCTGAGACACCATAGGATATCTTAAAATATAAAACTCATTGGTAGGTATGGCTTACTTTTCTTGGTCAATGGATCTCATAGACCCCCGTCCTCCGACAGTACATTCCATTAAATTTGTTGCTAAGTTACTTTGTTATTGAGGTGATAAAACAGCATGGTTAAGGCATTTTATAAAAGAAGGCATTTAATTTGGATTACACTTTCAGCAGGTTAGAGTCCACAATGATGGAAGAAAGGGATGATCACAGAGATAGATGAGTGCTCACATATATATAATCAAACAGGAAGAAGGAAAAAAAAAGAGAAAAGGAGGAAGAAAGGGACAGAGGGAGCAAGAAGAATAAGCATGGTAGGATTGTTGAAATCTCAACCACACCACTTGTGACACACCTGCTTCAACAAGGCCACACCTTTCAATTCTTCCCAAAAAGTCCCATTAACTGGAGACAAAATATTCAAATATATGATTATATTGGTACCATTCTCACTTACCCTCCAGGATTTGGTGATAGCAATAAAACCCTATTCTACTAGAATTTCCGTGCTAGCACTATACTATTCAGGTGCAAGCTTCATAATGAGGAGACTTCAGAAATCATCAAACATGAAGTGTAGTGCTATACACTCTGGAACTGCAAAGAAACACACTGGGTTGTTTCACAATGCAACAGTTGCTCACAGCTCTGTATGTCCCTTGCTACTTCCAAGCAGCCTTTGCAACATGATTACATTGCTATTGGATTTTCAGGGCAGTTTGATTCTTAGTGCAAGGCTCATGAAGCAGTATTTTTGCATCTGTCCATTTGGAAGGCCTTCATTAGCAGACTCCATGCCGTCAAGCTGGCAAGAAGAGGCTGACAGCTTTCCAAGCATTATGTGTGGATAGTTGGATGCGGGGTCCAAATTTGAAAATTGGCTCCCATCTCTTTGTGATGTGTCATTTTGTAAATGGCTCAAAGTGAAGTAGAAAGGAGAGAAGCTGGAGGTTGTCTCCTTCTGTTCTCTGTCTTGCTCTTCAAGCAAAATATAAGGAAAATTCATTTTCCAGTTACTTGTTTCTGGAAGGTGTAATGCTTCCTGGAGGCAGAGCTTCAACAGAAATGGGCTGTGTGAGTGCTATTACTTTGTTCATTGTACTCCAGGTTATGTTACCTTACTGCCCCCCCACACCAGTTCTAAATGTGTCAAGGTATCTTGGAGAATACCGTGAACCCCACAGCATAGCACGGCTATGGTGCCTAGTGTCCTTCTCAGTATAGAGTGGGAAAGGCAGACAGGTGATGCTGTGTATATAAGGTAGAAGGAAGAACTCATGCTCTGTGAAATCCAGAATGCATGTCTCCTACAAATATATGACAATGCTTTGTATTTTTATTAAAGAATCTCTTACAGCACCAGGTTTCTGATCTGTCTCCATTTTCCTAAACTTTGTCATGCATATGACTCATATGCAAACATGTTTCTTCCAAAACAGCTTGGGTTAGAGAAGCAGGACAGCGTCCTGCTCTATTGTATGTCTGGGGTGCTTTTTAATTCCCCAGTTTAGAACATAAATATATGATAAACTTTATCATCCAAGTATTCAAGGATAGCTTGTGCATGATTGCCCTTCCTCCCTCCCTCCCTCTCCCCCCCTCCCTCTCCCTCCACTCTCTTTCTCTCCACAAAATTAAAGAATACCATATTTCTTTCAACATGGCTTCCCCATCCATCACTTCTGGAATATTATTAGGTTTCTCTACCTCATCCCCACCCCCAATAAATCCCACACAATACTCAATTTTATTTTTTTGCTAATGTAAAAGGACCTCAGTAAAACTTCATTGGCATCTTTGTCATCTTCTGGTTCTTATTTTGAACATCTTGTTCTTTTACATTGGTATGATCATTTCTTTCCCTGCAGGATTGCTTGTTTCCGTTGCTCTATTCCAGGAGACTGTAGAACTGCAGGACTAATTCCCCATGGATCACAGATGTTAGAATTGTAGAATGAGACAAAAAACAGGTCATCTATTTTTCTCTTACCTATTAACTCCTTCAGATTTTTTCCTCTTATTGAATATTTTGTTTATTTACATTTCAAATGTTAAAGTTTTCTATCTCGCTAGGATCAGTCTTTTTGTGTATTGCCTTTACTCTTTGTGTTTTACTGAAGAGTGTCTTTACCTTACTGTGTGCTGAAGAAGGGACAGCCTCTATTTGTCTCCCCAGAGACTTGATGTTCTCCCAAGTTGTCTGATAGTCATAAACTTACAGGTAGTTCTTCAGTCCACACAATGTCTTGTGACAGATCTATAGCCCTCTTATTCCCAGAGAATATGATAAATGTAAGAGCCCTGTTTCCAGAAATAAAATTTTCTTTGTAATCAAAATCTAAGGAGCTTGTACAAATTCTGATATGGCAACTGCATCTCACTCAGAGCAACCTGTTTTCCCTTGGTACCTTCCATTCTCATCCACTAAGAACGAAGCCTTTGGATTGTCTTCTGGGGAACTCTGAAAAGTGAAAGACAATGCAGGAAGTGCTTCTGTTGTCGCTATGCTATTCATTTTATTCTTTTAGATATGGCCATTGCACCATGCAAAAGAGAGCAAGATGTTAGATTGTCCTATTTTTAAATAAAAATAGGGGATACAGAAGCTCCTGGTACTGTTTATCAAATTTAGGACAATCTCTCGTTGATTTTTGAGACATTCAAATAGCATTTTTTGATATGAACTGCATGAAAGAATTCTATTCATCAGCCGGCACAGGGCATCTGTGAAGCCCAGACCTGGTTAGTGAGACACAGTGATAAGAGGCACATAACTGAATGATAAATATTATAATGAGGGCTTAAAGGGAACATTGTTGTTGACAATACTGCAGTTTACTTTTAATAAAAATCATTTGTCAATGTAATACGAAGTAAGGTATTGCAAACTTCTTTGTTTTGGACTTCTAAATATTAATATTGAATTCATATTCTTTCTTTCAGACAACCACATTTTATAGCTTTCACTTTGAACTAAGTTTGTCATATAAAGCTACCTTAATATACTGACTGTCAGGAATCCTGACCTGCATTGCTTTGTAACTTTGAATTCCTTTTGAATTAGTAAGGAGAATATTTCTTCAGAGGTATCAGAAAACACCTAAAGTAATGTTTATCATTGTGTTTTCTGTTTTTAAATTTTATTTACGTTGTGCATACAAGTGCTGTTTCTGCATGTACACCTGAGTACTAGAAAAGGACATCAGGTCCCATTACAGATGGTGGTGAAATACCATGTGGTTGTTGGGAATTGAACTCAGAACCTCTGGAAGAGCAGCCATTGCTCTTAACCTCTGAGTCATCTCTCCAGTCCATCTCATTGTATTTCCTAGAACTAGTAATCACTTTGGATATTATGTTACAAATCTACAATCATCTTTTCTACTTAAAAAATAGACTTATTTAAAAATGTCTATAAGTGAAAATATGAATTAAAGATTTATATTATAAGTAATTGGGACTTTTATTACTTTATTTTCCCTTTCTTTTATTGAAAATTGATGTTTTTCACAGGAATTTTATTTTTAGCACAAAATCAGAGAGCACATTAATAAGGTATAATGAACATTAAAACAAACTTTTATTTTCTCTTAAGAATATGTCAAGGTAAAAGAACCATTAAATTGTTATTAAAATGCAATATTATTGTCCATTACAATGTATAATTCTCACTTCAATTAATATATACTAAATTCAGGATTAATATATCAAACTCTTATGACAGGAATTGAGAAATTTTTCCCATCACCAATGTCCAATAAAATAAAGCAGTGTCTTCAGACTTACAAAGTCATTCTGTGCCATTTACGTTCATTGCTTCAATGTCTGAGCAGATTTAATCACCATCATGACTGCCTCTTCATTCCTGAAACCCGAGTTTTCACTTTTCTGCTAACTACACATTCAATCCTTTGACTAGTATTCTTTCATTTAGCAAGGGCACACTTTAAGCGCCTGAAGATTTCTTGCATTTGGTACTTCTGTGCTCCAAGTATTAAAGTATAGAGAAAATAAAGTCTTTTAAAATTCTTATTTTGGTCATTTTTCAAAATAGTTCAATCGCTGTCCTAGCATCATTCCATAACAGGCTTTGTCTACTTGCTGACGGGCAGATGGCAATGAAGCAGGGCCCACTGCTGTCTGCATTTCTCCTTCACCCAGCCTGCCCTTCTCCTTTCATCAGCAGTATCCTGTGATGAGAGTGACATTGAAGGTGCTATGTTGGCTGCATAGTCACTGAGGGCATCAAGAAGCTGAGAACTTACCAGGTGCCACCAACCATTCATAAAATGGGCACTGGTGAGTTTACTAAGCTGATTAAAATAAGGCAGAAGAAGCCTGGATAATTATGATAAAGTAGATAATACAAAGATTTATTATCAATTTTCCCTGTGTCTTTCAGCAAGAACTTTCTGAAACTAGTCTTCCTACCAATCCTAGGAGAGAGCTAGAATCAGCAGCTGTATTTACTCATGAGGAAACTTGGGTTCTTAGGGGACAAAGACTCAATATCTAGCAATGAAAAACAGGTTGAATGAAAACTATGAAAAATGTCTGGTTCCCAAAGCTCTTAAGTTAGTGTCTGTGTTTAAAAGTGGGTCATGTGTTAAGCTTCCTTGATGATATAGGAGGCAAATTATTGGAGATAGATTACTAAGGATTGATCGGCTTTGACACTGTTTATAGCTCTGAGAGCCAGTATACCACATGGGCATCGAGTGACAAAAAAAGATATTACCAAATATTTGAGAAAGCCCCAAAAGTGGATAGTTGCACAATGAATAAATGCTACATGGTGTGAACTACATGTACTTTTCAAGATAGTAACATGAGCCTTAGAAGATAAACAAGACAAGAAGGTAATGGCTTCATAATGATGTATCTCTGGATCAAGTTGGCAAGGGATCAGTTGTGCTGGTTAGTTTTTGTCACTTGACAGGATCTAGAACATCTTGATGAAACTTGTATTGAAAAGTTGCTCTCATTATGACAATTGATATGGAAGGTCTCAACCCACTGTGGCCAGTGACCCACTGCTGATTCGGTGGTCCTGAGTTCTATAGGAAAAGAAGTTGATCAATATCTGGACAGTGAGTCAGTAAGCAGCATTCTTTTATTGTTTCTACCTTCCTCCCTGACTTGAGGTTCCTGCATTGACTTCCTGTACCTGCTTTTCGTAAGACCCCCAATCCAGGGCAATTCAGTCCTACCTTAAGTTGTTTTTAGTCAGGGTTTTATCATAGGAATAGGGAAATGAACCAGGTCAACTCTGCTTTTATAAAAAGTGTATCTGCCTTAATGAAGGATGAAGTATGTTGTTGGAAATTAGAAATTTGAGCTTGCTACTCATCACCATAGAATGTCAACTTCTTCACAGTACATTCTCTCCATCTGAGCAACAGATATCTGTTCACCATTGTGCCTAGAATGTTTGTGGGCATAGATCAAGGAGTTTAAGCCTGGGTTTTGGATGTGTATCCAAATGAACTTTGGATGCTTTGCATGGTAGTATCATACAACATGCACATAAGGATGTTAGCTATTCTTCCTTGTAAATATTCACATATGAATTGTCCCCCTTGGTGACACATGAAGAACGAAAGAACTGTTAGGTTGTTCTTACTCTTACCTTTGGGAAGATAGAAAATCACTTTGTTGGCAGAGACAAAAAATCTGATCTGAATGCCTTTGGAACATAATATCATTTGAAAATGCATCTAGGGATCACATAACCTATTCACAATTATTATAATGAGCTTAAGCAGGCAAATGCCCCCCCCCCCAACTAGTACAACCTTCAAGTACCCTGCTTTACACCCTAAGTTAATTGGCTCAGGTAATTTTTAGAAGGATTACTGTGTTTAAATGCAATGCTGCAACCAATGGTCTTCATTGAGAAATGTCACAGGTCTCCATCTGTAGGATGATAGAAGGATGCTGAGAAACAACATATGGCTCTAATAATTGTTGGACTGGGTGTTATCTTAAAACCAGATAAAATGAATAAATCAAGGTAAAATAATTGTGGTGGTCCAAAGCAATTCATTTGTTCTGATAATCTATTTGTAGGAAATATTTTCCAAGACAATGTTATTGGCACATACTAGTAGGCACATGGATTCCAAGCACCTAGCTTTAGCTAGTACAGACAATAGCTATGGTTTCTCCAGTAATTCACTATGCTCATAGCCACCAGGTACACATGCCAGTGTGTACTGCAGTTACTTAAAGGGGTAAGAATATTTCAAGTCTTTAAATTTAGGAGGCAGATGGGCCCACATTTAAAGGCTCTTTTATCCTTTCAATGATCACTGACAGGAGATGGCTCTGGCCCTGGGGACATCTCACTGTTCCTACTGACAGTGATGAGTGAATGTGGACACTTAAATGAGCTCCTGATCATCTGTCATCTGCTCTGGACAAACAGCCCTTCTGCGGGCTAGGACTTCTTCCATAATTGAAAGATTGCAATGTCTCCTTGTCTGTCTTCAAGCTAAAGGTCTTAAACAATTTGACTCCTATTTCTTTGGGCATTAAAGGCTGAGCTGTTTCTGGGTCTCACTATAACTATTAAAAGAGGAAGAGGGGCTTACAAAGTATGAGGCTGCATCATAGGAAAGAGGTGAGCTGTCACCTCTGCCATGTGGTCAGCTAATGGCATTTTCTGACACTCTCTATGAAGATTATAGAGGATACTTGGAATAAATACAAATTTATACACAAAATGAACCTCCACATAGAAATCATTGTGAAAATTCTTGACCTATTCATGTACTATTCCAGGACATTAGTGGACATTAAATTGATTACTGGATTTATTTATTCAGTAAGATGTGAAATTGGCTTTGAATTGTTGATTTCTTTTTTAAAATATATTTTAAAAGTACTTTGCCATAATTTACTAAGAGGCTAAAAAACAGGATTCCATGCCCTACATATGATTTTTAATAAATCAGTATGCACTTGGGACTCCATAAGAAGACCAACAGAATCAACTAATCTGGACCCCTGTGGACTCCTAGAGACTGAACCACCAACCAAAAAGTGAGCATGGACTAGACCTAGGGTCCCTGCACACATCTAGCAAAAGTACAGCTTGGTCTTCATACAGATCCTCCAATACTGGAGCATGGGCTGTCCATGAATCAGTTGCCTACCTTTGGATCCCATTCTCCTAACTGGGTGCCTTGCCTAGCCTCAGTGGGAGAAAATGTACTCAGAATGGCCATGACTTGTGTCCAGTAGGGGTGGGCAGTGATAGCTGGGGGATTCCTCCTTCTCAGAAGAGAAGGGGGGTAATGAAAAATATGTTGAGGGAGTACTAGAAAGAGAAGGTGGCCTGATATTTGGGATAGAAAGTAAATGAATAAATTTTAAAAAGGAAATACCATGAGTTTATCTTACAAGAATCAAGTGTCTAATAAATTTCTGGTTTTACATTTTTTATTGTGTAATGTGGAGTATAATATTTAAAACTGTAGAATATCCAGTGTACATTATACAATTTGGTCATTGCCCAGACAAATAAACATATGACCAAGTCATTGAATACTTTTAGAAAAGCTCAAAATGTAGTGTTTAAGTATTCCATTATAAACACACACACACACACACACACACACACACACACATATATAACAAAGTTTCACTTACTTTATTTGTTTTTGAGTGTGCATAATACAGTTATTTCACAGCACAGTTAAAACTCAACTGTGATATTATTATAGAAATATACTTACGTTTTAAGTTTATAACTGTATAGTAATATCTTTATTCCTTACCTTTTGTCTGTTTCTTACACTTTTTAAATATAATTGACTCATTCATTAAAATACACTAATTGTATATATACATATATGCTTAATTTTTGTTAAAACACATTTATTTATCTACCTGTTTGTGTGGGTGTGTGTGGGAGTCTTCATGCCGTAATTATAGTCAGAGGTGAGATGACAATTTCCAGAAGTCAGATTTATTTTCCTACCAAGGGATTGAACTCAGGTCTTTAGTCTTGACAACAGGTACTTTACTGGCTGAGCCGTCCTGGTAGGCGAATATAGGCTAGTTTGAGGGGCATAATTAAGGACTTTCATGACCCTCCCATGAGCACACAGTGTGAATGAGTACAAAATCAAACACACTAAAATGGTAAGGTGTGATACTGTTCTAACAAAATATATCAAGAAAGTATAGGGTGGAGAAACTGGGTGTTGTTCAGTTGCTAAGGTGCTAACTTTACATACAAAAAGGCTGAGGATTAATTTTTAGCACCACAGAAACTGAGCATGGTAGGAAGTGACTAAAATAATAACATTAGGGAGATAGCAGCAAAAAAATCAGAAGTTCAAAATCTTTGTGTATGTATCAAGCCTACATCATTGTACTGGTTGGTTTTGTGTCAACTTGACACAAGCTGGAGTTATCACAAAGAAAGAAGGCTCAGTTAAGGAAATACCTCCATGAGATCCAGCTGTAAGGCATTTTCTCAACTAGTGATCAAGGGGGTAGGGCCCAGCCTATTGTGGGTGGTGCCATCCCTGGACTGATAGACCTGGGTTCTATAAGAAAGAAGGCTGAGCAAGCCAGGGGAAGCAAGCCAGTAAGTGACATCCCTCCACGGGCTCTGCATCAGCTTCTGCTTCCTGACCTGCTTGAATTCCAGTCCTGACGTCCTTTGGTGATGAACAGCAATGTGGAACTGTAGGATGAATAAACCCTTTCCTCCTCAACTTGCTTCTTGTTCATAATGTTTTTGTGCAGGAATATAAACACTGACTAAGACAGTCATCATATATTTTATCCAAAGCTAATGTGTTTGTGGGTATGCAAAGAAAAGAAGGAAGAGAGAGTTTTAAAGGAAATGCCTCTCAGCCTATAGACTAGCTAATGTGCAAGTTAAACAAGTTCCCTAGAAAACCATAAAATTGTATTTAGAAAAGTTAATATAACTTTTCAGATCATTTTATTGTTTATTTTTTTATAGAGTCATCAAGTTTAAAATTCAGAGGATAACGTGAACGTTTATTCTTTTCCTTGTAAGAGAGATAAAACACTGTAAACAAATGAGTATCTAAAGTCTTAAGTTTTCTTTAAAGCCACAGGTCCACTGGGTCTGGATTCAACTGAATTCCATACCTAGAGTATTCTTATATGGAGTTATCCTGCTTTAAAGCTTCTTGGGTGTTTCACTGTAAACTATTGGTATAGTCAGAATGTTTGTTTTCTTTTGTAACTCTCAGGTTTAAACCTAATGCTCAATCCAATGGTTTTAAGATGGGGACCTTTGAAAAGTGATTAGCGCAAGAGGCCAAAGTCAGGTACCGTCTTTGTAGGAGAGTGAGTCCTCATCAGACAACCTGCTGGCACCATGATCCTGAGCCTCCAGCTTCCTGAGCTAAGAACAATGCCTTTCTGCTGTTTGTAAATTAATTCCTCAATCTTGGGGCTCTTTGTAAGAGTAGCCAACATGATCTAAGATGACAATTGTGATTCTGTCATCCTCCCAATTCTAAGTGGTGCACATGTTGTACATTGAGGTCTCACATCCTGTGATTTTCACCTATGGTGTGCCATAGTTAAAAAGGGTCATGCCCTTTTTCAGAAAAAGAAATTCACATTATTTTTAAGTCAGAGGATGATGTTAATTCTAATTTCAGTCTTTGTAAGTGATCTTTCCTCTGTCTCTACAGGAACAACAGGATAGAATATTCACTCCCCTTTTTAGTTTTCTTCTACCTTTCCCTCTTTAACTAGTTTTTAGATGCTGACTACCTCATTTTGCTCAGGTGCCAAAGAACCTCATTAAAACAAGCAAAACTATGAACACTGAGACTTTATCACATTCACCCATTGACCTTTTATGTTTGAGACAGAGCTAAACAATAAAACGTAGGTTCACCTGTCACTTAAATTCCCTTCAGAGTATAGCATAGTATAGAACATCCTATAGTACTAAGACAAAAATTTTCCCTTGATGTGACTACAAGAATGTAGGCAGACAATGAATAAAAACAGAGGATTTATTTGGAAGTATGTTTGTTAATGCAAATTTCTTTTATTGTGATATTCTTTATCTATTTCCACTGATGTTGTTCACCTTCAGCTATCTGAGACCATGAGAAGCAATGTTAGTTCAGGTAATGGAGAAAAGCTTAGCATGCACCTTATAACCAGGAGCCATCCATCTGCCTTTTCAGCTGAGCAACCATAGCTAGAGTTATTGACCGCCCATCTCCCTTTGGCTAGGCCTCAGGACAAAGGAGTCCTGAAGATCAAGACTTTTAAAATCTGAGGTTCCTAAGAAATGATAGTTCTATAGCTCAAACAAAAGCAAGAGAATTTCCTGGAAACAGCACTTTAGTTATGAAACTGGATAAAACCTAAGGAACAAATTAATAACTATTTGCAGCTAATTTTCAAATTCATTATGCTTTAGGAATTTCTTAACAAGAAACTATATCCTATTATGTTTTGTGGAAAAATATGCTATTTTTCAGGGGAAAACACCTGATTGGGTTACTTCTGTTCACTGTAACTTGTCTGATTTCCTAGTTTTTCTGTGAAAAAGTTCCTATTTTATAATAAGATAGATTGAAAACTTGAAATGTTCTCATACATCTCTCCTTGTCTTTCTATTCCAGCATTTCTTCCAGCCCCAGGAATGAAATGAAAAAAAAAATCCATTTACTTTTTATTCTCTCTCTCTCTCTCTCTCTCTCTCTCTCTCTCTCTCTCTCTCTCTCTCTCTCTCTCTCCCTCTTTCCCTTCCTAGATCCATCCCACCCTCCTTTCATCCCTCCATCTCCCTCCTTCCATTCCTCTATCTCCCTCCTTCTCTTCCTCTTACACACACGCACACACACACACACACACACACACACACACACACACACACACACACTTCTCTCTTTAAGTATCACACCCATTTTGTAAGATATTGTGAACATGACTCAGAATGACCTTGCATCTTCCTCAGATAAACTCTTAGCCCAAATTTTACATTCACCCTATATTTTTCTCTCTTGATAAGCGAACTGATCAGGTAACACATCAAGTATCTGTAACTTAGGTAATATTAGCAGAGTGCTTCAACCAAATCTGATAACTTATTTATAATTTTATAGTGCCTGATATTTTGCCAGGTATACAATACATGTATTCTGTGTACATATTCAATGGGTACATTTTAGTTCTTTTGAATTGATTAAAAAATGAGACTGAGAGAACTTGAAAATTCTCCAATATCAATAGAAAATAAGTGAGTTAAGGCTTGGTCAGAGTCTTCCAACTCTACTGGCCAGGCCTTTACTACCACTTCATTTGACCATATGAGCTACCAAATGTATATACTCTCAGTTTTCAGCAGAGCTTGAAGAGATAGTGACTAGTTTGCCTCATGAGAATAAGAAAATGAGTTGATGACTTAAAGTAATGTTTTACAAAACTTAATCGAGCACACATAAGAGACATCCACCCATCTTGCTATAACTTAGGCTTGTATCAAAAGCTCTTGATGTTTTGCATATTTTGGTTCAATTTAGTCCAGTTGATTTGTTGACTTAAGTCAATTTTCTGAACCTCAGGTTACATTATTTAGTTGTTTTTAGGGTGGGGACAGTGTTTTACAGTGTAGCTCTGGCTGTTCAGGAATTCACTTTAAACCAAGCTAGGGCCCGTAACTCACAGAAATCTACCTAACTCTGCTTCCTAAGTCCTGGGATTAAAAACATATTCCATCACACCCAGAAGCACATTAATCAGTTCTTAAATAAATCTTAGGAATATATGAATTAAAATTTACCTTATTTTTTTTTAGCACACAAATGAAAGATTACTGTTCTGATAAACTGGATCATTCAATGGGCATTTTATTTAAATTACATTTTTTTTTTTTTTTTGTGATTCCTCACTAGATTTTGTCTGGAAGAATTTCTTATTTTCCTTGATCAATTTAATCTTCAATTATGGCTATGTGGTTGAATGCCATTCTCTGTCCTTCAGACAAATTTCCAGAGCTTACATCTCATTGCAAATGATCTAAAGGCTCTCAAGGAATACTGTCACTTTCTTTTTAAATTATTGAGTTGAGATAAAAATTTCTGGTGGTTAATTTCAAATGAAATATCAATGTTCCTAGTTTAGCCAGGCTTTATTCTGTGTGAGCTTGGAACATATTTTCTCACTTTTTAGATGCTTTGTCTCTCCTACAATTAGAATAACTAAGTACTCAGTTGTCATGGAAATCGTCTTCTCTATAAAAATTCTTAAAACCAAAGTTCTCCTGATTTGTTTCTCTGCAAAGAAGGCAATTACTAAGGCTACCTTCATCCTTCGTTCTTTGTGCTTACCATTTTATCTCCAGGAACCCTCCAGTTTATATTATTATGTAGCTGTCTTTTAGTGCTTGCTCTTTTGATGGAATGGCTCTTTTCTCATGAGGTCCAGTACTGATATTCAGATGCTGTTCTGATCTTGTAGTAGATGATAAAAATCACTGAACAGGCAGAGAGGTATAGACAAGTCATTGTTTGGTTGATTGCTTTTCACTTAAGCCAGTTTCAGAATATTTTAGCAGTTCCTTGGAAATAAACTACCATGGTCTTGTGAATACAAATACATGATGCCTAGTCTCAGCATCTGATGTGGACACTGCAATACCACATGCCACCCATCTCTGGGAATTCATACTAGGTGACTTCCTAAACCAACTGTTATATCAACAACAGCTTGATTAAAATAGGCATCTAACTTCTCTATTTTCCCAAAGGTATCATGAAGGAGGGTTTAGGTAGAGAAAATATTCGTCCTAAAGAAGTGGTAGCTTAGGAGAAAAGAACAGACACTTTAAATTTACTGTGGACAGAGGAAGAGGAACAGAGAGATAGAAGGATGGAAGAGGAAGGATGGATAGATGGAAAAATGAAGGAAGGAGTAAAGAAGGAAAGAAGTCAGTATGAAAGAGTGAGTGGGAAAGGGAGAGGAAGGAGGATGATTCACAGTGTGATAGAAATTATGCTTGGAATGAATTTACCTAGTGACAATTAAGGTGTGGCCTGCAGCCGAGAATGGTTGCTAAAGACTTTAGAGCTGGAATCACACTGCTCCTATTCAAATCCATTGACTTTTTGGCCTCCATCTTCAGTTTCCCCACTTTTAAAATTATGTTTGTACCTCCTATATAGGGTTGCTATGGGGTTAAATGAAATTGTGTTTCACAATAGTACATGGAACATAATAAATACTCTGTGATTGCAGAACATCAATACAAAATAAAATGTTCAATAGGAGAGGTGAAATTTCAACACTTACCAAGCTAAACATGCTGTCGATAGTTATATTTGGTCACTATCTCTCTTCAAGACAAGTAAAATCTATCACTAAAGAAGTGACATGTTCTTATAAAAGAAGAGGAAAAATGGGAACGATTGAATACAAAAAGGTCACAATGTTGAACTGCTCAACAATTATGCACCTACACAAATCCCTTTATATTCACCAGTGTGTTTGAAGGGAGAGTAAAAAGAGAACAGTGTTATTATGAATACACAGAGATACTTGTATGAATTATAGAAGTAACATCACATTCAACACTATGAATGTCTCCTCAAGGGTTTTGGGTATCCTGAGGATCTATAAAACATAATATATTGTAAATACCTCATTCAAGCTTGTATAAAGACCCTATAGTAATCTTGTTTAACAAGGATCCTATCCTCTCCTTTCTCCTCATCCCTTTGTTTCTTCTTCTTTAATTCTTGGACTTGAGCTTCCATAATAAACTTTAAAGTCATATTTTGTATTCTATATTTTCTGAAGTGTAGTTTACTTTTAAAATGATTGGTTTTGTCTAAATGTATTTAACAGATACTTAGACTCTCTTACATGAACGCACATGATGTAAATATTAAAAATTATGTGTGGAAAGATGAGTAAATAAAATTGGAGAGATAGCTCAGTGGTGGAGCACTAGCATGGATTCTCTCCCCTGCTCTTTGAGTTAAACAGTACTAAATACTTTAGTAATGTTCTAGTAAAGCAAAGACTTAAAAATTAAAAATAATGGTTGAACACATTCAGGTGGGCCTCAGCAAGAAAAAAAAACAGGGTTCACTGTTATCTTCTATTTTAATCCTGTCTTTCATTCTTGAGTTACTTATTTTTTCCATCCCATAGCATCACTTGCTTGCTTACTATTTATTCTGCACTCGATGCCACAGAATACAATGTGTGTCCAAATTCTCTTCGTGGTGCATCAATGTCCTAGGGATAAGTGTGAATCTCCATGGAGAGGGAGGCTGACATCCCTGCTGATTGGCAGGACTATGGCCAGTGCCCTGCAATGGCCATTTTCTTCATCTCAGCAGAGCACTCAACTCTAATTGGCATTCACATCTTTTCCAATCAGCTCTTATCCATGATATGCTTGTAATAATGGAGACACCCAGGCCATCTCTAAGGCATCAGTAACTTTAACTTACTAGCCTCCAATTCACAATTTCTGCCATATTCAAAGTCAACTGGAGACCTTATTTCTAATTTTAGTGTCAGAAGACTAGGAAGTAGGTGGAAACTAACAGAAAAATTCCTCATGGTATGTTTTGCTACCAAATACATTGACTGACATCCCTGGCCTTTTCATTCACGAAACTTCAGTGGTACTCCTTTCATAATCAAAATCATTTTAGCTGTTCTATGCATCACATCTTTGCAGAAAGGACATAAAATCTCCGACTGTTCCTCTGCCATATGGCTAGCCTATTCTTTTTTTTACTGTTTTCTTACACCAACACTTAAAGTGGCCAAGCCTCTTCCTTTAAAAGGACTTGGAAAGCAATCTTTGATTTCACATCTATCTTCTTCCTTAACAGGCAACACAGTCCAGAGTTTCTGAAAAGTTATATATTCTCTCTTCTTTCTTCCTTCCCCTCCATTGATGTCGATTCCTGTAAGTACATTATGTTGTTCTGAGGATCTCAATGATGTCTTGCCCAAGGTCCTTGGGAATCCCACTAATTTTGAGTCTGTTTACTGTTCTTATATTGCATGGCAAGGTTAACTCCCTCTGGGGTTAGTACCTAATGGTGGTTGTTCAATCCAGGGCTGTGTGTACAGTCTTTCACTGGATACGTGCACAGGGATATTCTTACAGAAACTTAAACTGCATAAAAATAATTCTTTTGGCTTCAGCCAAACTTATTCTAAAATATAAATTGGATCTTACTACTTTCCTATTTAAGCTCATGCGTGTTTCTTCATTTCCTACAAGATAAAATTGAAATTTCCTGTACAGTGTGTATGGAATATATATGTCCCCAGGTGACTACCTTTAGTGGCATTTCTTGCCATTATCTCATTCACACTGGAAAGCTAGATCTTCAAACCTCACTGAGTTATCTTTATTAACCTGAGCAAATTATGACTCCAGGTTTTGACTCTTTTCTGATAGTTTTCTTGCAGGCTGGAGTCCTTCATTCTACTTGAATTTACTCTATGTCTGTTCAGGTGACTTTCTGTGGCCAGTGTGGTAGAATCAGAAGGCTCATATTCAAATGCTAAAAGAACCTTTAAGGGACAGATCACGCTTTGCCATGTTTGCTATTCTACTCCTGTGATTGAGGAAGTGTAGTTTTCCCCCTTAGGTCAAAACATTTAAGAAAGGTAATGAACATAGGTGCTTTTAGTTATCTGTGACCAGAACACCTAAGGGAACAATGTAAGGGAGAGAAGACCTATTTGGCCTCTTGGTTTCAGTACATTATGGGTAGAAAAGCATGGTGGAGCAAAGAGTTTATGACATCAGAGGTGTATTGTAAAGGCTGATCCCATCATGACCCATGAGGAGATATAGATCATTATGATTGGAACCAAGAACTCTGTATAACCGTCATAGTTCAATTTATAGTGATGCAAATCATCAAGTGAGAACTCATCTACTATAACATCCTAAAATAGTGCTACCCCCTGGGGGAAGTTTTCTATTACTTGGTTGGAGATATTTAAGATTCTATAATAGGACTAAAGTGGTAGGTCCTAGATGAATGTGCTGCCCATCACGGATCCTTGTAAAAAATGTCTATTACCAGCCATTCATGTCAATATAAAAATCAGTCAATACTGAAATATATGTGTGTATGTATACACATATATGCAAATACACATATTTCATTTGAGAAAATAAGGAGCCAGGCTATGTATTTTAAAAAAATGGTTTTTGTTTTTGCTTAAGAAATCTTTAATGAAGGTCACAGTTTCATGTGAACTCCCAGAAGACTAACAAGAAATAGTGACCAAAGGAATATATTTGATTGCTTCTCTCTCTGCGTGTATGTGTGTATATAATAAAGGGTTGCTTTATAACATAGTTTCCTTACCAAAAGGCATGGCTTAGAGTAAACTAGCAAAATTCCCAAGAGAAAGTACCAGCATTTTCTATATACAAGTTAATTATATTTTCTCAGAAACATTTAATTCTGAGATTGAGTGCTGTCAATTAAGTTGTGCAGATTGATTCACTATATGACTTTCTTGATTCTACAACATGCAGGTGATATGTTGCTGAGGAACCACACAATCAAGTTCTCATTCAGCATCCTTTAAACCTCATGCAAACTCAGCTGCTCTGCCGCCCCACCTTGAGGGTGTTTCCCCACATGCTAAATGCTGATGACCTTCTGCCAGACTTTCTGGAATCTAGGATTCAAGGCTTAGTGATTTCCAGTTTTTCTTTGGGATCACAGACATCTCGGGAAGAGTGAGGACGGCTCTCAGGCACCTGTCACTATAATTGTAAATGATCATGTGTCAGTTAAAGATGTAAAGCAATGTAAAGTAATCATTTGGATATTCAAAAAGAAGCATGTCATTTCATTAATGATTCTGTCCTAGAACAGGAAATAAAAGAAATAAAATGTAATGAAGAGATTACTTTCAGCTACATAAAAAGTAAAACTGAACTGAGGAATATATTATTGTACAAATGAAATTCAACCTTTCATAAAAAAAATCTATCATGCATTGGGAATTCTTTGTAAATGTTAATTTTAGGGACTCTCAAGTTGAGCAAGTTGAGACTATAGAGTTGAGCTGATGAGGGAAAAGAGAAAATTTGTGAATCAAAATTTCAGATCTAGGAACTAGGAAAGTGGATCAGTTGGTACAGTGGTTAATGAGTAAGCATACAGATCTGAGTTTAGATTTCTCGCACCAATGGAAAACACCAGCCATGTGGCATGTGCCTACATCCCAGCTCTGGGAAGATAGAGACAGATGACCTTTGGAGCTCACTGGACAATTGTCTTGCTCGATCATTGAGGTCCAGATGCAGTGAAAGATCCTGTCTCAAAAACTAAAGTAAAAAGTGAGAGAAGACACATGACATTCCACATCCATATACCTTATCTCTCTGTCTCTATCTCTGTCTGTCTCTCTCATTACAGACACAGAGTGAGGGGGAGCGAGAGAGAGAGAGAGAGAGAGAGAGAGAGAGAGAGAGAGAGAGAGAGAGAGAGAGAAAGAGAGAGAGTGAGAGAATCAGCTCTGAGTTACAAGAAATCTAACACTCAAGTTGGTAAAGTTAACAGCTGTTACATCACATAATTTTCCATCTACATAATGGATATAATTTCCACCTAATAATATCATTGTTAAAACACACCATATAAAGTGCATGCCATTACACTGGGTCTCTTCATACTTCCATTTTTTTTTTGTGGAGTCCGTTCTTGAAATCGTCTCACAAAGTTACATGTATAAAATCAGTAATGTGAGGGCAAAAGATAATACTTGTTGTATAAGAGCATATTGAAATTAAAAGATGAGGTGAGGTGTTCTGTTGCTTACTGTGGAAATGGCATAAAAAAGGATGAGGAACCTCAGCGCTCATTACCTCCAGTGAAAGCAATGCCCTGATTCTATAATATGTACCTGTGTTACCTTATACAGAAAAATAGAATTAAATGGAATATGGAATTCTAGCTGCCAGTCAACTAGGACAGGGATAACATGTTGGATGTGTTTAGGTAGTCCTACGATCCTGATATATGTGGAAGAGTTAGGATTAGAGAGATGGAGTGGAGAGGTACCCATCCAGCTACTGGTCCCTTTGAAGATATAAGAAATTGAAAGTCAAAATGTTCAGGCATCCTGCTATTGCTGAAAATGACATGAAAGTGGATTATTTCCGGGCATCTTCAGGAAGAATGCAGCTCTACCCACAACTTTATTTTAGCTTAGTGGAACTCCATTTAGACTTCTGATTTGCCAGAATTTTAAGATGGTGCATTTGTGTTGGCATAACCTACCAATTCATGGTAATTTGTTAGAGCTCTCATGGAATGTATATAGAACTAAACAAGTGCCCAAAGTGGGAGTTAGTGTTCGTAAAGAATGATGGTGTATGGGAAGGCGAGGTTGGGGACACCATAGAAGGTCTGTATGCTTTGAGCATGGAGGACATGCAGGTTACTGACAGACTGATTTCAAAGGGAAGGCCAGAGGATAGACTATGTTCCTTTAGATCATTTCAGTAATTCTGTTCCTGCATTTACTGTCCTTAAAAGCAGAACCATCTCAAGGTAACAGGAACTGTCACTGTCACTTTGAGTCCCAAGCAACTTTATGTATTATTCAGTCATTTGTGGTAAACTGCTGCATTTACAGACTTCATGCTAATTTGTGCCTTCTGAAGTGAAATACAATTCATAAAATCAGTTGGCAATGCACCTTTTTAATTGAAGGGTAACTGCTACACACTCTTTTGTAACAGAAAATATATACCAAGAAATAAAGAATTTTTTGTTGTTTAAATAATTTTTACTCATTAGGTATTTTTAACTAGACACCAAGCCTATTTCACTATCAACTAATCAACCATCTAACATCTCTCTTTCTATCACATGTCTGTTTATCTATCCTCTGTCTATCTGTCTATCATCTGTTTATCTATCTATCTATCTATCTATCTATCTATCTATCTATCTATCTATCTATCTATCATCTATCTACCTATTATCTATCTATCTATCTATCTATTATCTATCTATCTATCATCTATCTATCTATTTCTATCTATCTATCTATCTATCTATCTATCTATCTATCTATCTATCTACCTATTATCTACCATCTATCTGTCTATCTATCATCTGTCATCCATCTTTGAATAACACAACATAACCCAGTTATCCAGAATGTAATTGTGTGTACACACACGTGTGTGTGTGTGTGTATGTGTGTGTTTGTGTGTGTGTGTGTGTGTTAGAAAATAATTGTGAAGCTAATAAATGTCCATAAAATGTGTTTCACAACTGTGGTAAATAACAAAGATAAATGGCTCAGCCTGGCCTGTCTGAAACTTTCTCTGTGTGTTTATGGGGGAGGAGTGCCCGGAAATGTAAAGGATGGGAAGGAAGGATTTGGAAGACAGAGTCAGAACACTTCTACTCTAAGACATGTAGAAAACCCAAGTTTAGAAAGAAGAAACCGTGGTGCAATAAGTCCCTTGCATGGGGAAGGAAACTAATGGAGCCAGAGAGAGTCAAACTCCCATAGGCACCCAGAATTTGAGTTGTAGGTGGAAGCAATAGAGAATTGGTGAAGCTTCTCAAAAGCTTTGTAAGGTTCATGCCTTATCTATATAGAAGTAAGGTAAAGAAGTTGGAGCTTTGCTGAAAATAGAAAAGGGCTTAGTTGGGGAGAGGAGGTGGTTAATGAGAATGAAGGAGGAAAAGCTATTAATGGTGATGAATATGATCAAAATACATTATATGCATGATGAAACTCATCATTGTGTATAATTATTATTTGCTAATAAAACATTTAGAAAAGGATGTACTTTATCAATATTATTTTCATAAAAGAGAACATTGATGGATGGATAAACTATACTGTTGAAAAATCTTAGGTTTTGAGCAAGTACTTGCTGAAGGCTTGATATGTGCAGAGGGCCAGAGATTCAGGAGGAGTCAAACTCATCAGCATCTGCTCCCCGGGTAAGGCTCTCATTTTGGCCTCATCTCTTCTCTGTCTGTAGGATGCTAGTGGGAAGGCTCTCCAAATACCACTGCCCACACACAAGCTTTTGCCAGCACGATTTGTAGCTTTGTACAGCTTGTGTATAACTCAAATTCACAGAGACCTCATGATGTCTTTGCTTGCTTATAGCGCTCTTTCATTTCCACCTAGATATATTGCACTTGTTAACATAACCGTTAAGCAAGCAGGGGTGTGATAGTCTTTATTCCTGTCATTGGTTGCTCTGGTACACGACTTCCTTTGCCATACTTCATTTTCATGGTGGAAAGGTGAAGATCTGAAGAAACTCATCAGACAGACAACACATTCTGAGAGTTTCTTAAAGTGTCTCCTATTAGAAAACCATTACAAATAGCTAGATGTGGCTGAGAATGATTTCTGGAGGCTATATACAACAGACTCTTTACAATCCTCCCCTTAGACATATGCCAATAAATGATAGTCCAGGAAGACTTCTAAAAAGCTGCTTCACCGTGTGTGCTTCAAGGCATATAGAGGGGGGACTGCAGTTCAAGATGGTCAGGATAGAAATGTTAGGGTCTGAAGATCAACTTGAGGTACCCCAGTTTCTGCTAATCCACATTCTTTCTGCTTCTTTTCTGGTTATACTGTAGCAGGAGAGAGGAACTCTGGCTGCCACAGTTGCCTAAACTTTGTCTGAACCCATATTTTAAATTTCCCCATCCTTTTGCTATTTGTTGTTAACTGATTGTCGCATGTGAAAAAATATGAACCTTCATTTTTGTAGCAGCCTTCATTTATGTACCTATCAACAAGAAGGACAAATCTCTGGTTATATGGACACGAGGAGAGAGAAGGCAAGACATAGCCCTCTGGGGCCAGTGTCTAATCACTTAATTCCCATTCGCATATTATTTGCCATTAGCTTTATTTGCTGAACTATAAAATTTCTTATTAAAATGTCTTAATTACAAATAAATATGCTTCTAGGGATGAAAGCTTTGGGTAAAAAAATAAAAGTAAATATATTAGATATAGTGAAGATTAATCTTAATGCAGGTAATTGTTTTAATACGTGATATACATCTACATTCATGTATTCATAAAATAGTGAGTGTCTCAGTTAGGGTTTTACTGCTGTGAACAAACAACACGACCAAGGCAAGTCTTATAAAGAACAACATTTAATTGAGGCTGGCTTGCAGGTTCTGAGTTTTAGTCCATTATCATCAAGGTAGGAGCATGGCAGCATCTAGTCGGGCATGGTGCAGGAGGTGCTCAAAGTTATACACATCACCTGAATGAAGCCAGGAACAGACTGGGCTTCTCCAAGCGGCTAGGAGGGGGGTCTCCAAGGCCACTCCTACTGTCACACACTACCACCAACAAGGTCACACCTTCTAATAGTGCCACATTCTTGGCTGATCATATACAAACCATCACAGTGAGATAGGCTTGGGTTAACTTAACTCATAGACAAGAATAAAATAATTACAAAGACTTTATGTCTGATTTTGAAGTTCCGCCTAGGTTTGACTTCTCAAAATTGTATCTCCCCGGTTGATACATTTGGGTCCTAGCTTTTAAAATCTATTTTGTTATTTCAAAGCCTGGATTGTGACTCAGATGGATTGTAACTCAAAGTATCTTACTCATTACAGAGTTGGTGAAGAAATAAGGAAAAGTTGAAAAAGGCAAGCTTAAGTGAATAAGTCATCCGTCTGGACCCTAAAAAGGGTGTTAGAAAATCTCTGCGAATGTGCCTACAGGAGCAAGGGAAGTTGAACTTCTAGTCAGCACTTGTCAGCATGGGTTGATTTGTAGCAACAACCATAGAGCAAACCAATATTTTATTATTTTTAATGTCCTGTAGCTCTGTTAATGTATTCTGAAAAGTACTAAGATTTGGTAACTTATAATCAAACTTAACCTAATCCCTTCTTTTCATGATCCTCTTGGAAAATGTCTACCCACAAGAAACACCTCATTATTAACCTTTATCCCTGAGGCTGCCTGCTTTTTATTTTTGTAACACCTTTACACCATTCTAGGGTGGCAGTAATAATGACTTTTCCCTGTGCATGGCAGATGAAGACTCAGGAAACATGTTAGAATTGACAGCATTTACTTTGTTGTGTGGTAGAGTCCTTGGGCTAGATGAGATTAAAATGGGAACATGACTTCTCTCAGCAGATAATACAAATGTTTTCATGATATTCCAAATTTAGAGAATAATGATGGGGTGGTTATTCTTTGTCAGAGAAAATGTTGTCTTGTGAAATAAGGATCTTGTGACTTTAAGGCCAAACTTGAGCCTCGATATGACCTTGTGAACTAATCTGGGGTTCTTTATTTATTGGGGTGTGTTTGGTGAGTGGGAACTTCACAGCACATTTTGAGGTTGACCTGAGCATGCTTTAGTTGGGTTTCTAGAGCATAGGCTGGCAGTGCCCCACAGTGTGACCCATCTTATGTGATTAATATCAGTCTTGACTGTGCTCTGGATAGAGTATGGACAGTTTAGACCTTCACAATGTGTAAAGAGGAATGTCAGTGGTACCTAAGGATATGTCTGAGGCTGTGGCCCCCAAAAGGATGGCTTGGCTTTTCATTGAGTGACTTTTCACTGTTCCAGTCATGGAGTTGACCTTTGGATATCCATTTGTGAGAACCTCCGATGTGAATACAGTCTTCCCCGACGTTATTACTCTGCAGTTAGGAGACACGAGATCAAACAATTACATACGTAAAAGATATAAAGGTATGTATGTACAATTTATAGTAAAACAGGGACAGAAAGGAACAAACCAGTCGAAGAGTCTTTATTTCAGACTGGGCAGCCAGCAACTTAGCATTCTGTTAACTCTTTTGTTGGCATAATTCTGGCATCATAGGTTTTGCCTTTAGTATAATTTTGTATATTGTTGTTCCTTATCAGAAAATAAGTTAATCTCAAACACACTTTTTATCCAGTCCCAATGTTCTAAAACCATTCACTGAATCTGCTAACAAGAACATAATCTGCTTCTTATACCTTATGGCTTGGGTTCAAGATGTTCTGCAAATATTGAATTTCATAGATGCTTGGCTTCCTACTGTAAAGTGCCTTACTGTTGGCATATTTTCCCAGATACTGGAATTACCTGAACATTGGTAATTAAAATGAAAACATTAAAAATTCCAAAAAAGTCCATAAGCTCTGTTATTTAGAGAATAGTAATTATACAAGAGAAGTTCCCCATGTTCAATCACAATGCTGTTGGATTTTAGTGCTTTGAATTGATGGCCAACTGAATCTTTGTCTACAGAGTTCATGGACCCAGAGGGCAGAATATAATGCTAATATATTATTTGGACCATGTTTGCTTGTTGATTGATGCTGATGTGCCTTCAGTTAGATGGTTTTTATTAATTAAAAAGCAATGTTCTCATATCTACTGAGCAGCACACGTGTCCCCATGTCCCCATTATTCTGATGATACCATTTTAATACA
Organism: Micromys minutus; assembly: GCF_963924665.1. Lineage (NCBI taxonomy): Eukaryota > Metazoa > Chordata > Mammalia > Rodentia > Muridae > Micromys > Micromys minutus. Next base: position 12,365,853 of record NC_137969.1, read on the forward strand.
GTAGACAAAAGCATCACGCTGCAATTCTAAGATCTCATGTGTGGTAATATACACCAATATACTTCCTTGATGCAAAGAAGATTTGAGGTGGGACTCTTACAGCAAATAAAATGGTCAAACCAAGTCCAAGATCAGTCCAAAGTTATGCAAATATAATTAGCAAATGTGCATCCTTCAGCCTGAAGCCACACTACTCTCTGTAGGCTCAGGTTTGGGAAGATGTGTTTTCAGTTTCAACAACCTTCTCCTCTCACTTGTTACTCTCCCCTAGGTGTAGCCTTGGGCTTTTCTTATTGATCGTAACTTTACTTATCCACTTATCTGGTCCTTCCAAATTCTCAGCTGCTAGATAAGGCTTGTTGGATGATTAAGATACTGCTTATTTGTGAGACAGTAAAATCTTGCCAGGAAGCTTGCTAAGGTAGAACAGGTTGAGACACGGTGAATTACTGGGCACACACCTGAGACTGGTGTCTTCTTGTTCCCTGCAGGATTCCTGGGTTGGAACAGGAGCCACATTCCCCACATAAGGAAACTTAACCTCTTGTCACATAGACCTAGAACAGAATTCTCCATGCGAATGAGGTACCTAGAGGCCCTGAGGGCTTAGCCAATATGTTTTCCTTTCTAGATATTCCTCCCTGACAAAAGGTATTTAATTTCGAGTCCACCCTGAGATGCTGGTATGGTTCGCTATGCTTCCATTTTCCACCATGAACAGTCAATAAGCAGTTTCAAACCGTGGACTGTCTTTTTCATCTGCCACTACCATGGGGAATGTGGGAAAAGCCTCACATTATCTTGAGAGCTCCACTGAACTCAAGGAAAATCATCACTGAGCTAAGTCCGAGCTCCCCAGTCCCTGGGCCCCCAACTCTGCTTTCTGCTTTTCTGCAACTCCCAGCAGTGCCTGGATTTCCAAGAGTCAGAGAACCACTTGACCCTGACCTAGTCATAGGCCCAGGGACTCCTGAACTAGTTCCAGCTTTCACACAGCTCAGACTGGGCTTTTCTACCCTGGGTTGTGATAGTGTCTTCTCTAAAGCCCAGCACACACCCAGTGGCAGCACTGAATAAGTACAGTCAAACTCCTAGCATTTTACCTCCCCAGCAGCCATGCCCTGATGTCGAAGGAACATGGACTGAAACTTACATATATATAATGCATGCATAGACATGTGCACTTATGTGTATGTATACGAATATCCACCCAGGTGTTCAGCAAATGCTAGTTCACAATCTTTCTTCTCAGAAGAAACATGTTACTTCTTTCTAAGCATCATACTGGAATGTTCACATAGCATTAAGCACCTTGCTATTCAACAATCATATATCCCATGTTGCATTCCTTACTTTCCATGTTGCTGTGGCCATATTCCTGAGTGGAAGCGACTCAGGAGAAGTAGAGACACTGGTTGACAGGTGAGGGTTCATCATGGGGACAGCACCTGAGCCTGCATCTTATGGGGCAGGAGCAAAGGGCTTGAGCTGACTTCATATTCCATGGAATAGGAAGAAGAAATATACAAGACAGGAATGCAGCTATACATTTCAAGACCGCCACAACCCACTGCCTCTCTCCCTTTAGTTAGCATCCACTTCCTCAAATGTTTAAACTTGATTTGGTGGGAGACATTTTACATCAAAACTCTTGTACATGCTATACGTTTTTGCTTATTCTTTATAGTTTTTCTACCATCAAAATGCCTGATTATATTTAAGAGCAAGGAGATTATTAATGGTCTTCCCAACTTTAAAATGAGACTCAGCCCACAAGTTTAACATTTTTTTTTTTTTTTTGGTCGGGAAACTTACATCATTTCATTTTGGAAGCAAAAGTTGCAGATGATTAGAATTTTCAGATAATACTAAGGGCCATTTTTGAGCACCTGTCATGGACTATGTTCTGTAATTGGTACTTTTCTTTTTTATTTATGTCTCAGCTTATCCCATTTTAACCAATTATTTCCATGTGGCTCTCATGATTTGGGTAAGTACCTATAAAATGGACATAGTATGAACTTTGGTTCATAGAGTTTTCATAAAAGTAAAACTAGTTAAAGGAAGTATTTAAAATTATTTCCAGCATGAAACAATTGATTAATTAATATATTATTAGTTCTATTCTAAAACATTTGTAGATTCTCTTTTCTATACCCAAATGAATTTGGTGTTTCCCAACTCGGAGTCTTTCTGGAATACCAGACTCATTTCCATCTCACAGTTGAATGTGAGCATTTATACGTGCTCACATATGGCATTATTTCCACCTTGAAATTGTCTTGATCTTTCAGACTCTTTAATTTAGAGATTGACATCATCCAAGGGTCATCCAAGCCAGAACCTTAGCATCACCAGGATCCCTGTATCATCTACTTACTAGTCATTGCATTCTTTCGTATAGGTGTCTCTACCTTTTCAAATCACTGTCTTAGCTCCTATCATTGCTATTGTTCCGTTACTGCAAGACCACTGCAAATAACCTCCTCTTTCAACACAGCCCGAATTTATCCCTTTCTTTTCGGGATTCAGAATTATAAGTATAATCCAGAATCCCAACCCACTATCTGCTGTTCCAAATTCTTCCAGTACGATGCTAAGATATTTGATCCAAACCTAAAATCATTAGCTTGGTTTGAAGATTTTCCACGCTAGCCAAAGTGTACTTCTCCCTGTGACCTGTCCGTGCTCCAGCCTTAGGAACATTTGAGGCCCCTTTGTTCTAAGAATGTACCATGATTTTTATGAGTAGCTTGTATTTATGTGGTCACTTTGATAAACAGTGTTCTTGTCATTGTCTCTTGTATAGGTGATTCATTCATCTTTGTTTATTAGCCTTACTGATACACACAGTTAGGTTGAAGACATCGCTGTTTCTACAGAACACTTGTGACATTTCTAATGTCGTATACCAGATATACTTGAGGGTGATGGAACTGACTGAATGGTTTGAATCATGTCTCTGCCATTCATAAGCTTCACTATGAGCATGATAGGATGGAGACAATACACTTACTATGCTCTGTCTCAGTAAGATATTAAGAATACTTCTCTAGAGTAAATTGTGGACAGGGCCACAAACTCTTCCCTTTCCTGTATCTACTATGTCCCCGTCAACTTGTATTGCTATAACGTAAAGCTATAAATTTGGTGGTTTTGTGTGAATGTTGGCATGTGTATGCCATGGCTGATATCAGAGAAAACCTTCCAATATTGGTCTTTACCTTCACCTTGTTTGCTATAGGGACTCTCTTATTTGTTGGTCGCATGCACCACGCTTATTTGGTCCGCAAGCTTCTGGAAAGTTTCTTGTGTTAATCTCCCATCACCACATATGGACATTTGGATTAAAGTTGCACACACTATGCACCCAAATTTTGTGGGTGTCTGAAGACCTGAACACTTGCATGACCCGTGCTTTTGCCCATTAAACAATTTTGCTATCCTAGACTTTGTGCCTTCTAACAACAAAAATTTGTTTGAAGGTTTAAGCCTAAGACCATGATTACAGTGTATGTAATGTCTGATGAGGGTTCATTTCTTTGTTCATAGATGTTGTTTATAATAGAGCTAGATGAGCCAGTTCCCTTGAGTCTTCTTCATGTTGACTCTGCCCAAATAATGCAAACAAACAATGGCTCCTCATCCTACTTTTGTTAGAGTTCTGTGAAGAATTTCAATACATATATGAAAGATTACAGATATTAAACTATGGAAAAGCCTTTTGTGATATTATTTTTCATTTTATCTAAGGCCCACCACCCTCCCTGTCACTTCCTGAAGTGTGGAAATATGAGTTGCCCTGGCCAGTTGGATGTAGCAAATATATTCCAAGAGGAGGTTGAAAGATATTGTAGTAATTTTTTTTTCTTTTGCTTCATAAGAACTCTGGGAATAAGCATCAAATGAAGAAAGACAGGAAAAACAGATGAATGACAAGGGAGACATCGGCTAGTTGTCTTCACTATTTAAACCACCTGCATGGCACGTGAGAGGAGTGCATCACTGCTGGCCCACTACGGATGCAGGAGTCAGTCCATTTGAGGCCCACTACGGATGCAGGAGTCAGTCCATCTGAGCATAGTCTAAATTGCTGATCCACAGGAGTTTAAGCTAAACAAATTTTTGTGTTAAGCTACTAAATTAATGGAGGTTTCTTATATGGCGATAGACACTCTTATGGAGCTATAAAGATGAATTAACACATAAGAGGTGCTTTATACATACTGTGTAGCATCCACTCATTGACTGAAGATATGCTTCCTATGGTGGATACATCTCTATACTAGCAGCTCTTCCATTATATTTTCTACACCATACTTGCCTTGCTATGTCTTGAGTGAACATTGGAGGATTCCAAAGACTGGACTCATAAGCATCGCTCTTGCTTATGAATGAAAAAATCATGCATGATGATTAAGAATGCAGTGAGCATGCTGATTTATCTGTGTACCAGAGTGATTTTTCAATATTTTTTCTTAACTAGAATTTTATCTTCAGAGAACATGTAATCACTAAACTATTGTTGCAGTTACTCTTCTTTTGTTGTGACAAGACACCATGACCAAAGCAATTTATAGAAGAAAGAGCTTACTGGTAGTTCAGGGTTTCCAGGAGTGAGTGTGGAGCAGAGCACTCCATGGTAGAAGTAGGCAAGTAGGCTTGTGGCCATGGCACTGGAATAGTAGCTGAGAGCTTACACCTCATTCAAATTCATGAGGCAGAGAAAGACTCATCTGGGAATGGTTTGAGTGTTTTAAAGCTCAAAGCCCACCCCCAGTGACATACCTCCTCCAGTAAGGCCATAACTTATAATTCTATCTGGAATAATTCTAGCAGTTGGGGACCAAGCATTCACATATGTGAGCCTATGGAGGCCCTTTCCATTTAAGGTTTTCCAAATATTATTGTTAATTAGTGATACACAATCTTTTATTCATCCAGGAATTCCACTTCTTCAGGTGGGGGTGAATAAAGAAGCCTCCTGGATAATTTATACACCTGCTTTTGTTAAACCTTTGTTATGTATCAAGGAGCGTGTTGAGTCTAGTATGATGTCAATCATTCATCCCCACTCCATCTAGCAGCACAAGGAGCTCCCGCCATTCAGCACAGACCCACATGTTAAGATAACGCCTGTTGCCTTCATCTGCTCTTCCGGTTTCATTTGTGCTGCTGTGAGAAACTGCTCTGAAAGAAACAATATTAGGAAAGAATGCATTTATTTGGCCTACAATTCGAGGTTGCCGTTCATCATTGTGGGGACTTCAAGGATAGCAGGCTCTTGATGCAGCTGATCACATCATCTACACAACCCAGAGCACAGAGAGAATGGTGTTTGCATGGGCTGGACCCTCAAACATCAATTCACTTAATCAGAGTGGTCTCCTGTAGGTATGCCCCATCCCAAACTAGTCTAGATCACCCCAACACTACCATTCACACACCTTAATATCTGGACCTTTGAAAACATCATAGCACTGAGATTTTAAGGTCTATATCCTCCACCCACTTTCCTTCGTTTATTAACTGGTTGTTAGCTAACACACCGTTTTATCTATTTTATTCTTCATCCATTTTGGCACATGTATGCTGGGCAGTGTCACTATCCCATCCTGACAGGTGTTCAAGTCTCATTTTGGATTCTTGGCACTCAGGATGCAGGTTTTTTGGGTTCCATGCAGCATTCCTATCTTATATACAGGACTGTAACTTTATGAATTCTCTTCAAAGCAAAATAAATCGAACTTATTTTCTCAAAGGACTAATCTATTGAAAAACCTTATACTTAGAAAAGTAATGTTTAAGTTGCAGTTTTTATTTATTATTGACGATTTCACATATATGTACAATAAAATATGATCATATCCAACTCCGTTTTCCTCTTCTAGCCCCTCCCATGTCCTCTTCAATATGTCCCCCTCCAAGTTTAATGTCTTTCTCCTTCCTCTTCCTTATCATTCACTAAATCCAATAGTACCACCCAAACATTGATGAATAGAAGGCTATTCACTGGATCACAGGAAACTTACCAATGGCTGTACCCTTAATCAATATGATTCTCTTTCCCCCTGTAGTTATTAACTTCATAGAGAGGCAGGGCATGGTAAGAACCTCTCCCATCTATGCTGAGATTTTGGCTGACTTCATCTTGTTCAACCATCCTGCAAGTCACCACAGCTGGTATAGCTCAGGGGTTATTGTCAGTTTACTACTATGGACCACACACAGAAGTAATTGTACATTCTCATTTTCTCTAAGGTTTCTGTTGCTGTGATGAAATATCATGACTAAAGGAACTTGAACACTGAGGGATTATTTGGCTTGCACTGCCATACGTGGTCCACTATTAGAGGAAGTAAAGGCACAAACCTGGAGACAGGAACTGAAGTAAGTCATGAAGAAATGCTCTTTACTGATTTTTTTCTCCAATGTTCCCCTAACCAACAGGAAGTAGCCTAATAATATCAATATTCCCTTTCCACTTTATCCCCTTTTCTTTGCTCTCTAGTGTTAGGTGAAAGGGTGGAAGGGAAAAAAGTAGCCACAAATTAGCCAAAAGTCCAGTTACACCAGAGTTTACTGAAACCCAGAATAATGTATATGTTTGTGTGTGTTCAGGGGGCGTTTACTCATTCAGGGTGGCACCACCTAGAGTGAGTTTGAATTTGTTACATAAATAACCAGAAAATGCCATACATAGGACCATTTTATCCACATAATGGAGTAATTTTTCTCAATTAAGACTTTATCTTTCCAAACATGTCTAAGCAGCTATATCCAAATTTGATTTAAAAGGTTACTCTAGAAACCAATCATTTAATTTTAGAGAAATTATCTTTCTAAAGTTTTGTTCAAATTGATAATAAACTAGCAAACACACCTCACATTGCTATGTTTAGCTTTCACACTGTTTGGTGTATAGCTAACTAGAAGGCCAAGACAAAGGTAGAAAGCAATTTAGAGTTTAATGAATCTATCTCCCAACTAGGACTGATATAAGTTCTAGGTAAAAATCTTCTCAACATGGAGTTCATTAATGGCATTTAAGTTTCTGATGAATTCTTTGGCTAAAGGAAATCCCTCTTCCAAAGCAAATCCTCTAATCAACTCTGCCACTATAGTAAACGGTAACCAGTGGATTTGCTCAAGTCCACAAGGCAGGAGAAATGCAGTTCCGTGAGATAATAACTTTACGTTTTTAATATGGACTTAACGTGCAAGTCAGAATTGCAAGCCAACTCTGGATTTCAGTACTTAGAGAATTACAGTTCATTTGGCAGCATGCCAGCTTATATAAACTTGGCGAGACTTAGAGAACTGAGTGCTGAAAGATGTCAGGTGAGCAAAGTTGGTGTCCTGGCTGCATCTCCTGTGCTTTATGGAAATTCAAGAAAGTGGTTTAGTCTCTGTGGGGGTGCGTCTCTGCATCTGCAAAGGGGGGATAATAGCATCTGATCATCACCGGTTCAGTTACAAAGAACAGTCAGGTCACCCTTCCGTTAATAGCACGGAAAGGTCAGAATTAGCCTTGTGGCCCTGCGGTGCTTTCTTCATCTTTGTCCCACAGTACATTAACATTTACTTAAACGTGAGAATCTCAAAGTAGATGGCCTGGTTGTTTGAATACTGAGAAGTCATGGATAAGTTCGGATTTATTGACAGGTGCAGTCACGTGTTCATGGTTGTGGGTTCGTGTCTGAACCGTAGTAAGAAGTAAGTGTTCTAGTCATTTGAGTAGGGGATGGTACAAAAGGAAAATGTGTTAAGTTTGTCAAGGTCAAGTCCAGTGAACTGATTGGCATTATTAAACCAGCCTCATTTTACTCAATGGGCTCTAGAGGAAACTTAGGGTCATGTTGAATGGTTTCCTCTCCAGGGTCACCTACATGCTCAGAAGGGCCTGAGGGTGTTGTTAAGCAGAACATGGATACTGAGTAAGACAGTCCTCGCCAGATCGAGACTATGAATTCCTGACAAGTTCTTAGAACACAATAAGGCACTATATCTCAGGCTGTGTCTCTACTGAAATGTGGTACCCTTGGCTGTCCTAACAACAACAGCAGCATAAGGCTGTGTGGTTTAAACCGTAGTGGTTTATTCTGCTCCAGTTCTAAAGGCTGCAAGAACTAAATAGAGATCTCTCTGTGGAAAGCTCCCTTATCCTCACCTGGCTTTCTCTCTAAGAAATATCTGTTTTCCTATAAACTCACAAATCCTACATAAACTATGGACTTTAGTAAAATGTATTGTGTTATTGCCTTATCAGTTACTTCAAGATGTTATTTGGAGAACATAGGAAAGCTCTGCAGAGGGAATTGTGTGCTTCAGTTAAATTTTGCTAGGATTCTAAAACTGCTCTAAACAATTAAATCTATTAATGTAAGAGACAGTCTTACATTAGACATTAGACTTCGCCCCCAATTTAATAAATTCACACTTAAAGCTGAAACAGATGAGTTTTACACCAACTGCAAGTGCGATTCTTATATATGCTAAAATCTGAGAATGGCCAGGAAGTGACTGGCAACTCTAGGATTGTCAGGAGTTGAACCTAGGCTCAAATCTCAGCTGCAATTCTTCAGAGCTGGCTGACCTTGGGCAACTTAACTTCTTCGAATTCCAGTCTTGTTCTTAAATCAGCGCAGAACAGCTACATAAAACATTACCTCTCTTAGTGTGTAGCTCTTAATCCTGTTTTACAATCCAGATTTTATCCTCCTCCTAGTCCACCCTCTGACTGTTCCACATCTCATTCCTCCTCCCCTTATCCCCATGAGGATGTCCCCAACCCATCCACTCCTACTTCACCAGACCTCCCCACTCCCTGGGGCCTCTAGTCTCTTGAGGGTTAGGTGCATCTTCTCTGACTGAGCCCAGACCCAGCAGTCCTCTGCTGTGTATGTGTTGGGGGCCTCATATCAGCTGGTGCATGCTGCCTGGTGGGTGTGTGCGGGATACATAATAAGCACTCAATTAAGTTTAAGTATTATTGTACTAGCCCTGTTGTGAAAAGAACTGTTCTGAACGTAGGGGTCTGTTAGAAATAACCAGTAAGTAATGGGCAACAATAGTTCAGAGCACAATATGGTAATACTGGTAAACCAACTATTTCTTAGTTAATGAATAGATATTATTTTCATTGTTTTATTTGATCCTCACAATGACCTTGTAAAAAGAAGTTCTCGCTTTCAATGGCTGAAGAGTTGAAACTGAGAAATAATTGGAGACATTCTGGGAAAACTAGATGTGGCCTCACGGAGTTTTGTACAGATTAAATGAGGCGGTGTTCATACAAATCTGAGGTTAATGCCTGGGACATGGTTTTCTTAGCAGATTTTGTATCTGGTGTTTATATGTTCCCTAAAAGAGTCATCTGGAGTTAGCCATAAATGGGAGTCTTTGTGCATATATTGAGTTATGGGAGGCTGAACATGAAGGCTACAGCTTCAGCAGATGAATATTTCCTAAACATAGGACACCAGAAAAACCAATAAAGGGATGGAATGACCAAGATAGTTCATCTCAGACTTGTCAGTGCTAAGTATTAACAATGACAGTAAAAATGGCAGCCAACAGGACTGGAGAGATGGCTCAGTGGTTAAGTGTACAGGCTACTCTTGCTGAGGACCCAGTTTCCAATCCCAGCACCTAGATGGCAGACTACAACCATTTGTAATCTCATTTCAATTTCCAGGGTATCTGAAATCTTATTCTGGACTCCAGGGACACAAGACTTAACTGTGTTACATGCTCATACATACAAGCAATGCCTGCATACACATGAAATGAATTTAAAACCAGGGACAACAGAAGAGAATCTTTCTGTACACATTTTCAGAGACCAGGTGTTCATATAAAGAAGTCAGATATGAATGTTGCAGTATCCAAGATCCCATAAACATTTTGGAGGTTAGAGGTATTGCAACTTCTCCAGTGTAGTGTCCACTTTAGAGAATTTGGTTGCTTTATTTACAGCTAGTTCAGAGGTGCCCACAATAGAACGACTAAAAGGGATTGATCCTCATGGAAAAGTCTTGCAAAGTAGAGCGGTACATGAAAAGCATCCTGCACCCTTTACAGATGTAAAATGACTTGTGCATTTGTCCTGATGTAATTAAGGAGGATAAATCTGTTATAGAACAAGGTGGTTATATCTTCTTTGGTTTCACTGGGATTCAATGTGAAGTTAAAAGATTCTATTTAGAGAGTACTCAGCATCACCGTTTAACTGAACTCTTAGTATGTACCCAGAGCTCTCCAAAGTACAATGTGCATTCTGCCTCATTTCATCTTTGCCAGAGGTTCACTGGGGCAGGGACTGCTGTTTTGTACATTTCTGTGTGAGAAAGGTTAAGTTGTTTGATTTGGGCTCACTGTGAAGATTCCAGTTCTGCCCGCCAAGCCCAAACTCACCTATGAAGGTAGTTTTAGAAATCAGTACAGGGTTTAGAACTTGGGAGGTATTAGTGTGCCTTTGCGGAGGCAGAGTTGTGGTCCTTTGTGGTAAAGGTTGCTAGTGGGAAGCTCGCTTTGAGATTGTTGAAGTCCTAGGGTGCCACATGACCAGAACAAAATAGTAGAACCGTCTAGGAAGGAAAGAAAGGAGGCTTCTTAGGAGGAAGCAGGGAGCACACACTATTGAGAAATGTGTATACGTGACTGTATTAGAAGTTTAGATCACACCTTATGTGACCTAATCCTGAATCCCTCCCGTCCTACCACTGGGCTCGCCTCTCTCGCTTCAGCCTCAGCTTCCTTAGAGTTTCTAACTATGCTGCTCCTCAGAGTTGCTCTCAAATTTTTTGCCCTTACTTTACCCAGAACGGAGATGTCAACTCGTGTAAGTACGCTGGATAAAGCTGTGTGCGAATGGAGGCAATGGAGAGGTGGTACTTTGTTGGTCACCAACAGTCTGGAAGGCACCACAAGGCTTCCCAGTGAGCCACTTGTGGGAATAGGGGTGCAAGAAAGGGCAAGTGACAACTGAGTCCTAAATGAAGGAAGGAACAAGGTTTCATCGTGGTGTGTAACCAGGCGGGTGTACGAAAAAGAACGACTTACAGACACTTAGCCCTTCCTACCATGCCATTGACCTTGCTGCTGAGAGTGCGAACAAATGTTCATTTGCTTTGCTGGCCCACAGAACCGGTCAACTCGACCTTTCTTTTTAAAGAAGGCACTATACACGTCCCTCCTCCCGGCGGAGAAGCCTGTGCTTTAATGCTCAGCTCCAACAGTAACCATGGCCACAAGTGGTTTATTGGGTTGTTTTCTGTCTTTCCGAGCGATTGCTGGCCTTGGTTTGCTTAGAAAAACAAGCAGCCCTGGGTGATGAAATGCCCTGGGATCTCAGCCATCCCTTCCAACAGAACGACCTCCAGTGAAACCTCTGTTTGAAGAGGGCACTTGTGGGAAATGACTCCTAGTCAGCTCAGCTGCTCTGTGGAAGGTGCTATGGTCACCTTGGCCTTGTCTAGTCAGTGTCTAGAAGTCACATTCTCCAGCCTCTCTCTGAGTCTTATGACTGAGTTGTACTTGGGAAGTTTCCTGTCTAGGAGTTGCTGGCACTCTGCCCGGTTCTGAGAAGGGCATCTTCCTGCCTCCTGGTGTCCTTCGAACCCAGGGCAGAATTTGACCTTCTAGGGACCCCACAGTAAGTTTCTTTGCCAAAGACTTCTTGAGCCAGCCTAGAGCCAGGCTCGACGGGAAGCAGAAAGGGGTCCTAATGGACCTTGAGATAACCCATTGGAAAAAATCTTAAAAGGTGCTCTGCTTAGCCTTAAGCCGCTCCAGGTCTCTTTTTTTGGTGTGTCTGCTGTCACCTGAAGCACCGCTACAGCCTCCTCCACTTTCTCCTTTAGTGACTTGGCAGCAGGTGGCAGAGGAGGTGCCAAGGGCGGGGGGCGCATCGCTCTGTCTGGCGGTACAGCGCCCCGGCTTCTCAGCGACTGATGTCCTGGCCCCCACCATCCGCGTAGCCCTGCCACCCAGAGTGGCACAGCGCCCCCGGCGCCCCCCGCCGGCCTCCGCCTGCACCTGCAGCGGCTCCGCGCGCCCTGCCCGCCGCCACCGCAGCCGCCGCCACCAGCTCCCAGAGCCTTGGTCGCCCAGGACAGAGTGGCTGTGCGCTCGGGTGGCGGACCCTTCACCAGACGCCCCTGGGTCAGTGGACTCTAAGAGTGTCGCTCCGGCATCCAGCGTCCCCAAAGATGAATGTGAGAAGGGTGGAAAGCATCTCGGCTCAGCTGGAGGAGGCGAGCTCCACAGGCGGTAGGATGCGATGGGCTTGGGAGCGGGCGCCCCGCTGGCACGGTCCTTCCCTCGCTGTGATCCGGTACCCCTTCCAACGCTGGGGGCGGGGGGACCGCTTGTTGCCAACGCTGCATGGGAGAGAATGAGGACCCTGGCGCGACTGGGAAAGGGAGGTGGGTGTGGGGGCATGGGAGAGCCAAGGAGTGGGGGTGCATGGCAGGGTCTAGGAGGGAAAGAAAAAAAAAATGCTTGAAGTGTGTTTGAAACTCGCTAGTGGCAGGGTCCGTCGCGATCCTGAGCGTACTTTTTGCCTTCCCTGAAAATTTCTGAGGTTGTGTTTTGCTTTTACCAGATGCCATTCATAAGCACACTTCTTTCCCCTAACACCTGGGGATAAATGAGTCAAAATGGTGTTGATCCACCCCCTCCACACTTCCTTGATGCTCCCAAACACTTCACTAGAACTACTCTATTTTGATCCTCTGGTTAATACACACACGGGATGTTGCCCACATCAGAGCCTTTTACAGGCACACTTGTCTTGTTCTATAGCTACCTCCAATTCAGTGTGGTCAGAGAAAATGCTCTTTAGTGACACTTGAAATAATTTTTATATAGTCTAGCCTTGAAAAGGTACTGGGCACCGTGCACGGAGCTTGTCTCTCAGGGAAATGTGAGGAGATACAAACTGTTCTCTGAATTTAGCGGGACCCATGGTAGAACTACTGTCCTCCCTACGGAGCATCCTGGGTTCCATCGGTTTGTTTTTAGATGGCTTTTATGTGTACAGCGTTTTGTTTTGTTTTCCTTTCTTTTTAAGACTAAATAGGATGCTTGTGAAGAGTGTGAGCGAGGAAGATTATATAAGCCACGGAGTCACGCGTCATTGGGCTTTACAGGGTCAGAAATGTGGCCTCGAGGGAGATAAAGTTGTAAGAAAGTAGATTTTTTTTTATGCAGTTTTTTTTATTTCTTGAGGAAACTGAGACACCTAAACAACTGAGTCCAGCAGTGCTCTGAAATACATCGATATAAGAAATGGGCATTCGCCGATGATTTTTCCTCTGATAGTTAAGCTCTCTCTAACTGGACTGGGGGCGGGGGAGACTTGTCTGGATTGACTGGGAAATTTCAAAATCTTAGTTCTTCGTGGGCTCTTGAACATTAACGTGACCGCTACCACCAGCATCCCCAAAGTTTACCTCTGGCGGTATTTACTTGCCTACTTTTTAATGACCCAAGACACCTGGGATAGTCTGTGGAAGGTATGTGTAATAGTTAAGAGACTGAAATTTCTCCTTTGTCTTCTTTTTTAAAATTTTTGTCAGAATGACACTTTTAGTGTAAGGGAAAAGTGGTGGGTTGAGTGTGCAGGGTCCTCCTGTCTTGTGTAGGAGAGTCTGTGTACCCAAGGCTCAGGAGGGTGGAAGGAACTCAGATCTAGGACAAGCTGTGGGAACATAGTCTCTGGAGTTGGGGGCTTATAATATTGGCCTGCTCAGTAGAAACAGCTCTTTACTGGGGCCCGATCAGGGAGATGGGGGATGAATTTACAAGGGGCGTCCTGTCCAGTGACGCGGCTTGTGGAACTTCTGTAAATGAGGAACACAAATGAAGCCATATCTGGAAAGCATGAAGCTATTAAATTATTAAAAATAGAAAATGTGATATTGTCTCAAGTGTCAGCATGTAAGGATTTCTTAGAGAATAGAAAGAGACTGATTGCATCGTGGCTAGTGCAAAGTGTGACACTATTTTTCTTTAGTTGAATGCAGACATTTTCAGGTAATTAATGACTGGTGACAAGACTAAAGGGAAAAATAGGCAGTTGAACACCTGGCTTTTGTTCTTGTTACTCCTGTTCTAAAGTGAATATTTGAGGTGACTAAACGTGATCTAGAACTTTGGTTACCTGTGTTTGGATCTGTAGTCATCAGAGGGAAAAACAGATGACTGTTAATTTTAAAGGATCTAGGTTTTGATTTAAAATAATAACCCCAACCTCTTGTTCTCTCTTCAGTACGTAGAAATTGATGGTTTAATGGTGAATGTACTTGTGGACTAGAGAATTATAAAATGATCCAATCAAATGCTAACTGAATGAACTGATGGAGAAATTCAGGAAGAGGGAAAAATGAGAGTTGGAGACCTCGCTTTCTCTCTCTCTCTCCCCTCTCTCATGTGTATACATGTAAATTATGATTTCATTTGGAGGCAAACCTCTGAAAAATGCTCTGTGGACAGGTGAAAGACATCTCTCCCTCCGTGTTGTGCGAAATAGTGGGAAAACCTCACAAATGGTGTCAGGAGAGTTTGATTCTGTTACTTAAACTTCCATCCTGTGCACTTTTCAGCACGTGAAAGCATTTAGTGTGCACACATACATCACCTCCCAGTCCTGTGCACTTTTCAGCACGTGAAAGCATTTAGTGTGCACGCATACATCACCTCCCAGTCCTGTGCACTTTTCAGCATGTGAAAGCATTTAGTGTGCACGCATACATCACCTCCCAGGTCCTTGCAGTTAATGGTGTGTACGCTACAGAGCACGGAACACTGATGATGCAGGGCACACTGAACCTAGAGTTACTCTGACACCCATCAGACTCTGTGTTACACTCAAGGCTTACCTGCCCAATCTCTGTTTTATTCTATAGTCTAGCCCCATTAGCTTGATACCCTCTTGTAAAATCTAACATAATTCTACTACACATGAGTGTGCATGCGTAGTGTGTAGAGGGGGAGGCAATGGATTGATGGAGGGAGAGAGAGATGGACAGATAAAAAGATACAGAGAGAGAGACAGAGACACAGAGAGAACTCAATCATATATTTAAAAGAATCAGAAAGAAGGTCAGAGGAGAAGAGCCCTACAAAATTATTCATCGCTGTCCTTAATTTGTGCTATCTAGCTTAAGGATGGCAGATGTTATGTAATGTAGTTTACAATAAAAGTGTAGAAATGAAATATGTTTTAATGGTAGCTTGAAAAATCGCTGGAATTTTGAATCATAATATGATAGATGTATTGTGCCTTCACTTAAAGTTATGTCTTTATTAAGGCTCAAGAAAAGTCAAATTAGCAATTTCTCATGAGTAATAGTAAAATGTCTATTTATGCTGAACCTAGGAAAATACATTCATTTTATAATAAATTCTATTTTTTATGTCACACAGATGAAAGGAGTGTTCAATAAATATTCTAAAGTATTGCAATTCAGAGATGTGCATTGTTTTCCTTTCTATGGCATTTTTTTTCTGAACAATGATTACACCTTTATTCATAAAATAAGGCCATAGCTGTTTTGGACATTAATGAGCCATGTAAGATAAAGTATGCGTGCAAAATTTCTGGAAAAGTTTAGAGTGGAGTAGTGGTTGGTTTGCTTTGAAAGTATATTCATTTTAGTCCTTTTGTGTGCCTCATCCTTGCTGGTTTTCATACTGTGGATAATATTTCTTTTCAACAGTTTATGGTCTATTGACTTGTGTACCCAATATTTCTCCTCCTTAGAGACCATTTCCAACAGATGAATGTGTGTATGTGAATGTGAGCTGAATGTGTGTATGTGAATGTGTGTGTGTGTGTGTGTGTGTGTGTGTGTGTGTGTTTGTGTGAGGGAGGGAGGGAGAGAGAGAGAGAGAGAGAAACAGAGAAAGAGAGAGAGAGAGAGAGAGAGAGAGAGAGAGAGAGAGAGAGAGAGAGAGAGAGAGAGAGGAAGATATAAATACTATTCCCTCAATAGGCCTTTACTATCCTCAAAAAATGTCTTAAGGTTGTTCAGCTGAGCCCCTAACTACTTATTTTTCATGCATGAGCACGGAAAAAGCCAGTTATTTTACAAAATGGCTCATTTGGTTAAGGGCCCTGTCTTTTTGCCTGAACTCACCATGGTATTTCATCTGCTCACCAATGCGCCTTAGCTGACTCTGATTCCAGGGAGCTGATGATTCGCAGGCATCACTTACCTTCCTGGCATCTAGTCTGAGGACTCACATGTACTAACACAATAACTGCATCCTTCTCATGGCTCTCTGTGGAATGGAATAGCTCTGTTCCCTCTGAGACCACTGGTAAGTCTTTATGGCCTTCACTTCTTTTTCTTTGGCATATTCTATGCAAATTTCACCATGTATTTTTTTAATTATCTTTCCTCTGTGTACTCTCCATTTAAGCAAGCTGCTATTTTAATTTCTAACGTGTGTGCAAGTGGCAGTGGCGTCTAGCCCAATGCTCTTCCAAGGTGCTAGACAGACATTTTCATCACAAGGATTTCAGACCCATCAGCAAGTTTTACTAGCACTTTAAAGTAAAAGCAAGAAAAGGTATCTTTTAGAAACAAGTTATTGTTCAAATGGCAGCACCGTTATTTGAGACATACAGTTTGAAAATGCTTGGAGCACATCCTTATCTATGGGACTTCTGTTTCTGAGGCAGTCTCTATTAACTTCTGTCAATAAACATACACCAATGTTTATTTGTCTGTCTATTTTTTATTTATATATTCTTTATCTTGCCTCAGTTTGCAGTAAACCACATAATACCATGTTCATAGCATCCTTTCCAGGACAGCATGCTCAACTCCTTTTTGAACACCATCTCCCACTGAAAGTCAAATATATTTACTCTCACTTGATTTAAGTCTGATCCTCCTGGAGAACATATTTTAGTACCTTCCTGTGGTTCCACTTTTTGAAATGGAAGCTAAAACAACAAAGCCATGGCTGTTTTGATTGGCATGAAAGGCTTTCCTGATCATCTTCCACCTCTGCGTTATCTTCTACCATTCTGGGCGTTGATATAGCTGACCTGGATGTCCCCATTGTTCCCAAGCATACTTTGTGTTTCCCCACTGTTTAGGATTAACTTCCTGCCCTTCTGTTGCTTGGTGTCGGCAAATCTATCCAGACCCATCTCAAATGCAATGTCCTCCTCATGCTTCTCTTTGACCCTGTTCCCCAACATAGAGTCAAATTTTCACTTTGCTTTTATTATTTGTAGCTATTAAGTGTAGTTCCTCATTAGCATAGTCCCTACACAAATTTAATGTTTTTTTCCTTACTATTTACACAATGCTTCACAAGCTAGTAAATGCCTAAAAGACATGTATTAACTTTAATCCTGTTGTACCATTGTAGACCTGTGAAAGAACTTGAACTGCAAGTTGTATTTGTTTGCATATTAAAACCTCTTTAGAAAGTGGCATTCTTTGGTTTCCTGTCCTCTTTATTGGAAGGAACATGTCCTTGAGCTTAGAAATATGGCATCAGATTTGGCATCTCTCAATGTCTGTGGCATCATGGTTAGGAGAAAGTACATCTCTTGTAGAGAAGGCTTGAGTAGGTATTCGGTGTGTTTGAAGCAATACGGTTAGTGTGATTCTTTCTCATCCTCAATATCTTCCAGGTCTATGACTTCCAGGGTCAGTCCTTCAGTGGACTTCCAGGGAGCAGTTGCTATGAATTCTAGTCACTGGCCAGTCACCCAGAATTAATGAAACAGTGCAAAACTAGTTAAATATTCACTCTGAAACAGGATTTTGTTTGCCCCTGAGTTTGCTACGTTAGATGTCTTCTGCCAACCCTTCCCAACCACTGTCGACTCATCCACATTGGCACGAGTGCTATTGTTATCATTGTCTTTGTCATTAAGTTCACCCAGTGAAAGCGCCTCCCATTGTAGCAGTAGTCATAGAAAGAACTGGAAAAACTAAACCACTAGGATCCCATTCAGAACACACACATCTCTCTCTTCACTTCCTTTTCTTTCATATCAGCATTCACAGGCAGAATCGGGCTGTGTCAGGAAGGAAGGCTGAAAGAGAGAACGTCTAGATCTTTACTCCAGTGGCAGAGTCTATCTCCCTTCTTGCCAAGCCTGTTTTCTATGGCCGATCTGTATGCAAACACATTATTAGAGAACCCAGTAAGTAGGGAGTCCAAGTTTGAACACAGAACACACGTGCATTATGAAGAGCCATTTGAGCAGGGATACAAATATTAAATTCTGCAAATGTGTGCACTTGGCTGCCATACCATGTTGAAGGCTGGTTTTTATTCCAGGGTGAACACACTCAGTGTGGTTGAATGTGTGGATCTCAGGAACATACTGTCACTTTAAATACCTTTGAGGCACATCATTAACCTTTGAGAAGTCACTTCCTTGCTTATTCCACAACAACTATTTATTTAGGTAAAAATGAGCAGTCAAAACATTTCAACAATTTGTAACTTTGGGGTTACCTCAAATTTGTATTGGCTTAAGAAAATGTCCCCTCTTGTTTTAGGTGCCATCTTTTCTTGCACAGTGAATAAAAGTCTTTAGGGAAATAGAACTGCCATTTGTATGGGTTTTTAAACAGTGGCGATGGAATAAAATAGACCTTTATCTTCAGATGTCAATGTGTGTTAATAGTGCGAAATAGCTTTGAGTGATTCAGTTTCTTTTTCAATGGTATTATATAAGTCTAAATGGGATGCAAAATAAAATTTTAATGATCCAATAACTTACAGGTTTTAGATTATCGTTACCATGTTTAGTACAATACATAGATTGTTTTATAAATGTCCCAAAGCCTCAAGAATATCCACAAATTGTTTTCTATGATATTATACATGCCATGATGTCCCCAGGAATATCTCCAAATCAGATTTTGTTCATAAAAGAATACATGCCTGTCAAGTGATTACATGAGTTTTATGGTAATATGGTGTGAATATAGCACATTCTGATATTAAACCTATCAACATTTCAGAATGCTTTCAGGGATTTCATAGAGGGTTTTAAAATTTTATATATGAATAAGTTTTTACTTGGATAGCATGAAAAGTTACTCCAGAACTCCATATCTTTCTCCATGTTGAATGTCTGGTAAGTGCTCCAGACATATGCTGAGGGAACAGCCTGGTAATGTTATGGCAAATTCTTAATGTAGAATTTGTCACTGTACTTTAACGTAATCTATTGTGGGACAATGTGATGTGCTTGTCATCTTTGGCTCATATCTACGGGAAACTTATTAATCCAATAGATATCTGTAAGATAATTTTCTCAGACACTGTTCTATGACAAGTGACATTGGAGAGAATCTGACTTAGAGAATTTTTTATTTAATTTAAGAAACTGATATCAGATAAAATAGCTATTGCATGCAATGCTACCTGCCTTTATTTTTATTTTTGTATACACTAGTGAAGTACCTTGTAGACATCTCACGATGATAAAATGAGACTCATTTCTCAAATATTTTCAAAGAAACTACCCAGGGGTTGTTTTACAAAACAGATCTTTCCTTCAGAGATCCTACTGTTTATATAAAAGATAGTTACCAGATATGCTCTGGGTCTTCACAGTGGAATAGGGGAAGAAATGACTATTCATTCATCTTTAAAATACCCATTCCCATGATGGAGTTAAGGAAAAAGTGAGTTACATGTTTAAACCTGAGATGGCTTCCTGTAGGAAGGAAGCCATTCCTGTACAGGTGGAAACACCCAGTGACAGTGTACTTGGCTCTTCCCCCCTTTGGGGCCTTATAGAGTTAATTAAGCTACAAAAAAATGGCCTCAAAAGATAATGCTTGTTCTCTTGTTAGTTTCTTCTTGTTTCTGTTTTTTTCAAACATACCAGTTTTTGGTTTACCACTTAATTATATTAAAAAATCATGTTATTTAAATTTTTAAAAATCTTCTACAGTGCAGAGAGTATATGAAATAACATACTTTCTTCATAAAACAAATATGATTTGGGTGCTTGGAGAATATGAAATGAGTAATAACTTCTGTTTAACAAAAGTGATAAAGGAATTGAAAAAAATCATTTCTCTTATTGCCAGTTTAAATAATGTTCTAGCAAAAGCAGAGACATTTCAAGCCAGTTTAGGGATTTCTAAATTAAATTCAGCAGTCCTATAATTTTAAAGCTAATTTTGTGGAATCAATCATTTACCATTAGAACACTATTATACCTTATCAAGTTCTGCGAATGCTTGTGAAAATCAACCGTCTCTTATGAGAATTCCAAAACCACTTGTTCCTCTTCATTCATCTCCACAATCTGCCTGTAATTTAAGCCGTGGCTCTTCTTGCTGCAATGCATGCTGTAGCTCTGCTCTGGTCCAGGTTTGTAACTCTTCTTAACTTTACCATCCTACTTGTTCTTCACCTCTGAGGCACAAGCACATTTTTTTCATTTGATGGCTGTATGGAGGGAAGTGCTGGAAGAGGAGAGTTCAGAACCAGGTGTTCAGAAAGAGAACCAAACAAAATCAAGAGCAAAACCCCACAGCCCAATTCAGCAGTACTGAAAGATGTAGAATGAGGAACTCTTCAGCACAGGAGGTAGAAAATAAATTCCAATTTCCATGAAAGCAGTCAGTAAGGTTGTTTTCAAAGGACTGTCTCTCTTACTCTGAAGAAACAAACTCCTAGTATTTCTGATGTAGTTGAAGGACACAATTTGTTGTTAATCCACATAACGTCTTCTAGTTAAATTAAAGTTGTAAATGTAGTTTCCAAATGGGAATTAGTCATTCAAAAAAAAAAAAAAAAAAAACTAATACTTGCAGCATCATTGCTCATCACTCTGAATAAACACTGACAAGGAAAGAATTTACAGTCATTACAGTGAGCAGATTGAAGTGTGGAAATTAATAGTTAGAACCATTATGATTTTAAGCACAGCTCTATTTATTCCTGAATTCCTAAGCAAGAGATAGTGACTTTTCATGAATATCATCAGAATAGAATTATAGAAGTCACCAGTGACAAGTGTGACTTCAGCCTTCACTGATTTATTTTCTGGTAGTTTTAGTAATATATTTGAAGATGCTATTCAACGATCATTCATTTCAAACTTACCCATCATGCATTAGACAAGAGACACTGTGCTAATAAATGTTTGCGAATAGAAAAGGCAGTGCTGCTGTGTCCAATATAAAATTAAAGTTTTAAGTCACTCACTCCTGGTGTCCTCTTAAAATTTTACTTTGCCTGAATTGGGTATTAATTATAGACAGCATGCTAGTTTACTCCATCTTCAGATATAGGAGTTAAATATCATCCTTGGATACAGTTGTCTTTCCTCAATGAATGTTGTCTTTGGCAGCTGTCTTATCATTAGCTTTTATAAAATACTAAGCAGAAGAAGCATATAGAAGAAGTTTTATAATCACAAGATTAATGAATAATTAATAGGTGATAGAGTCAAATATTATACTACCCAGACCTTACACAGATTAGTAGCATTAAACTATATACCAAATAATATCCCTACATATAAGGATATCCCCAAATATGTTCACCATTATTTTCATCAAAAAACGGTGGACTTCCTTTGCCAAGGATCATTCACAGTACTAGGGTGCAGAAGTAAAAAAACATATCCCCCAGGGAACCTTAAACCTTCTTGTAGAAACAGACCCATGGGATAGAATCTGGACCATAGAAAACCCTGTGATAGCTCTTTGCATAGAGCTATTTGGAAAAAACTCTGAGTCATGCCCTGCATGTCAGGCATCACCAAAAAAAAAAAAAAAAAAAAAAAAAAAAAAGTAGATTAGAACAAAAAGACACCCGAAGGAAGAAGCTGAGGTTTTCTGGGTAAGATGGTACATGTAAAAATAGATATTTTAGGTAATAGTGGTGGTGGGACTAAGGCTAAACCAAGAGATCAGTGTTATGCAGTCTGGAAATTGTGAGTTCTTCATGATGCATGAAGGTCTGGGATCGAATAGACTTGATGGGTTACAGGAGACCGTGCATGAAGTTGCTGAGAAACTATGGTGGATTTCAATTAAAATGATCCTGTTTCCATAACTGCCGTGATGTCACAGGCAGATGGAAATAGGGTCAAAGGCAAAACAGCAGGCAAAAAAACCTACTGTGACAGTACATGCAGGTGTGGAATCTGAAGGACATAGTTGGTCATTGGTCAGGAATTGAAGAATAAAAGGCACACATGAGATAAACAGTATATGAAGTCAATAGGATTTGCAGGAATCAACTGGTAGCTTGCTAAAGGGATCAATGATGAAGGAAGACTCTGAGACAAAGCATCTAGGTTTTTGGCTTCAGGATGTCGGGCTTGCCTAAATGTATGCAGGCAGAAAATATTTGAGAGAAATCGGTGCTGATTTGATCTGCAAAATTTAAGGACCTGAGGGACATCAAAATGGAAGAGATGCCAGTAGGGCTACTTGGGCTGCGACAATACCTGGAGATTTTATTCTGCAGCCAGAAGGGAGCCAGTTAAATTTTCACAAAGTGACAGAATGTAGAACATTAATTTTGCATAGCCAGGTAGGACGCATCCTCGATAATGATGTCATTAGGTGACTGTTGCGAGAAACAAAAGGCTGAACCAAGGTAAAGGCAGTGGGATTATAAAAGTAGGTTGCCTGAAAGACAAGCTATGGGGTGGCAGACACATTGTGGTTTGATGAGCAACAAGAGTTGCAGGAGACGGGATGGATTTGAAAGAAACATAATGTGTTCCCAGAGAAAAGATTCATGTCATACTCCCTAAAGACAGTTGAAATTATGGAGTTCAGGTCTAATCTCTCTTCAGAGAAGCTCACAGTTGTTACAAATCCATCACATCCTAATGTGATGGGCATTTAGGAAAACAGAAACAAATGAATGATGGTCAGGATCCACAAATCCTGGGCACCAAGCTAAACTAGGATCCCAGATTGGAGACACAGTTAGAGAGAGGATTGCAGTCATGAGACTGGAGAGCAGACAGAACTGAGTGTGCAAACTCTGAAGTGTAAGTGGTGGAGCTTGGTGTGAAGACAGGAGGTACTTCAGTGTGTGGAGAAAAATTGAAAAAGTATTGCAGAGGTCAGTGCCTGACATAGAAGGTTCATGTCTGTTGACTCAAGGGAATAAAGGAGTTTCATAAATCCAGAGCTGGCTAATATTCCGAGCTGTTGCAGGGTTGGGAAAAGAAGAGGGGTGGCTAAATATAGGATTCTAGAGTCAGAACTGGGGTTCAGGTACCCTGACTGTGACTGTGTGACTTTAGTCAGCCACAAGGCCAATGGAATTCAATTTCGTTGTGTATGGTTGGTCTATTCTTGCCCCATATATTCTGTTGGGTGTCTTGCTAATTTTTTCGGGTCTTTATTAAAAGTGTTAATTCTCTGATGGCTTCATCAAATGCAATGGTTCATTCTGAATCTGTTTTCTCCTACTTGATATGCTATACGTCAGAGACTTTTCATACCTTCAAAAAAAGTATATTTATATTTCTATATACTGTTCACATGTGACATATAATACATATGTATCTTAATCATTATGAACATAATTCATACTATATTTTCTGTCAAAGGGGTTCAGATATGTGTTGAGTTTCAAATCAATAAAGTGAACCTATAATGCCAGGATGCATGGGGAACAATGAAACTTGGAAATTTGGAATTTGGAAAGCACTTGGCATAGTGACCACAAACAAGTACAACTGATAAATGCGAATGGTGGTCATTTCCATATAATTTGGAATGAGTAAAATGTATGTTATTATATAGACAGTTGTTAAGGGCAGCACGATTGAAAATAGCCAGTTATGAAAGTAGGGAGCTTTGAGCAGAAGTGATCTCTCTGGAAGAGATATAGCCAGTCTTCCAGGAAAGAAGGATGACTTTCTGGGAACA
Source organism: Micromys minutus (assembly GCF_963924665.1). Lineage (NCBI taxonomy): Eukaryota > Metazoa > Chordata > Mammalia > Rodentia > Muridae > Micromys > Micromys minutus. The sequence continues at coordinate 12,389,765 of NC_137969.1, forward strand.
ATCTTATACAGGATATGGGTTATGAGATCATATTTAGGTAACCAATGAGATGGAAAGATATGTAAAGGCATCACTGAATGGGGCCATGAATGAATTTGTGGAGGCCAGAGTTGATAGTGTCATGGACCATAGCAAGGCTGAGCTATGCAAGGAAAAGAAAATCTAAGAAATAATAGCATGGTAAAAGATAACAAGGAAGTATGCTTCTATCTTGGTATAAAGCCTGAAGAACAGAAAGCCTTCAGGTGGGAAGATTATGAAGACTTCTTAGAGTTCAGATAGAAATGATGAGTTATGAATGCATTATGGATTGACACAGGAGTGAGTAAGATATAAGTCTGCAAAGGGTTTTGGGTAGTGTCAAGGCTGTGCTCCTGCATGGACAACATCTCCCACATGGATGCCTGAGGTGACGAAGGGAAGGCCTATGATGAAGGGAAGATGCTAACCCTTGATGTTTATATGAGCCTGTTGGTATTGAGCCTGTGTTTATTGAGCCTGTGTGTATTGAGTTCTACATTAACTTTATCGATCTTAGGAAGATAATCTGATATCGTCAAGGTGATTTTGACTTTCATTGTAAGTAAATTGAAGCTTAAAAGTGTAAGTACCTTGCAACTGCCGCATAGTTAGTGACTGGTCAGCAGGGATTTTGGCTAAAGGCAGTACTATCAAAGCCATTCTGGCTGAACTCTGTGCTTTTTATTTTTTCTTCTCATTCCTGGAGAGGTCCTGGAAAAGCAAAAGACTGGGACGAATTGACCTGTTGAGGGAGGGAGACTGAGTGGGGCTTCTCAGACTTAACATTTTCTCTTCAGGTAGCTAGTCTAGGGAAGAGAAGACAAGTCTTCTGATAAACTTCTTGTAGGTTTCTTTAAAGTAACTACAGTAAGGATTAAAACAAAAGTCATGTTCAAATTATTTTGAATAGGAAGAGTGAGCCCAGATGCTTAACTTTGTGAAGCGATCTATATCTTTGAAGGTCTGAATGCAGGGAACATCACCATGATGGTCTCCTTGAACTTGAGTTGAAACCCTGATGGGCAGGACAAATTGTGAAAACTAATGTCTGGAAGTCTGGACATTGGCAGTGTAATGTTCAGGTGAATTTCTGAAGGAAGTGTCTCATTCTCTACAAAGTCATGAGCTTGATCTAGAACACTCCACTTGCATACCTGTCTTCTTTCTCTACTTGATCTTGGATCTGTTTTTCTATCCCCCACCCCAGAGACACTTTGCAGAGCCTTGTTGATACTAACCAATGGAGAATATATGACATTATTGTAAACAATGATCTCTGGCCATCCTCTTTTCAGACAGAATAAGTCATGCATTCTTTTAATATTGTTCTTTGATTTTTTTTGTATCTGGAAACCCAGAGTAAAAAAAATCATACTTCTAAGGCCCACAGGGACACTAAAATATTTCTTGACAAGTGGATATTAGAGTAACTTTACATTTGCTAATAAAATACATACAAATATTGTTTGTTCTATTAGATGGTCCTCAATTTTTATGTTGTTAAATGCAATGTGAAAACACTCAGAAATCTCTAATCTAACAATTCCATTCTCTGAGCTTCTGGACATAAGCACTTAACTTTATCACCAATCCTTATTTGTTTACCGTTTGTTATAAATGACTTGTGCTAAATTCTTGGGTGATACATGTAGTTTATGTACTCATCAGTGGTTAGCTAGGAAGTGCAATTTCAAACAATATGAATGAAAGCAATTATGATTTCAGCAGATGAACATGATAACATACGTACAGGAACAGAGCGACATAAGAAAAAACTGCTCTGGTTTTAGGATAAGAAAATAAGTCTTTCAGGGGGAAAGACAGAAGGACGCAAAGAAATGATTCTGCAGAAGCAGAGTGCACATAGTTAGGGATTTGAGTTTTGTTATAGGTTTGGACTTTGTCCTATAGGTGATGTGAAGTGATCAGAAGTTTGAAGCAGCCGAACTAGATAATCGAAAGCCACACACATTATGTGCCCTTGGTTTCTATATTTAGCAAAAGGCATAATCTGTGGTAGCATTAACCAGCAGATGATGGATCATGGCTGTGTAGCTTGCCTCTGGGATAACTTGAATCATCTCATCTTCTCTCTTTTCATTTTCTTTTCAATAGATATTTTTTTCTGATCTAAAATAAATTCTGAAATTTGCCTTTGGTCTCTTCTTTAGAATTTACAATCAGTAATCTGGTCAAAATAAGCCATTTCTTTCTATGGTGGTTTGATTAGATAGCCTATTTAAAGGTGGGAAGGGAGATTTACATGGGGATGGGGATAAAAAAGAAGAACAGAAGAGGGAAAAGAGAAGGATCACAAAGCCAGATGGAAACCTAGAAATTTATAAGATTTCTAAAATTCTTTATTTACAAAAGACTTTGGATGGAGCTATAGTATGTACGGTTGTGATATTCTCCCAGAAGCCATAGATTGTCAAACCAAAGGTCCAGTGAGATAAAATGCCTCTCTTTCAGTCTTTGCCCATGATGATCCCAGAGGTCCCTAAACAATGCAGACTTTTGCCATTGCTTTGGGTTGCTCAACACAGCTTAGTGTTGATCATTTATTTTAAAGACACTCACTGTCCACTTTGGCAAATGAGGGAACCAGACTGGAACTTACTTGGAAGCGATCTTCTTACTAGCTACATTTTGTCATATAATGGATGACCATGATTGACAAGATTGTGGTGGAGAAACGTCATCAGCATTCCTACCAAGATATGAATCCTGCAACTGGTAGCAAAAGCCAGCCTGGCAAAATATGTGTGTTGGTTCAATCATGGCACTATTGTTTTAGAAGTGACTGAGAATATTTTCATTGAATTGCAGCCAAGTACATAGGAGGGGATCCATACTTGATATTGAAATCCTGCAAAAAACCGTGGCTGCAGGGAGTGAGCTTATTACTATTATCTTGGTAAATGAACACGCCGTCAGACTAACTTCTAAATATGTATCTCTGTACCCACAGACTAGTGCAGACCTCTTCTGAAAACTTCTCACTTTTGGCAGTGGAAAGTATCTAATACAATGCTTCACAACTGGTTAAAGTGCACAGAACAGATGAGTGTGAGAAGAGAGGGAGAAGGCAAGGTAGACAGAAAGGGAGGAAGAGGTCTGAGAGGACTGCGACAACCAATGTCCTCCATGTGTGACAGGACCACCACTCCCATTATCTCAGAGCGGCTATGGTTCCTTACCCAAGACCTCACAAGATCAAGCAATCAGCATCTCAGAATGTGAGCAGGACTTATTAGGCCCACACCAGCCCCAGCTGATGTCCACAGTTGACTGATGCTGGGGTAGGGAGAGTCTTTTTGCTTCAGGGATATCATTTCTGGTAAGTTGACTATCTTCTTGTGGATGGTCCTAAAGCTGTGTAGCTATGGTCCACATTTGTCTCAGTGGATTACCAAAACCAAAACCAAAACCAAAAGCATCACAAACAAACAAAAAAAATGCAAAAGTAAAAGAAGAAAGAGACCATGGTAGCTGAAGGGGGAAAGTGGGAAAAGGGATCAAGAGGGAGGTGAAGGGGTGAGTGGAGGGTGTATATGATCAAAATGTGTTGTAGCATGTATGAAATGATTAAATATATCAAATACTTTAAAAAGTTGGCATATACTTTGGGGTGTTATGTTTCTTTATAAACTATATACATCTACTTATAAAGAAGTATGCATACTTATTGACAAAACTACCTTGTTTCATTTCATGATAGACGTTTTAGAAGTAGCAACATTTCGGTACTGTAGTCAAGTGTACACATGCTGAGCAGCTTCTATACCAGGGTTGGGGGAGCAGTGGTCTGTCTTGCCTTCTCATTTCATCTGACATCATGAGTAAGACATGCTCAGTTGACTGACAAAGGGTTTGAGTTGATGTCAGGTCACCAAAAAAAAAAAAAAAAAAAAAAAAAAGACATAAACAGAAGCTCCTCTTACCCTTAGACTTCAGTGCAGAGGAGTTACAGTGTACCATGTAGAGTTTCATCCTCAGGTAGCTTCCATTTCACTTATGTGCCTACCTGAGCCCATGTCAGGTGTAAGAGAAGAAACGCTAACTTGAAATGCCATTGCTTACGATTCCTTCTTCTGAAAGGTATCAGGGAAGCTGTTTTCCTGGTCATCCAAATTGACAGCACTTTTACAGTTCCGACTGTAATTTGTGGTGTTTTGTTTCTGGGTTATTTGTGTATTCCAAGTCCCACACACTTTCAATCATGATAGATGTTTCAATTCCAGAGAAGCTCCAACTCTGTCTATAGATATTCCAAATTACACAAGAGACAGCTGCACTACTTCTCGATTGATTCTTCTTAGACATATGGTATCAATCACTTGGAACATCGCTATTTTCTGAGTCAGCCCCATGGAGCTCATCTGCTGTTATTTGTGCTTCTTTAACCTGTGCAGTGTAGCTTGATGATCTGCTGACATAATGGACCTTTCGCCATCATTGTCTCCCAAACAACAATGTACAACTGCAGTCTTGCTTGTGACACAGTTTCACCACAGAGGAGCTAATCCCCAGAGGCTTTGCTTTAAGTATTTAGAGCTGCAATGGTCATTACACATTAGTAAGCCTGGTTAAAAGATATGAAAATCAGGGGCTTCACTTAGAGTTGATTAGTTATAGTGACATGCAGAAACCATACCTTGTGAGAATGCTCTGATTTCATAATGGTCTTACTGATTTAAAGGAACATCTTCAAAACATGATTCAGAATCACTGTTCACTTCAGTCCTCAGGAATGTAGAGTCCTGAAGATTTCAGATTATCCATATTGTTCAGTGTTCATCCCATAAGCCTATAGCAAAGCCTGCTTATAATACACTCTCAAATATTGTTGGATTAATATGACAGTATAAAGACCTAACTCCTGCATTCAGTCCATTGGGAGAGAGAGACTTAGGGATAAGTTAGTCTATGACTAGTATGACATATGTCTTAAAATAAAGACACATGGAACACCCTACAGGAGTAAGGAAATGGAAATAATGAAAGATGTTTGAGACACAAAAGAAAACTTACAGGTAGAAGTGTCACTATCAGCCTAGTCTTAAAAATACATGTTGAAATTTGTCAAGTATAAGAGAAGAGAACATGTGTCCAGATGGTAAGAGCAACCTTTGAAAAGGCTTAAAGTTGTCTTAAAGCTCCAGTTCTTTCTAGAAAGTTCCATGTATCTTAAATATTAGTAGTGGTATGATGTATTCAAGAGCAGAAGTGGAAAGGAATGTAATGAAATGTCAAAATGTTTGCATTTGTGGAAGAGGTATTTAGACTGAAATCTATATCCTATTAAACTGTGTTAAGGCAAAGAAGGTATTGTTTAGGTTTAGGAGGAAATGACAAAGAGTTATTAGCCTCTTGTGTAGGACCTGTTAAATGATAAACATGAACTATAACAGTATGGAAGTGGAGAGAAGGCAGTCCATTTGAGAGATTCATTAGCAAATGTAATCAGTGCAACACTAAGTATTGGAGTAAGATTAAGACAATCCAGTGTTCAGCATCAATCTTAAATCTTATAGAGGTTGGCTGTTTTAGGATGTATAGAATTCAGATGCTGGTAGAGGGAGTACCAGATGCTAGTGGTTTGTCTTTAAAGTCTCTAAAGCAACTAGGAATTCTGATTTGGGAGCCAGCAGATATCAGGTAAAAATTCAGGATGACAATGTCACCAGTAGAGAGAACATAGCTCAGGGTGAACTCCCAAAGACAATGACTAAAGGTATGCAGCTAAATCAAGAGGTGGCTAGCAAAGGGGTCATAGATAGAATGTGGGGTGAGAGACAGGAGTAGTACTGTGGATGTCAAGGGCAGGCAAGTTTTCCAGTGCTTGGTCAATTACCTTAAGTGCTTTCCATGGTTAAGTAAGATGAGACCTGACAAGATTTGGCAGTTAGGATGTTGCAGCAATTTAAGTGGGGCACAGCCAAGCTGCAGGGGACTGGCTATGAGTATGAAAAAAATGAAGCCTAGCAAGCAAGCCCAGGCAGGGCTTTTGCAAACAGTTGCTGGGAGGGAATGGGAGAAAGTGTGGCAGTTCTTGTGGAGGAAACTGTTGATAGGCACATTCAGTTGAACAGGAGACAACTGGACACCCGTGGAAGGGCTGGCCTTGTTTGAGGGGTGGCCAGACAGAAGCTACAGTGTCCTGCATCACAGTTGTTCTTTGCATATATTGTAGAAAGAGCACTTACTGTGTCCAACTGCAACTAATTGCCCATTTAAATTTTAACTACTTATAAAAATACAAAAAAGTATAGAGAACAATAACCCTTGGGGATTCCCTAACCCAAATTGCTGGTTAACAATATTTGAACATGCTTGCTTGCAGACTTTATGTAAAATAAATAAAGTGGTAAGCTGGCTCACTCTTTTCCACCCTTTCTCCTCTGGAGTCACAGCATTCATAAATTTGCTATGTACTACTTCTATTGAATTTTATATTCTTTTGCATACCCCTGTAGATTTACTATTACATGCATGATGTATAGTATGTATCATGTATGGGTCTTTGTTTTGTTTTATTTTCATCTTAATACTTGGATGTCAGACTGGCCTGGAACTCATTCTCCTGCCTGCATCTCAATGTCACTGTTCGGATCTTAGGTTTGTACCACCCTACCCAACTTAGGTGTATGTTTTGAAGTTCATACATTGTTGATTTTTAAGATTGTCTATGTTACCATTGTGCCTTTGAGATGTAGCTTCAAGGAGTAGTTTATTTTCCTCTTCTGAATAGTATTATTCATATAGCATCTTGTTGCCAAGCCTTTGTGTTCTGAAAGTCGACCTGGGCCATTTTTTTCTTTGCTTTTGTTTTTGCTATTGTCTTTCTAGTATAACCCTATGCAGTGACTTACAGAATAAGTGATTAATTGTTTTGTCTTGGGAAGGGCCTGTGTCATGGAGGTTTTGGGGAGGGCTTCATCATCAAGAGCATAATCGTTTTGTAGAATAAAGGGAGCGTTATTTTTGGAGAAGGAAAGATGTGATGGATTTGTAACTTTAGCCAAGAGATGCATATTCCGAACAGTTACTATTTTTTTTTTCAGGAGTCATGATCTTTCACGTCTCTAAATTTGGGGGATTGTGAATAGACCAGAGCTAGAGAACACTATCTAGTCTATAAGGTATTGATTTTCTTGTCATAAATTTTTAATGCACCATTTATAGAACACATCTACTCATAAAACGGTGTGTGTAGGGGATGCCGTCTTGTTCTTTGATTACCGAGTACTTCATGATGTAAATCAGTCTCAAAGTTTCTGTAAAACATTCATCTCCCTGACACCAAGCTCCTTTTAAGCTGCTTCTGCACAGAATGTGATAAATTGGGCAGTTTTATGGGGCTTCATTTATTTTGTATGCTAATAACTCACCATGGCTCATATACAAGACAATGTGTAAGCTGTAGAGTCCCTGTGAGTGCTCTGGGGTAGCTCAACAGTGCCCAGAAGCTCTGAGGGAGCACTTCAGAGACCGGGTCTCACTAGCTCAAGCTGACCACGAAATGTACCTATGAACCAAGCCAGAACTTTATTCTCTACTCACAAAGGGAAAAGAAAAGATTCATCATGGTTCAACTAATATACCTTGAATATCTAATCTGGACTAGGCAGCCTTCCAGGTACTGAGTGGGAGAAGGAAAGAAATATCCAAAAGGAAGATCACATTTTTTTTTTGTGCTATTTTTACTTTATTTGTAACTTTCAACAGCAAATTTCTTGGGGAGGGCTTAATGTTTATTATGCTTAGTAGGAGCCAGTCTATGTGTGAGCAAGGTCATGCTTGGCAAAATTATCACCATGGCACAGATATCAGGACTGATGTTCAGAAAGGCTGAGTAGCCTGGCCCAGGTGGCACAACTAGGATTCGATGATGCACTTACAAGACAAGTCCATGGAATTTACAGCCTTCTTTATTTCTGCTCTAGAAAACCCTTTTACCAAATATATATAAAGATTATTCTATTCTTGTAAACTAGAAAGAGAGTTGACTGTCTTGAATATTGAACACAAAAAGAAATATGGGAACCAATTATTTTACTTTTTCATTTACCTATGATATTACAAGTACAGTGCTTGAAAATACTAGTATGATGTCTAATTTCTAACCTGGACACTGAGCATGCCTGAGCCCAGCCTGGGCATCTTAACTCTACTCCTAATTTGTAGAATGCCTCTGCTTTTTTGGTGATTTCTTTCCATTCTTATTCTTTAAATATTGTTTTATATTGTCTTAGCATTGCCCCTCTTTCTGGAATGTTAGGGGTTGAGGTAAAACATTCCCTCAGGAGGGAATGCCACTTTGATGTGGTAGGCACAATAAAGGACACAAAATTTCACAACCTTTGTCTCTGAAACCATTGTACGTGTAGCTATGTATGGTCTAAATAGGTGTCGATAGGTTTCCATGAAGGACTGTGATGGTGTTTGTGTGGATGTTGTACTGAATGGTCAGATGAGCCTGCTGGCTATTACACAAAGATAATGATGCTGTCTGATCTGGACAGATAGACTCACCACTGAGAAAGCATAGTTAGAGAGATGGAGATATGTTGTCTTTGTGCTATACAAAGAGTCTACATGCAAAGAAGCTGGAGCAGAAAATGGGGTATTTGAAAGAGCACACAAAGAGGACTTTATTTCTGCTGATCTTAATTCAGTATCACACTTGTGATCTGTAAAATTTGGTGGTAAACAATGGATGGTTTTCGGCCACTAAATTTGTGGCAATTCACCTCAGCAGTATCTAACATTGTTATCTTTTATTTCAGTGATATCATACATCATGCTTAGACAAAATTTGTATACACAAACAAAATATACACTTTTAAAAAATAACACAGTATTTTAAAAGATAGTTGTTCTGTGGTGAAATATAGTATAGGCTCTCAGAAGTAATCAAGTGTACAGTTTGGGAATTCAATAGAAGTGGGTTCAATCCAGGCTTTGAAACTCAAATGAATAGGAATATAGAAGATAGTTTGATTTATTTTTTCTGGATTCTCACCTTTGATTTTGCTACAAATGATAATTATTGAATTCTGTATTTACTACTGTGAAATTCTCACCCTGGTGACTAACACAGTGGCTGCTGATAATATCTACATGAATATTATGGGGATGCTATGAAAGTATTAATCCTTACTTAATCATTCAATAGAAAATTACCTTCTTTACTAGCAATGGCAACTGGACTCTTGGGAGAAGTTACAGATTGTCTCCTGGGTAAACCAAAGTCACTACTGAGAGATGAGAGGCAAGGCTCAGCCTCCAGACAAAACTGCTGAGATTTTTTATAGCAGTCTCCTCGAATTTTTACTTCGCCCCGAGGACTTTGTTGTTTTTCTCTGAGAGATGCTTAGCAATACTGACATCTCAGTAGTGTTGTTAAGGTAGACTTAATACTAACTAGAAGATGTAGAACTTTAGTAATACGAAATACCACATAAACTTTGGGTCTGTATCGCTCCGAAAACCCTGTAACTATATTCAATCAAACAATAGCTAATTCATACTTCATATACCTTAAAAACTTTTCCCCCTTAAAATGTTGTATGTCTAAGTATAATTTAATTCCTTAAGTATTATAGAATTAGGTAATGACATTGTCCATTTTAAAGTTTGGATAAGGCTAGTGAGATGGTTCAGTAGTGAAGAGCACTTGATTTTCTTCCAGAGAATCTGTCTTTGTTCTGTTGCTTCTCCTCATTCTCTTGGCCCTGCCCCAGCACTCAGTCAGGTAGCCACCACAGCTCCAGGCATCGGAAGCTCTCTTCCAGCTTCCTCAGGTACTCCACACATATGACCCACTGCCTTTTCCTGCTGGATCACCTTTCCAGCCCTAAGGTTTCTTTATTAAAAATCATTGATTTATCTCTTAGAACATTCATGCCTACTAATTTTCTTAAAATGTGACTTACTGATACTTAAAAATGTAGGTCTATCTATAAAAGGATATTCAAATTAGAGACAGCAGGCCACAGATCATTGCCGTCCTTTGTGTCTATCTTCTGGAGTTGTGGGAACAAATATGACTGAGGGTGGGAATCAGATATTTCTTCTGCTGATACCTTTGTTCTAGTGAGCAGGAGGGATGGGGATGGGGAATGAGTATGACACAGTTGAGGCCTGGGCAGGCAACATGGACAGGATGACCTTAATTTCAGTGATTCGAAGGCTATGGGAATGGTGGTTCTGAAAATTGATCAGTTATGAACAGGACTTAACAGAGGTTGGCAGGGGCTATGCCAGTGTATGTAAGAGCAGTCTGTGAAGGCAGAGAGCAGAGCAAGAGCATCTCTTATTACCCTGCTGTTCACTATAATCTGTCACTTCATGTGGGGACAATATAGAATTGTTTAGGACTGAATCACATAAGACGCTTGCAAGTAACATCCACGACTTTAGTAAAATCTGACTTTGAAGCTTTAGAAATTATGTGAGGAAACAAAAAACAGCCTGCCTCATCATCGTTCATGGGGGCATCCTTATATGGATTGAGAACTGAAAGAAATGCAAGCTTTTTCTGCTGCAGTTTACAGAAGTCAACATTTGACTCACAGGTCCAGCAAAAGTGCTGCTCCCCTGGGGTCTTCATCACTGTTGTGTTTCTCTCCTTTCCAAGACCCTTTGCACAAAGCAATGTCCTTAAGCCCCTTGGTAATTAGACAACAGTTTATATTATCTTTGCTCATTTTTGCGCCATTCTCTTCCATGAGTTAATGAATCTGCTGTTTCATTTTTAACTGTCTTTGTACAGCAAATGCTTGGCATCATAAATATTTCCTGATTGAATAAATGGGAATAGACTCCAAAATATATTTCTCAATTAATCTTAAAAGCATGAAGGATGTCCAAGAAAATGCCTTTCTAAGGCTTAGGAACTAATGGAAATTTAGGAAAAGTTTCTCCCAAAACGTAGTCACCGTGTTTAGAAAATAAGTATCTGCTACATTGAGAATCAGACAAGATCATTTCTCTCAAGGAAACAAGTCACAAATAGGTAAAGAATACTTGCCTGAGAAAAAAAGAGAATGACAGTCCGGAAGTTATATACTGGTTGCTTGAACCCACAGAAATGAGTCTTTGCAGAAGTGACCTATGAACAGAGGTCTGAATCATGTCACTTATGTGAGTTCCTAGAAGAGATGTTTTCCAGGTTGATGACACACTAAAAGCAAAGATTCTCAAACAGAATGCCTGCCTTCTGTGAGGGTCAGGCAGTTGGGAAGCTTGGAATGTAAGGGATGAGTTGGAGAAATTTGAGTCAGACAGATTGTCATCAACCAAGTAGAGGTTTCTTGAGACAAGAAGACACTTAAATTTCATTCCACCTGTCATATGAAAAATTGAAAGACTTCTTTTCTTTGCAGAGAAGTGATGGCTCACAATATACTCTTTTTGAAGAGCCCCTCTGGTTGCAGTTTGTTTGGGTGGTGAGGCAGTGTGAGAAGCATCAGAGATCATGGGAATAGCTGATGATGCTATGTCCAGATAAATTAGAATTGGAATACTGAAGGAAGTAGGCAAATCCAATACCTCTTCCACCAGTGAGTTAAGCATGGAAGGTAAAGGACCAAGAGTCAGAGAAGGTTCAGAAAGATGCTGCTTAATGCCATAGGGAGCATCAACCAAAGGAGGAGATCTGGAAGGGGCTGAGAAAACACAAATACAGTTCCAGATACCTTCAAGATAAAGTATCTCTTAGGTATGTGAGTGAAGATTTTGAGATGGCAGTTGAATATTTTAGATTATAGATTGCCCAGTACAGTGCAGAGATGAGGCTATAAATGCTGGAGTCTTATAATAAATAAGCATGCTATTATGTGTTAGGATTGAACAAGATCACTCATGGGTGGGTCTTACACAGAAAAGAGGAGGAGGTGGAGACAGTCATCTTGGAAGTCATTAGCATTTAGAGGTAAATGAAGGAAGGTCCCTGCAAAAAAAAAAAAAAAAAAAAAAAAAAAAAAAGGAACAAGAGTGGAAGGTTAGAGATTGAGGGAAAACAAATCAGTCTAGTTGATGTCATGGAAACCAATACAGAAGCACAAAAAACCCAGAGTCAGTGCTCCTGGGAGTTTGAATTAGCAAGGAAAGAACTTGCTAAATGAGAATGAATGAGCCTTGTATGAGGGGAACTAAAGGAAGCAAATCTGAAAATACATGAGAGATTAAAGAAAACCAAGACCTGGAAGGGAACATATCTGCTCTGTCTGGCTTTGGATGAAAATACACAATTAAGGGGGAGGCACTAATCAGACTGAGATTTGAGACTGTAAAACTCTGTAGGATGTTTTGAGATTAATGTGCAACAAAATCTGATGGTTTCCCAAAAGCTACTTTTAAGAAAATTAAAGAACAGCTATGGCACCCATCTCAACAGATTTTGGGTGGTTTCTATCGCATTTCAGTATGCCTCCTCTCCATCAAAAACAACTCAGCAAATTTCCTGTTATATTTGGTAACATAACAAGGCTTGTCCTGATGTAGTTTGGACCACTTGTGCGTGCATTATAATTCTATACACCACATAAAGAGTAAAGAAAAAGTACAATAGCTTTTGAAAAATGGAGATAAAACCATTTAAAACACTGACATGCACAAAAATTAATCATCATTTCTTCTCCTCTCTGAATATGGTTTTTCTTTCATCTGCTCACAGCTTATGAATTATTTTATGCATTATGAATATTCTTAATTATAATAGAACCCTAGACCATGACAGCAAACATGTTAAAATTGATTTGCTTGTTTCCATAACAAAGGTTTAGTTTAGACCACACCATCTTTCTTTTCTCTTCATATTTCTTGGCAGGTGAGATGTTGTGATTTCCTTCACGGTTACAAGATGATTTCTACACTTTTCTGAGGAGTCTGCTTTTCTTCTTTTTCTTTTTTCTTTTAAATCAGACTAGAAAACTTCTGCATACATTATTCAAATGTTCTTTCTTTAGGACTTATTTTTCTACCAGAATCTTCAAAGCTGGTTGAGGGAGTAAATCTTCAGCAACAAACTATGGGAGGGTCATGACTTATCTAAATAGCCTTATAGCACATCCACCTTTGGAGGATGGTACATTACCACATTAAATAGAACCATATTTCTGCTAACTAGGTAGACATGGATGCTGGGAAACCCCTCAGAAACTGCCCTACTTCTAAATGTGTATTAGCACTAACTACACTAGTCACTTGGAATGTACTCAGCTCTTCTAAAGAGTAACCACCCCAAGTGCCATTTGGCTGTCCATCTGACATCTAAATTGCAATTCCTTAGTGAATGATGGTCACTTCAGTCACAGCTCGATGTGGGCCAAACAAGGGAAATGTCAATAAGGTCCCAGTATTCCAAACTTGCATCTGTATCCTATGGGTGTATTCATGCTCAAAGGTTAGAGCAGAAAACATACCATTGTTTACAGTATGGTTAAATCCTGATGTCAATGTATACCTGCCACCAACTAGGAATGGTAGCAAATATACAATTTGGTCATCATGTGGGTCCCTAACAAGTGAAATAGAAGTTGTTTTGCTCTCTGTTCCCTGCTGTTGGATCCCCTTCCCCCTCTCTGAACAGCCTGGCTGGGCCTCAGTAGAAGAGGGCATATCTAGTTCTGCTGGGACTAGATGTTCCCAGATAGAGTGGTTCCCAGGAAGGAGCTATCCTTCTCTGAAAAGGTGGGAGTGTAGTGGAGGTAGAGATTTATAAGGATGGGACTGGAAAGAGAGAAGGGAGAAGGGCTGTGATCCAGGATGTAAAGTGAATAACAAAAACATCTTGCTGTATGGATGGACCTGTTATATCTAAGCTCTCCACAGTGAAATGGGTTAAGGTCATTGTCATTGGCAAGTGTGGGTGGTCTGACTTCTGGAAGAATGTCATTAATTCACTGCCTGCTTGATTTTGGATTCTGCCTTATATTAATATACTTTGTAACTTTCGAGTGTTTCACAATGTATTGTTTACTAATATCTTCTTTTGAAAGAAGACAGGTGTAACAGCAATGGTTCCCAATAAATACAGTAGAGAAAAGTACAGGCCTGGATTGGAGATATATGGTTAGATTTTTGATTTTCTTGACTGTATATTCCACTCAAGAGAAAGTTTGTGCAGTATTATAACCTATGATCTTGCCTATACATGATCATAAAGCTAAAGACCTCTATCATCATGTGCATTATCCTAGATGGCCAATTGGGATGTTGTTTTATATGAAACAACCAACTACCATTTCTCTCTATGACTGCTAAATTACCAATGTTTCCATAAAAAGGTCAGTTCTCCAGTCTGTTAGTTCCATGTTCTCTCATCTCTAGTTCCCAACCTCCCACTGAGTGAAGGCTTCCAAAAAAATTTCTCTTTGAATCTAGAAATACTTCAGATCATCAGACTCACAGCAACTAAAAGGCCTGATTTATCTTAGATTGTTTTCTTTATTTTGAATTCTATACTTAAATATAGGTTCATTTTTCTTATAATGAGGAATTTCTGAAGGCTAAAAGATGTGGGCCATGTTGGGACTATATATAGAGTTATTTTAATTATTTACAGTTTCTGTTTTTTTTCTCTGCACCACCCATATCCCATCTCCCCTAACCCTACTTCTACTAGGGAGCTCACCCACCCATCCACCCACCCACTACCATACTGCCCAAGCATTCCCCTACACTGAGGCATTAAGCCTTCACAGGACCAAGGGCCTCCCTTCTCATTGATGACAAATAAAGCCATCCTCTTCTGCATATGTAGTTGAAGCCATTGGTTCCTCCATGTGTACCCTTTGTTTGCTGGTTTAGTTCTTGGGAGCTCTGGAGGATTTGGTTGGTTGATTTTTGTTGCAAACCCCTTCCGTTCCTTCTGTCCTTCCCCTATCTTCTCCATTATTATACCAATGTGTTCCATCTGATAGTTGGATGCAAGCATCTTTATTTGTATTGGTTAGGCTCTGGCAGAGCCTTTCATGGGACAGCCATACCAGGCTCTTGCCAGGCAGTGGATCTTGGTATCCGCAATAAAGTTTCCCTTTTCTAAAATAGAAAGCTGTATCAGCTAATGGCATTTTCACATATCCAATGTTTTCTGTGATATCTATTTAATAAACAAAATTGTGAAAATTTATGGGTAGGGGTTTTATAGCTATTATTGAGATCAACTACTATGAGGTGTTTGTTTTTGACAGCCTGGTACCACATCATTCTCTCCATAATTGAAACCTTTTAAATGTTTTATTTGAAAATATAGCCCTATGCTATTTGATACAATATTAAAAATGTCCCTTAACTTGCTTTATCTGTCCTGGTAAAATTTGGAATCAGACTTAAGCTTTGTAAATTTTGTCACATCTACAGAATAGAAATTTTAAAAGGAATGAAGCAGAAAAGCCACATACATGTTATAGAACTGGGATTGAAATCCTCATGTCAGTAACCCTGAGTTTTTTCATGGAAGACTGAAATCAATACTGGGGTTGATTTGGGAGTACGTATCTTGGTATTACAACCAAGTTTCTGCTTTCAGTAGGCTGCAGTTCTTATTATGAATGGCATGTTTATTCTAGCAAGGCATGTAGAGGATGGGTTGCAGAGGAACAAACTTAGAAGAGAGAAACCACATGAAGAGTCTTCTGTATCCATGTGGGTGGTGAAGGAGAATGTGATGTAAGAAAAAGCCACCGAAGTAGATGCTGGAGTGCCTTAGCTAACAGGAAGAGGACACACACACACACACACACACACACACAGGGAGGGAGGGAGGGAGGGAGGGAGGGAGGGGGGTGAGAATTTGGGATATTATTTGAGGATCTTCAGAGCCTCGTGTCTTCTCAGAGTAGCATTCACCTTCATTTCTAAGACTAATGTTAGTTCATGCTAACATCATTTGCACATTTTCAAGAGCATAATCTTGATCATCACTGAAATATTGATTAGTCCTATTAAACCTGCAAAATTTATTGATAATATCAGCTAAATGAACCCCTTTCCTAAACTGAATAAGTACCTGATTTGGGATAAGGAGAACAAAGAGCTAATGGCAAGAGCAGCCCTAGACTGTTCGTAAAGTCGGGACTTTGTTCTTTCCCTCCAGTGCTAATGATATTACATGGAGAGTAAATGTGAGAAAATCCTGATTGTTATCTTCTAATTCTTCTCCCCTCCCCCCGACATGTGATTCTGATAGGATGTGAATATATTTGCCTCCGGATATATAAAGGCAATGCTTCAAGGAAACAGTGAGTCAGACCATCCAAATCAACTGGTAATGGGAAGCTGAACAGCCAAGAACAGCAGTCTATAACAGTAGCCAGGGCGGTGGGCAGCAGCTAATGGGGGAAGCTCCTGAGCATGAACACATGCAGCAGCAGGCTTCACAAACAGACAAAATAAAACCCACACCTGTGGTTGTTTACAAAGAGCAGAAAGGACTACAGAGGAGACATTGTTAATATGGTGGAAAGCACTCTTAGCAAATCCTAGTGAAATAGAGGACAGAATATACATGTGCCAAATGGTAGGCTCTGAAAAGCAGCACCTGATGTTAAGTGGCTACGATTTAGACAAATCATACAAAGAGGTGGTAAATACATTTTGAAGGTCTGGTGCCTGTGTTGATACCCGGCACATATTATGAACTCTGTAAATGCTAATGAAACTAAAAACAATTTATCTATATTCTGTGTACAGAAAAGAACAGGAAGGTAGTTTCAGGCCCTAAGAGATAAATCAATGAAAGGATTTATGATGATCAATTTGGTGTTAGAAAGATCCCTGGATTCATACTGTGGTAGCTTACCTTTATGACCAATTCTTTCCTAAACTCCTGAGTTTTGTAAATCATGTAATAATTATGTTTACCAACTTGATAAAGAGACTAAAGACATTAGCATGGGAGGCATCATGGACAGAGTCTGGCACATAGGAGATTCTCAATAGATTCTTCTTCTTCAATTGCTCTCATTGTATATAATCCTCCGTATTTTATTGTATTAGTCTTATGCATGAGCAAAGGAGCTAAGCTTCTGTGGTTAATATCAATCTTATATTTATATAAACTATATTATGTATATATATATATATATATATATATATATATATATATATATAAATCTGTTGATGGTAAGTTCTAAGTTCTGCATATAATTTTGTTACCCAGAATTTCTACTCATTCATTCATCTGTTAGAAATCACTGTTTGAACAGTCTGAGAGATGAGAACCAAACTTTTCACTGGGGCATGGATATGCCCACTCACTCATGTACTGATTAAGACTATAGATATAATTTTATTCCCAAATAACTCTGGAGTAATTGCACCTTTAAATGGATCAAATGCCCAAAAGTTTTGTCTGTGCTTTTAGTTTGCTTATTCCTAGAGTAAACGTTTTAACAGAAGCCAGAATCAACTACACTTATCCACTTCTCCTGATTGTTTTCAACCTGTTTCCTACTTGTATCTTCCCAAATTAAAGCCTTTATTTTGGCAACTCTGATCGTACCTTTTAAGTCTCTCTATATCATTTTGTTACCCAGCATTTCTATTCATCAAATCATCCATTTGGAGACACAGACCTTGAAGCAGAGACCCAATCATATTCATATGGCCCCGTGACCAAAGTTGTGGGAAATGGACTTCTAAGAAAGTAAATATCTACACCATTTTCCCAGAAGTTGATTTGGAAAATTATAGAAATACAGGGAACTAGGATTGAACAGGATCTGGATGCATCCTCTAGGAGGAGAACATGAGCTGAGAGCCCCAGCTACAAAGAAGGGTCAGCCTGGATAATACCCAGGAGATGCTCACACCAGGAACGGAATGCTTGATGAAGAACAATGATCTGGGAAGGAGCTTGGCATTTTCAGAGGTGGAGACTGAGGTGAAGTATGAAGGTATTGTTACAGACAAGGTTAAAGAAAATAAATGACCAAGGGGGAACAGATTTTGCTTGTCAGGTTGGCAGACTGGACCTCTCTCTTCTAGCCCCTTCCAAGTGCACATATCTGAATAGTAATCAAGATCTCATTCATTAGTCTAGATGTTTATATGAACACATTTCCCTTGACATTTTCTCCGGCACCCTCATAAGCCTGTTGTAGTTTGCTCAGTGTCTGAGAGATGACTTTTCTCCATGAAAATTCCCTTCCAACAATCTTCCACAATGCTGACTGCATGCTAACTCCACTTCTGTCTCCGGCTGAAGTCTCCCTCGAAGTGTTCAGTAACACCCTACATCCTCAGCTTGCTCAGGATGTTTCATTCATGGGTTCCCCTGGCTCTGTTTTGTCTCTCTGGGTGTTCCACAATTAACCATCCCTTTCAGCTTATGGGAGTTAGTCCTCCCCTAACATCCTCTACTCCTCTATTTTTTCTATTCCTGTGTGGTTAGACAGTCTATTTAGGTTTCAGACTTCTTCTCCTCAGGTGCTTTTATTTTCTGGGAAGCCTTCTGTGTCCTGTGAGAATTTAGACCAAGTACCTGAGATATTATCAATGCATCAGTATTCCCAAGCCCTTAATCTGCCTTGGTTGATGTTTTGTTTTGTTTTGTTTTGTTTTGTTTTGTTTTGTTTTTGTTTTTAAGCACTCTGTAGATGAATAAAGTTCCCTTCATCTGATTATTGCTAATGTCTTTTCTTCACTCCATGGATTAACAGCTATCTGATAATAAAGATTTATTCGGTGGCTAAAAGCATCGTAGAATTCTTGGTACAATACAAAACTTGAGTTAATCCACAGGTGCATATGCAACAAAAACAAGCAAACAAACAAGGGCAAAATACCTGACCATAGATGATCTAAAAAGAAGCACCATTTATTTTATAACCCTTGAAGATGGGAAAAAAAACAGCTCAAGCCACACACAGGGGAGTGGAGAGGGCCTAAGTCTGTGCCTTTCACATGGCTAAATTTCAAGAGGAAAAAACATCACCTTTATGTGAAAGAACAAGGGGAAGAACAGTTAACCAGTCTGCCAGACTTCTCTCTTAAGGGCTTTGATCTCACTGGGGAATGTCTGATGATCTTTGCATCTCTAAGGCCCCTGTTAATGGCATTACATTCATCCTTAACTATTAACATTTCAAATTCTGGAAGGACACTAGAAAACCACAGGAGAGTTCAGTGGCGTTTGGGTAAAGGAATTGTGGAGCACTGCACAGCCACAGTCTGTTTCCACCCTGTGTTCTGCAATCCACTCCTTACAGAATGCTGAAAGGGGAATTCAAAATATGTGTGTACAGAAAACCCACAAAATAAAGTCAGTGCTGCCACTTGGTAATGAAGGAAATGTTTATCATGTTATAGTACATAATAAGATTTAGACCAATATTGTACTATAATGTATATGGTTTTTGATTTGTATTTTCCTATTTTTTAATTTAATCTCACTACTTATTGACTATGCACTCCACTCACTGCCCTCTCCTGGTCACACCCTCCCACAGTCTTTCCCCTACTCCCCTCTCATTCTCCTCTGAGTGAATGAGGGCTTCCCGGATATGCCCCAATCCTGGGACTTTAAGTCTCTGTGAAGCTAGGCACTTCTTCCACAGAGGCCAATAAAGGCAGCCCAGCTAGTAGAACCCATCCCATTTACAGGCAACAGCTCTTGGGGTTGCCCCGATTCCAGTTGTTTGAGATCTAAATGAAAGCCAAGCTGCATATCTGCTACATATGATTGGAGAGACCTAGGTCCAACTTATACATCATTTTTGGTTGGTGGTTCAGACTCCTAGAGCCCCAAGGATCCAGGTTAGTTGACTTTGTTGGTCTTTCCATTGACTTTCTCTCTCCTTTGGGGTCCATAATCCTTCTTTCTTTTCTACCCTAAGAGTCCCCACTATAATGTATATTGTATAATATATTTTATACAGTATCTGCCTCAACTTGTTCATGTTCTTGTTTTCTCCTAAGCTTCAGCCCCATTGGTGTTTTCCATTCTTGTTCATACTGGGGTCTTCTCAGTCTCAGGATCTCTGTACAAATAGCAAGACTGCACATGGCCAGTCTTTACATATCTGGATCACATTATGGTTCTAGAATAGACTTCTACTGCTCATTCTTAGAGACTTTTCCTGTGAGCTACAGCTCTGCAGAATTCTATGTGTTTATTGATTATTTCCTACTCCAGACTGTAATCACTGCAGATGCCTCAAAGCTAGGACCAAATTCTTCATTAAGATGTATCTTACTCTTACCATGGTGACCAGTATATGCCAGGTACTCAAATATTGCTTCATCAAAAAATGAGTGATGTACCTTCTCTCATAAACCTCCGACTCTCTGATTTTCTGGCTAGATAATAAATTAACTGATGGTATAATTATCTTTAAAACTCCCAATGACTAAAACTGTGTTCAATTCATGGTAGGGTCTGGATAAGTGTTTATTATAAGTCAAATGGTATGACCATGATAAAAAAACAGGATTATTAGAAAAGCAAACACAAGCAATGGTGTTGCAAATATCATTGTAAAAAAAAGAATAAATCATTTACTTCTTGGTTATGGAATAAATACCATCACCTAAAGCAGAGTCCTCTTTGAGAAGAACAAATGTTTATAAGTACTGAATTGTCTCTCCAGCCTAATTTTTAAAAATAAAGGAATTTTTAGTTTGAAGACAGCAAAATTAATTTTTTTTCAAAATTAAATTACTTGAGGCTGTCAACTCAATATATGCACCAAAACATAAACTATAACATCCCAAACCCATCTTCTAACCTGTTGATTAATTTTAAGCATTCTTCTTTATTTTTTTTTGAATATTAGTCTGTAATTAAAGCAACTTAGTGATAGAGATGAGATAAACTTTAATAAATGAAGGGCCTATGCTTTTTAAATCTACAAATTTCTTAACAGAGGAGCTTCACAAGCAACAGCAGTTTGGATCAGCCTGTAACAAAGGTTCCAGTGACATCTTTAATGTTCTGAGTAAGAGTAAATCAAACACAGGATATGCAAAGTAAGTGGCCAAATAATCAAATTTCATTTGCCTCTTAAGTCAGAGCAAGCTAGATTAGTGTGTAATGAAAAGCCTTCTCGACATAATTTAGCTCCTCGTGGCTTTGATTTTTTTCCTAAATTGCAGCTTTTCTGAAGATCAGGCATCTGTACATGTCATGCTTAATCATGGTTGTTTTTAGAACTAAAATCTGTCCTACCAGAAGGAATGGTGGTGAGGAGGGGGGCATTGCCTTGGCTCCACAAGCTCACTGTAATGAAGACCTTTGATTCTCAGCAGAGGCAGGAAGCTTGATTTGCAGAAGCATGTGATCTGCTCTGGTTTTATTTTCAGATGATCTTGAAGATACTCAGATTTTCATGAGCAAACATCTCAGCTGCTTGGAATGAAGTACACTTGCACATGCTTCCAGGGTCATGAGCTTTTTGAAAAATTTTATATAAGTTGTCATTTGTTGGTAGGTTGAGGTAATTCAGACCTTTGCAAGATATTATTTGTATTGGTGTTGAAATGTTGAGCTGACTACTGTCCTGTGAGCTTATAGGGAACATTAGTCTTTTACCTCTATATGAGAGGCCCTTGAAGCCCTTTGAGTTCTCCTGTGGGCTCTGTGCCTTTTCATTCAATCAAGAAACTATACCCTTAGAGTAGGGTACATTTTACTTGTTTATTTACCCAATATTTATGAAGTCCCTGTTCAATACTTGATATGGAAATAGGAGTTGAAGATACAAGGACATAAACATTCCTGATGCCCACTTTAAGCTAAGAGACCATACCTGAGCAAACAGAAAGCAAATGAAGAAGTACAATGGTAAAGATGAAGGCTGTGAAGGACACTGACAAGTGGTAACTGTCCGAGGCAATTGAGCTGTGCTTTAGAAGGACTGAGAAGAAGGGGTTTCTATGAGAAAGAGTGACAGTCAGGTAAAGACATGAGGGAAGCACACTTCAAGCACAGGAAGAATATTGGATGAACAGGAAACTTAATTTGCATGTCTATGAGGTAGAGAGTGAAGCCTGGACTAATAGGAGAATGGAAAGGAGATGATCTGTTCTTTGACTTAGGCTTGACTTTAAAGCTTATTCTAAATTTAATGAGAAAGCATCCCAATTCTATAATAACTGAACCTCATTCTCTTTACCAGTTACAAAATATTTATACAGTTCTCTTTTCTTTTCATTTTCTCTCAAACAACAATTACTGAAGGCATGACATGCATTATCAAAGTCTTGCCTTCTGGAAGTGAAGGCCATGGTGGAGACTGGACAGCCACCTAATAGATACATAGGATGTGGTTCTATGGAATTAAATTAAACGAGGAAGAGGCCATAACAGACTGATTTAGAAGTAATGTGAAATCAGTTTTGACACAACTGACTTTGGTCCATTACCTGCCCCTTCTTCAAACTCAGTTTCATGGGAGAACATAGACCCATTCATTATAGTGTAGCCAGTGGTCCTCACCTTCCTAGAGATAGTAACCCTTTAACAAAGTTCCTTATGCTGTAGTGACCACCAACCATAAATTATTCTTGTTGCTACTTTATAACTGTAATTTTGACACTGTTAGGTATTGTAATGCAAATAGTTTTGGAGATAAAAGGGTTCATAACCCACAGCTTGAGAATTGCTGGTTTAGATTCTCATTTAGGTCAGTTCATACAATGTGCATTCACATCTCTTTTTTATTTTTCCCATTCCCTTTAGAGACACAGAGAGAAAGTGCATTATATTACCTCATTAGTGTGATCCTTCCTTTTATATGACAGGATGCTCTCCTTTGGTCATGATTATACAGGAATAAACTGGCTGTTCTAAAAGTATTGTCATGTTGTTCAAGAGCTCCATAGAGGGAACTGATTTTGATGATGACCTAGGGACAATACTCTTTAAAGAGGTCGCAGCTGAGCTAAGACCTGAAGATGGTTATGATTATTTATGGCCCAGGAGGGGGGGCATAAATGAGGCTAAATATCCCAAGTTGGGGAAGAGAAGGGGTTGTCTATCAGCTTTCCCTTTATAGAAATGTCAAAATCAGATACATGAGAAGTTGCTCATTCAATGTCTGCTGAGTGAAAGCTTTCATAAGTCTTGAAAAAAGATTCAGAAAAATAAAATTGTTAACTTCTCTTGGGGGATGACTCTATTTAATTTTCAGTAGAAGCAGAGACATTATAGCAGAAAGGGTCACAAAAATTATAATTTAACTTCCTCTGAAGTACCCAAATAAGCATTTCCTCCAGAGTTGGAATGACTTACCTGAAGTCACACACAGATAATGAAGTGTTTTCATTCATCCAGACCTGTAATTGATACAGTTGAAGTCTGGCTTATATTTCAGGAAGCTTTTCCATCTTTAACACTTTTCTGTTTTTGTTTGTGTCAGTCATGACACATATACTCCCTTATTTTCAACCAGAATATTAGGGTGGAGTGTTAATGTTTCAGAACATGACTTCCCGCTACTATGGAATGTCACACTGCAAAGAAAAGCTTGCAAGGCAGAAGTTATATATTTAAAAGCCTGCATATATTGCTGAGAGCAAAGGTTGTTGAAAACTTTGCATAAGTGAACACAGGAACACTGCTATTGCAGTACCAGCTATTAAATCTTTCAAAGACAACATTAGCATTGTATAATAGTGGCATGGGGAATGAACAAACAATGACAAAACAAAAGCAATTGGCATAGTAGAGTAGAATTAAATATACACATACCTCAACACACACACACACACACACACACATGCAAGAACACAGATGCCCAGTGCTATTAGTCTTCATTTATTTTAAAAATTATGCATGTGAATCATATCATAGACTGTTTATAAGGATACTATGTATCATTATAAGAATTGAGAATACTTTCATATTCCTCAACAGGGAAGAAGAGAAAAGGAACTGTGTCTCATTACCACCTTGCAAAGAACAATAGCTTATACAGCAAAGTAGATAAAATTCATCCATGATGGGTCAAGCCAGAAAACAAAGTTTTAGTAGAGTACATAAAGGTAATATATTTTGCAGAAACTATTCCATATTTTGAGTGATACCATTATTATTTTGCATTGTATACATTATTGATGAAGACAAGCAAGAGGTTCATCTGTTTGGTTACAATTGCATTTATCTACCTAAGAAAGTGGTCTTGTAGTTTCAACTATGTATGGAAAAATGTCATTGCTTAAGTTGAGGGGTTATATACATATAGTTATTGATTAGTCATGTTTGTGTTTAATATATAATATGCCTTGAATGCTTCATATATTTTTGTGTGGCATACAATATACATGATCAATAAATAAATAAATGACATTGCCTATCAGGCACAAGATAGCAACAGAAAAAAATGTTACTCAAGAATAACCTATAAAAACATTAAGGTAGTATTTCCATAATGTTTTGGGTGGGGTGTGGTGCACTGAAAACTGTGGCCTTCCACCCTAACCTTCGGGCTTCATAAGGCTTCACTGCTTCTATGCTGCACAGTTCTGGATGGCTCCAGTTATAAAAACATCTAGGCTTGGAGTCTGCAAGCTTCGTTTTGCAAAGTCTCATGTACTTGTCCTGACACTGTCATTAAAATGACATCCAGTTTTGTGGTTTTAAACACATTCTCCGTTATCAGAGCTAGATGTCCCACATGAATGTGCCAGCAAGGCTGTACTCTGACAGAGGCCCTGGGGGAAGATCTTCTGCTGCAAGTCCAAGCTTTTATGATGTCACTGACAAGTCAGGAACATGAGCTTGGCATCTGTCTAAAACATCCATGCTACTATTAAATGTCATCATCATCTCCTCTTCATGTGTCTAATCTCCCTCTGCTCATGAAGGAAACAAGTGATGCCATTCCAAACCTACCAGATAGGCCAAGAGGCTATCTCAAAATTGGTAAATGGATTATATCTGCAAAAGTGATTCCAGCCATAGCTGTCTCTGAGAGTCAGCATCCATTGGCCTATATGTATTCCCTAGGAAATACTCCAGGGCTTGTGTACTGTGTGTGAACTCTATCACATTACCCAACTCTACTAGGCACTATACATGTAAATAACATGTATTGAAGATACCAGTAATAGAAAACAGAGATGGAAGCCTGCCTCACTTACCTTCACATGAGTTGGGGACTGAGTTTGAGTTGGAGAGGCAGGTTGCTAATGTGTGCAGTACTGTCAATGCAAACAACCAATGTGTGTAACCTTGAGGTTTATTAGGGTATTGCTAATGCCTCAAAGAAAGGTGAAGTTAGCAGCATGCACAGATATAATTTCCTTTGGTGGGATTCAATTCTAAATCTTGGGGCCTTTCAAGATTCTACAAACCTTTCCTGAATTACAGTTTATTTGTGTGAGAAACACCTTTGATGTGAGTACATATGTCAGAGTGCTAACATTCTGGTAGATTTGGCAGGAAGCACTTTAAAAGAGGAAACCCAATGAAGGAGTGGTTAGAGGCAAAACTTTTGCAGACCTGAGGACCCACCCTGCAACTGTTTTTACCTGGAAAGTCAAAACACCTTTTACTTCTACATTAAAGGTAATCACTAGCATTTATGGAGGATTTCTGCATGTCAGGTACCAATAAGTACAGTTGCTTGGCTGTATTTCTTCTAACTCAGTGGCTCAGAAGTGGAGGATGATGAGTTACCTTTCCTTTCCAGTACTGAAGACATTTCTTTGTTTTCCATTACTTGAGGTGGAAGGTACTCAGGAGTACTTAGTCAGTAGAGACTAGTTTCTCTGCTAAACATATTGAATTTACCCAACAGCCTCCAAAACTTTGTGATTCCATGGGAATGGTCCAAGGTGCTGAGGCTAAGCACCTGTTCTAATCCATCAAGTCAGTCTTTGGGGTTGACCACATATGATTGACAAGCAAACAAGCATTAGGTGTGTATATTTTATGCACCAAATAAATGAGTCTGATTACACTATTTTGATCTTTTGAGACACCATATATGAAGTGGGCTTTGCAAAGATGCGCCAAGTAACTTGCCAAGAGATCAAAACTCAGTCAGTATGGGGCATGTAAATTGCACAGAGCTGTATTTTGTTATACCCATTGTAATTGGTCCTTTGTAGGATACCAGTGGGTCTACTTTCTGAAACAGAATGGTGAGAACCTGGATAGTAATAGTAATAGTATGTCCAAATGTTTAGTAGTCAGTAGGGGACTAGACACTAGATCTAAGTGGGGCTTACTATAGAATCCCTTGGTTTTATTATGGTGAATAATTTCACTTTCTAGGCAAGAGGCAGAGCTAAAAAAAAAACTAAAATATGTATTGTTATTTGTTCTTTATGCTTTCTTCCTGAGAGGATTATCTCAAGGACTAGACCGGATCCACAAAATTAGTCACCTAATGTTGAAGTCCTCCAAACACATAGTTTATCGTTCAAAAGAAATAATATAGCAAGGAAAGGAAAGCAAAATCTGGAGTAAATCAATTCTCTTTTGTTACTCATTAGGCCAGTCACATTTGTTGGAACAAACTGCACGATATATTTTGAAGAAATGAGACTATAAAATCCCTTAATTGTTAAAATAAAAATAAAGCGTCTTTGTTTGAAATGTTTTATGAAAGAATGGGACTCCTAAAATTTATGGTAATGAATAGAACTATTGGGGCATAGCCATTAGGGGGAGATGAAATTTATATTACTCGAATGGGAAACGTTTACATAACTTCCTAATGGGCCTGCCATTTATGATTCAATAGTTCCCTCCCTATTGAAGAAATAAATTGCATTTTTCATCATGGACTATTATCTTTTCTTCTGCTGATTTTGTAAAGTTTCTATAATTTACCCAATATTAAAAATGAATAATAAACGAGTTTAATAATGTCTGTAAGGTTCTTAGCACTTTTTACCCTATTTCATGACACTGCTTAAAAATCAGTACAGTCAGTCTTCTGAAACTGAGCTCTGGAATAATTTTGTTTGACCTTTGAAAGGCCAATTAATATTAAAGTGGCCACATTCAGTCCTTCCTGTTCTGAACTTACTGGTAACAGCATCAGCATTGTAGTCAAAGTAGAATTTCCATATGGTAGACACTAAAATTATATTGTATCATTGTTACTTCCTTTTAATGAAGATGGACTTTAATCTCACTGTTTGATACATTAACACTAGACCTTTGTTATCTGAAAGGAGAAGTCCTCCATGACCTGCATTAACCTGTGTTGAAATGATCTTTTCTTAGGTTGAGAGACACACAGCTCCAGAAAGAATAAATTAATGGAGCAATATTATATTTTATCATATTTAAACACACCTCATTAGATACATTGACTTTTATTAGTTTCTTTCCTAAAATGTATTCATTTTCAGCAGAGGTGGCCACACTGAAAAAGCATCATTGGGATTTGTTTTATAGTCATATTTGTCAGTGTTGTTAGCCACCAGAGATGATGAGTAAGGGAAAGAATTGTTCCCTCCTCCCTCTGTGATTGACACAGATGGTCTGAACTAGTGATGTTAAGACTTCAGTGAAATCAGGTTTCTGGGATTTTCATTGTGCAAAAGCTCTACATTCTTATGGGTGACTGAATTTTTAGCCATCTAATTTCAATTAAATTGGAGAGAGAGAGAGAGAGAGAGAGAGAGAGAGAGAGAGAGAGAGAGAGAGAGAGAGAGAGAGAGAGAGAGTTATAACAATAAAATATCTGAGGTTGGATATAAGTGAAGAAGTTTATGTGGTCATGATTCTGATGGATAAACCCTTCATACAACATGACTCCAAGGTTCTGACAGTAAAACACTATTCTCTCTTAGACATTCAATTACTCTCATGAGAACCCATTTTTTCAATTTCCACCACTGATAAACACTGTTTAACAGCTTCTTACAGAAGAACCTTTGGTTGATAATGTCAAACTATAATTGAGTCCCAGCAATGTCCACTCTGACTTCTTCAAATAGTTCCTTCTTAAGCTCATGATGAATGTTGTCTATCAGCCTCTGCAGGCCCTTTTCCACCTACGTCCCCCATACAACACAGACACACATGCACCTACATATGCACACATATGCATGTGCATGCACATAGCTCTGTACTCTTTCTCTCCCTTTCCAGATTCATTGTCTCCAATTCTCCCACTCATTTCCTCATTGTGGCTCACTGTTCTCTCAAGGATTTCTGGGCTCTATCCCACATCACACAGTCTATCAGTAGATATTTCACTTTCTCTTCTAGTTAGCTTTAATCTTCAACTGTTAACACACCACAAAGCTTTCAGTGGTCATGAGAGACACACATTTGAGAAGAGAATCTAAGTGACATATGTCCCCACTCAGAGTAGCCTGCAGGCACATATGTGAGTGATTGTCTTCATTGGTAATTGATGTACAAGGATTTAGTACATTCTCAGGCAGGCTGATCTAGATTGTATGGAAAAGGTAGTCAAACATAAGCTGCAAGAGAGACAGCTGGTCTATTTCTCCTGCCATGACTTTCCCTGAAAACAGACTTGACCTGAATATATAAGCCAGAGAAACCCTTTCCCTTCCAAAGTTCTTTATGTCAGAATGTTGTATTCAGCATTCTATATTCAGGAAGGAAACTAGAACCCTCAATAATGTTTATCTAACTTTTTATTCACTGCAACTCAATTAGAGTGTCACTTCACTACGGCAGTCTTCTGTACCCATCTTGTCTTCTAAAGGAGTAAATTTCAATTTCCTCAGAAACAGTATTTATTCACTTTCATCTTTTGCTTATTAGACCTAATAGGTATCAGGGGAAAGAAGCATTTTTCTTATTATTTTTCTGTGGCCAGTAACAATCTCTTTAATTTATAATTTAGAAAAGTTCATCAAGACACTGTTTTTGAGTTGAATGCGTGGTTGGTTATGGAAATTATAAATATTATGCTCTTTTCTATAATGAGTGACATCCTAGAACTGTGAGAGTCTAGCCACAGATCATAAACGACCAGAGACATTGACACTTTGGGGAAATTATTTTTCTTTCTGCTTAGATTTTCCACATAACTCTTCTAATATCACCCCACCATGTTCTCATAAAGCCTATATTTTTCAAATATTTCAAGTTTTAAGTAGGAGATAAAGGATCTATGTGAGCAATGAACCAGAAGCAAATCTTAACATCTTTCAAAGTCCTGTATTGCTGTAGTTCTCCTAAGTATGGAGACAGTCATGAGTTGTAGCTGAGGTACTTTATGGGCTACTTAAGATAAGCGTTTTGTGCATATGCTAGAACAATAAAACTTATACTGAACCTAGAAACATCTGTACTTTTCAACCTACATTGTTCAAGTTTATTTGTCTCTATGTTGTGAGACACAGTCTCTCTTCTAGAACTCACAGTGTAGATCAGACAGGCTTCTCATTTCTACTCACCTTCCTGTATCACCATCCTGAGAATTACAATTAGAGGTATAAGCTACTATGTCTAACTTACATCGCCTCTCAAGACTTTCCAATGGCTCTATGAAGACACAGATCTGTTTAAACAATAGATAATAAAATTTCAGTATAATGAATTTAACAGTTTTAACTATTGTTGACTATTATGATCATAATTATTTTAACTACACAAAATGATTTGCTAAATTTTATGAACATGGGAGCTTCAAATATGGAGAAGGAAAGAGAAATCACCTGTAACACCAGCCAGCACTGAGTTTTTTGACCCTGGACTTTATATTATTTAATATTCTATTTATTTTGCATAGTGTAATGTGGATACTTGAAAGCCACGTGGTAAAAACTTTTAAGTAAGTAATTATAAATTTTCTGCTAATAATTTATTATAATTTTCTTACAGTTATAAATTTATATTTAAATTACAAACCTAAAGGAACACCTTGACTACAGAGAATAGCAACCACAAAACCAACCAAAACTGGAATTTCTTCTTGTCATCAAAGATAATTTTACGTATTATAAATGATGAAATAATTTTTTCTCAGCCTTACCTCTGCTACTGGCCAGCCAAGAAATATATGAACATACTATTAGGTTAAAATTGATACTGTATTTTTAAAGTAACACTCTACTCCAAACAGATTCCAATATAAAGCTTTTAACCATACAATGATATTAAAAGCTTGCCTTGTCTCTTGATAGCTTTAAGAGAATGGCTGAACTTTTAATCTCTATTCTGAGATTCTAACCTTAAAAGAAGGATAGAATTTATGTAAGGGCTTGTGGAAAATGATGTTTATTGCAACACTATATATTACAGCAAAAGCTCTAGTATGAATGTTGAATCCTAGAAAAAATAGCTGTTCAAGTGGTACCTTCATGAGACACACAATCATACAGTCGTTAAAATGATATTTGAGTAGACTTTTTAAATAGTGCATGGGAAACTCTGAACTTTTTGAAGTGGATCTGAGTAGGAAACAATTTCTAGGTGAGCATGTGTTCATTTACTGGAGCATGGGCAATGGAGAACACATAAAATGAAATTAGGGAAGGGAAATTATATATTTTCACTGACAAGAGACGCAGGAAATATTCAAAGGTACAGAACCTTGATTGAGTGTCTGCAGTATCCCTGTTGACTAGATGTAGGACCCAAATCTTACTTGTGCCTTGTATTGCAGGCATTACTTTTATAGAAAATATAAATCTGACACAAGGAGTCAGATGCAGTTAGTGGGAAAAAAAGCACTGTTTATTTCCTTAATTTTGGTCACGTGAAGTCTTCTGTAATTTTTCTTTCAAGAACTATGCCAGTTTCAAAGCAAGGAGTGGTATCCATTTTAGCTTTATGGGATGCCACTGCTCTTTTCTTTAAGTGAGTCATGCATGGGTTTATTGTTGCCTGAGTAATGTAGAGGCAAAATGGGGCACATAATATAACATATCTAAACTAATACATTGGAATTGGGCAAGACAAACAGAGGACATACTTATTTTGCCCTCAGGAGTCTCGTATAAAAGCCTTTCCTTTCTTGGATAGCTTATCAATCTGATTTATCTTTTTGACTTATTAGCAAATGTTTGATTGTTAATTTTCTAAACCTTTGTAAAGTTACAGAAAAGATAAAAACGATTGGCATAGTTTCACATTTAAAAATATACTTAGGATTTTCCCACCACTTTAAGAGACAGTACCACTAAAAACAGATTCAAAAGCCAAATAGTGATTAATCATTCATATATGTTTATGGAACAAACAACTATGAAATTTATTTTTATAAACTGAAAACAAATTTTGATGTCTTTTGTCATATCTCATAGTAAACCATGCTGTTTAGTCCTTACTTAT
The DNA here is from genome assembly GCF_963924665.1 of Micromys minutus. Taxonomy (NCBI): domain Eukaryota; kingdom Metazoa; phylum Chordata; class Mammalia; order Rodentia; family Muridae; genus Micromys; species Micromys minutus. The sequence continues at coordinate 12,421,017 of NC_137969.1, forward strand.
AAGTGAGTTCAAATAACACTGATTTATGATGGGGTGAATTTGCAAGAATAGCTTTGTGTTCCACAGCCTTCTTTCTCTTTCAGGATGCTTAGAGTAGAGGGAGCAGGGGGAAGAAGCTATCACCTGGCTAGAAGAAAGAGAAGTTGAAGACCTCAGAGCCAATTAAGTTGCTATGTAAACTAGAACCTTGGTTTTAAAGCATGCTTTTGTTTTAATGTCTTACCAGCATTTCTAACATATCAAACTTTTTGCCAAATTACAAAACATGTGCTGATTTCCAAGACCATACTTCTGTAATCAATACATATCTGTGTTTTCTCAAAGGCTATACATATTACCTTAACTATGAAATGTGGCTCTAAGACATACAGTTCCATCATTATAATATTTTATGTGAGGCTTTATTTAATAATAACAAACTAAAAAGAGTTAAACACAAGGAAGGGGTGCATACTGCAGACAATACAAGCAAGCCAAACAGGAGAGGCTCATCTCAAAAATGAAATGTTTCAGTTGCAGCCAGTGTTTTGATTAGCTGTGTCCAAATATTGAATTTGAAAATGTGGATCTGAATGATTCAACTCACACCGATATCACCTTATTCCCTGTCCTCCTAATTCATTTCTGGTGTCCAACAAAATAGGCCATGATTTCTCATACGCCGCTCATTATAAATATAATCCCCCCACAGTTGCTACCCACTGTACTACCTGTTTATGCAGAGTCATGTATTGCTCAAAGGTAAGGATGTATTCTATCATTATGTAATTTCATTGTATGAGAATACCATCAATCATACTAATTAAACTATCCACATAAGTAGCTGATGTCAACCTATAAAATTACTACCATAACATTGGCTATGCCATTACGGGTGTTTGACTGAACTTTGCTTTTATTGGATCCCCAGGATCTGGTCTTTATGAACTTTGAACTAGAAATGCCGTACCATGTTCTTTCAAGTAGTCATGCCAGCTTTAAGTAAGTACCTGTGCTAATAGAGCTAAATGTCACTCTTTATTCAGATTTAAATTCTAAGGTCAAATTGTATTCTTCTAGGCAAATTATCTTTGCATATCAAGCACCTAACAAGAAGTAAACTTGTATGAAATGAAGAAAATGATAAACTCTGCTGCATGGTAGTCTTATATGGCAATCAGTAAGTGCAAAATAGAGCAAAGGCACTGACTTTATGAAATGTCTAGTTGAGGATTCTCGTTATTTGGCTCAAACTTCATTGTTATACACAGACTATTTGTTGACTTCTTTTGTAGTACCTGGGTGACTCAAGCCTGCATCTAGAATTTGGCTCAATAAGCAAAGTAGAGGCTTTTCCATAGAAAGAGGAGAGGTGAAATTCAATGACCTGAGCTTCCTTGCAGTAGTCAGAATGTTGTATAGACCAGAGAATGATAGAGAATAGCCATACTTTCAGTTTTGAATGAGTTGAGTGAATGTTTTATACAGAGAGATAGCTAATGTAAAAGAATATACATAACAAGACACAGACACAAAAGTATTGAGAGTTAAAACACCATCAACTCTAGCACACTGGGTGCCAGGAGAAATTTACTGGGGAAGACCGTTAAGGTTTCCAATACAAAAAAAAAAAAAAAAAAAAAAAAAAAAAAAAAAAAAAAAAAAAAAAAGTCCCAGGCAGAGCAATAGGATTCCTCTGGAAAGATTTCCATGTAATTAAATAAATAACAGTACAAAGGTAATGTTATGAAACTGGAGCTAATATTCATTCAACAGAATCCAAATGAGGATTGGGCTGTCTTAAATCACTTTAAGACAATAAGCTAGAGTTCTCCATAGAGAGTTCTAGGCAGAGCAGTGTTTTCTTGGGTGAAGCTTTCATGCAAAAGAACAAATAGAACCAGAAAGAGATAGCATCAAATCAGGAGCTCACAGCAGTTGCTAGCAGAGACCAAATGGGGGAAGTTGAGACTCTTAGCTGAAGTTTCAGATTGTACTTTTTTGCTATGGATTAACTTCTGATAGCTACTCTTCTGAATTCTCTGTCCATCCATAGGCATTTTTATATCATGAGATAAACAATGGTTTATCTTATGGCTGTTTCTAATGACACATGACTTTTACCATGTGGCTATTTTGTTGTTCTCTCATTCATGTTACAGAGTTAAGAACACAGTCCATGTTCAGACAAGGTGCCCTACAAGAGACTTTGACTAGGAAAGAAATGTGGAGGGCGATGCAGCAACCTTACTTTCAGACATGGCTTCTTAGTGACCACAAGAAATGACAGGACCATTCACCAATATAGTGTACAGCACTAATAATCAACGATGGGAGTGACACACTACAGGATGTATCTACATCAATTCACTGACAGTAAATGCTGTGGACCATTGTCTGAGATGTCTTTTTTTTTTTTTTTTTTTTTTTTTTTTTTTTTTTTTTGGCTTCTTACTGAATGTTGTTATCTTGATTGTAATTACTAACCGGATTCTTACTAGTCTAATAAAATCCAGGATATAATAGTAATTTAATATTCATGCACTTATACTCTACCAGGCCCTGTGCTAACAGCCTGAAATCTATGAACATACTCAGTTCTTACTGTGATCCTACAAAATGGGATTCATTATCATTCCTAATTCTGAGCATAGACAGGTTGCCCTGGTTACATGGCTAATAAGTGGCAGGACTGAAAGGAGGCAGCATGAGTCTTGAGTTCCTCATGGCTTCCACCACTGCATTGTGCTAATGAAATGGTTGTAAAAGCAAATCTCTTGGTCACAACACTGGCAAACCTGCCACCTTAGAGAGCTTCATCTTCTGTATTTGCCTCATATCAAGAAATAATAGAATGTCATTGCTAGTCTATCTGAATTTGGTCAAAACTATTTCATTTTTTTCTATGACTTTTACCTATCACTACAGAAGAGGGGAAAAATGTACATGAAATGAAACTTATCAAGGCATCCATATAAAAAGATGTTCTCTAAAGTCAGAGATTTAAGAGAAAAGGCAGTGTCCTCAACAAGGAAAGAAAGCCCTTCAACTCAGTAAGAAGATGGGAGAGGACATCAGGAGAAAGAAGATAAGATTTAGAACAGAACAGGCAAGAGGCAGCTACAGAAGTAAGCCTTGAGGGATGGGCTGGTTTCTACAAGGTATTTTATGGGACAGTTAAGGAGAAAACTGAGTTCTAATGGTCATGACATTTACTCAGCATATTCTTCATACTGTCAGGGATTTTATCCCTTAGGCTAATTAATGTTTACTTTCTGTAGTCATGAAGAAAGAGAAAACATCAGCTGAGCAATTGCTCAGATCAGATTAGCGTTTGGCTGTGTCTACAAAATAATGTTTTAAATTATTGGTGTGACAGGGCCTCACCTTAAGCAGCATCATTCTGGTGCAAGTGAGTCTGGGTTGTATAAGGATACTCACAATCACCCAGCTACAAATATCTGTAACCTACACCAGTGATCTGCCTAGAAGACATATCATTGCAATATATATATAGTAATATATATTTAATATGTACATATATTATATATATATATTAAACCCATACTTTCTGGATTCAGGAGATAGAAAGATTGTTAAGGGCCATAGGTGGTGCACGACTCTAAAGAAACAGCATTCCAGACATGACAGGACTGATACAAAGACCAATCCCAGATAATGTGACAGAAAGCACGGGGCCAAGCCAAATGGAGTCCCAGCACTAAGTGGAAGACATAAACTAGAGGCTCTACCTGAGATGAGAAATCATCTTCAGCTGATCAGCAATAGCTTAGGGGAAAAAGTTAATTTTTCCATGGGGTGTCACAACAAATTTCATTGCAGGCCAGGCCCATGTCCGTGAATACTCGGCTAACACAAAACAAATGTAAGAGTTTTTGTGGACATTTTGCTGAATTTTGCTTGGTTTTAACATTTTTTATTTTTTAAAATTATTTTTGATTTTCATCTTCTGATCTTAAACTGTATGTGTTCCTTGATCTTTGTTTTGTTTTTTTGGCTTTTTTGAAAAACGGAGTGGGGGAAGTCGATGTTGGATGAGTAGGGCGGCACAGAGAATCTGGGAGGACTTAGGGAAAGAGAAAATATGATTAAATGATATTATTTTTTAATAAACAAAAAGAAAGCCCTTATGGTTTCTGCTTGAATTCCTGGTGTGACTTCTCTCAATAATTAACTGTGATCCAGAAGCATGAGCCAAAATAAACCTTTTCTCTTTCTTTTTCTTTTTTTAATTGAACAACTTTATTTTAAAAAACAAAGATAAATGTACAGATTTTAAAAGCATTTTTGCATAACAGTATATGAATACATTTTTTTCAGTACTTGATATTTTTAAAGGTTTGATAGTATCCCTTAAAATCTTACTAGTTACAATGAGCATAAAGTACATGTAAAATTTCTATAAGTTACCTTGATTCATGATGTTTATCACAATTTCGAGAGGAAACCACAACATCTCTATACTGTACAAAGGAATAAAGTTAAAATTATCTTTAAAGACATCAAACTAAAGAAAACACACACACACACTCACACAGACACACACACACACACACACATACACACACACACACACACACACACACACACACACACACACACACACACAAAGCCAACACTGATAATGGAAATTTCCATATCTTGGTGATGTCAAACGACAGGGCAATGGTACATTTTCATCAATTATTTTTAAATGATAAAATAACACTGATTAGACTACGAATTTTTAATGCTTGCTTCTGTAGATTTTATAATTGCATTATATCTTGGATGACATGATCTAAAATAGAAAATTTCATATTTCCCTGACATAACTCCTTAGCTTCTTCATTATTTCAGTTTTTCTTTATGTAGCCAGAATCCTAACAGATGTACCCAATTTTTCAGAAAATTTGTGGTTTTTTATTGGTTATTTTATTTATTTACATTTCAAATGTTGTCCCCCTTCCCAGTTTCCCCTCCACAATCCTCCTATCCCTCCTCACTCCTCCCAGCTCTGTGTGGCTGCTCCCCAACTCATCCACCCACTTTCTCCCCAGAGACCTAGCACTCCCCTGTCCTGGGTCATGAAGCCTCCACAGGCCTAAGGAGCTCCCTTCCCAGTGATGCCAGAGAAGACATATCCAGCTGGAGCCATGGGTACTTCCTCTGTATGCTTTGGTTGGTGGTCTAGTCCCTGAGAGCTTTTTTTTTGGGGGGGGGATGTCTGGTTGGTTATTGTTCTTCCTATGAAGTTGGAAACTCCTTCAGCTCCTACAGTCCTTGCCCTAACTTCCCCACTGGGGTCCCTGTGCTCAGTTCAGTGTTTGACTGTGTACATCTTCATCTGTATTGGTGTGGATCGGGCAGAGCCTCTCAGGGAACCACTACACCAAGCTCCTATCAGCAAGCACTTCTTGACATCAGCAATAGCGTCTTGATTTGGTGTCAGCAGATGGGCTGGATCCCTAGGTGGGGCAGTCTCTGGATAACTTTTCCTTCAGTTTCTGCTCCACTTTTTGTCCATGCATTTCCTTTTGACAGGAGGAAATCTGGATTAATATTTTGAGGTGGGTGAATACCCCCATCTTTTATCTGGGGGCCAAGCTTATATACTAGATATGGTTTCTATTGGTTCTAACCCCTTTTTGTTTAGTATCTTGACTAATGTCCTTCCTGTTTGTCCTGAGAACCTTTTGGGTATCTGGCATCTGGTACTTTTATGTGGCTGCCCCCAGTTCTTTTCTCCCACTGCTACATACATACTTTCAAATTCCTAACCTTTTGTACTTCTCCCTCATCAGAAATTTTGTGTTTTAAAATTAGAATTGAAAAACCATACCAAGTTCAGTTAATGCAGCTTTCTAAGAAATAGTTGTCTCAAGATTACATTAATAAGTGTATTTTATGAAAAATATTCATCCAAAAAAATATCTACTTGACAAATTCTTCTTGACACATAGAATATAAAAAGTCTATGTTTATAGGAAAGTAGATGCATTTTTATGCTGTGAATAATGCTATCATGGATCCTAAAACAGAAAATGAACGAAACACAATCTGCAGTAGCTCTAAAAAGCCAATTCAGATGAAATCTATTATAGCATTATATATTGGCTTATAAAAATCTTCCAGAAATACAACTTTAAAGATTCAAAAAAAAAAAAAAAAACTGTTGGTTTCAAATTCCTTTAAACAACAATGCCACATGACATCTAGGCTCTTCTTTGGTTGGAGAAAGTGGTGTAGTCCATGGTATTTAAATTTAACCACCATTTATTCCACCCCTTTGTTGAAACAATGTCTAAGCAAACACTATGCAAATATCTGATTTCTGTTATTAACTTTTTCTTCTTTGTAATGAATTTGTCTAAGGAGAAAATTAGAAATGAGGAGAAAAATAAAGTAATTTAAATATTATAGGAATTCATAAAACAGTCTTCTAACTATGCATCTTGCTTCTTGGTGAGAATTAATAGACATATATTTTCACTACTTTTTGTGGTGCTGGGGAATTGAAACTAGTGTCTTGTGCATATTAAGCAAATACTCTATCAATGATCCATACCTCTTCCATATCTCTATGTTTACATATCTTTTGAAGCCTAGCAATTTTACAAGTCTAAGGAGTTTTAACCTTAGAAATATAAATTATCACAACCTTTTAAAATATATCGGAGAACCTTTGTTAAAATTGTTCCAATCTCTCTTATCTGTTTAAAAAGTGTAGAAAAGTAAAATAAAGCATCAGTTGCATCGTACTTCATGGCCTAGCTGATTCTTCCAACATTACTAGGAGAGTATTCTGCTCTTACAACTTATTGGTGAATTTTTACAAATACAAATAATTTTGTTCATGTTTTGGGTGTGTGTTTGTGTGTATGTGTTGTTGACCTTATAGAATCTAGTATTTTGTATTTGGCTATTATAAACTTTTTTACCCACAATACAAGTGGTGGTTATATAAAAACCCCTAGTAACTATCATGTCCTTCTGCCTTGTGTAAGGCAGAGTTGCCTTGTTATTCATTTCTATTTATAACAGAGTAGGAGCTTGAAGAGATGTCTCTTCTCTGCATCTATTCTTGCCTTAGGAAAAATGGGGATTATTTATGGGCACTACCACAGCCAAGGTGGGTTCTAAGGAGTTGAACAAGCAGGTTAAGCAAACAGGTTACCCACTGAGATTTTTTTTCCCAGCTCACAGTACCTGGATGGATAGTTCACTGATAATGCAAATAGAAATTAATCTCGATGGCTACCAAATTTATTAGTACATAGAGAACATTTCCAAGTGATGGCATCACATCAGAGTGATCCCTTTAAGGCTGAGGCATATTTCCAGGGGATTTAGAATTTGTTTTAGAAATGCAGAATGAGTTATACTGGGGATATACATGAAATACTTGAATTTATTTATGTTTTCGTTGTCGTTCCAAGCCTTCCTCTAGTCAAGCATATTAATGAAAGCAGCTGAACCTTTTCAACAGCTTCCTTCCTCATAGCCTCTGCTTTGCTCTTTACTTGGTCTAGGAAGGAAATGAATGAATGCTAGCATGTGACACATGGTCACCTGTTCTTGTTCAGGAGGCAAGCATCAAAGAATACTATGCTTCTTCCATAAGGACTAGTAATGCCAGCAATTCCATCAACTATTCTAAAAGTCATATAAAAACTCTATCTGGGGGTCACTAGACAGGTTGAACACTTAATATGCTAATAAATAAGCATGGGGACATACTTCATGGTGTTACTGAACATTTGTGGTCCTTGTGCATGGAGGGACATGTGACAGCACCCTTACTGAATGGTCCATATCACAGTTCACTTCAAACTTTATATAGAACATTCACTTTCTCCTTATAGGAAATGCTTTATGGATTTTCTTTGGCTTAATTGTGTTTCAGGACCATTAATAAGTAAAGCTGGGACTACTTCCACATAAGCAGTGATATACTATGACAATTGACACTTTCCTTTTTTTTTTTTAATTGAAAAGGACATTAGGTGACTAATGATCAGGTAGAACACAAGAGGTGAATAGTCTAGGAAACTAAGTGATTCATGTCCTAGGTAAGAAGGAGCAGGACACTGTAAAATGTTACTATGTGATTCAGAACAGCCTGCAATTTCAAATCCATCCCTTATTACATTTATTTATTTGGAAGAGGGCACATGGCACAGTGTAGCTATGGGGGTCAGAACAACTTAGAAAAGTCATTTCTCTTCTTCCATCACATGGGTCTCAGGTACTGAACTGGGTTATCAAGCTTGGCATGGCAACAGGGGACTCAACCACTGTGACATCCTGCCAGCTCTGAGTTGTTGATATCTACCACTTTCTGTTTAATATTATCAGACAAGTGTTGACTAAGACTTGAAAGAGAATATGTGAATGAAGAACACTATGTGAAGTAGTGTTGGGGGTGGAAACATACCACAAAGTTATACAATTTTATCTTGCATGATTCCATAGCCCCATTCCAACCACCCTGTCAGTCGGCTTGCATATTCTTTTTGCCAACATAGTGGTGCCTTGGTAGTATCAGGTATTTTACTTCTCAAAAAACCCTTACATGTTTAGAGCTCTCTGCTCAATGGTTTTATCTCTGGTCTTCAAAGGTTGAAGTTGTCCATAAACTCTCCAGTTACATGTCACTTCCCAAGGGAGTCCTCCCTCTCTCCCTTCTATTAAGGGTAGTTGTTCTTATCCTGTGCGGTTGATTGGCACTTGCATTTAATAAGTGACAAATACTTAATGACTTTGATAGTCTTTGTACTGGGAATATAGGTAATAATGAAAAGCTCATCCATTTGTCTGCAAAGAAAGAACTAAGCTCTATGTAAAAAGCAAGATCCAAAATAGCAGAGCACACAAAGCAATAGCAGGTTACCAGTCCAATTAGGAAAGCAAGACTTGCTGCAATGATTTGAAGCAACAATATTGCACCTATGATCCGATTTAAAGTTGAGCAAGAGCTCCACAGAAGGCGGTGGATAGAAGTAGAAATATGGTCTGTGTGAGGTACCGCAGGCTCTACAGAGGATGGAAGCACCAAGGAATAGATGCCTGGGTCTGGTATGAGAGCATATGAAAGAAAAGGTGAGGCACCATCTGTGGAGATGCTCTTTTCTTTACCCAACACCCCATAGCTTTACAGAAAGACTGCTGTATTGTTCTCACCACCTTTACCCCATTTTTCTTTGCTCATAAAACTAAGATACAAAATTATTATGGAAATGTGGCTGTGAATCTTCTCACCTATCATTATTGCAATAATTTTCCAAGAGTCTAGGTGACAGAAAGCCTGTTTTGGTTGCTACAATTCTTGGTTACCTCAGCTCCCTCTCATTCTTTAACTAATGGTGTGTTTTAGTGAGGCCAAGACCAACAAAGGTTCATTATTATTATTAATCATGAGGTCTTGGAATAAGTAACTTCCCTCTCCTTAGTTTTCTCCCTTATAGGTCACTGATAATAACCATAGCTATCATTGTAAGTCATAGAGTGACTAGAGTAAATGACATGAAATATTGACCAACAAAATTTTAGAATGATGTTGGATACTGAATATTCACTGTATAAATAAGTAATGGGCTGCCATGACAGGATAGCTGAAAGTAAACACTGTAAAATGACTATTATTCTGGCTAGCCCATATAAAAGGCAAACAACCCATGTATTTTATTTACAAGGTGTAAACCTATATCGGGCAGGATTGGAGCTATTTTTACTTATTTTCCAGCCAAACTGTCCCATATTACCTGCTGTTTTTTTCTGGCCACACCTTCATGGTCCATCTTATCTCATGTTGGCCTCCTGTCCCTCAGTGTCCCTTTTACTTCTCTTCTTTCTACCTACAACCTCTCACTCGATTTTTAAGACCTACCTTTTCTCCCCCACTGCCTAATAACAGAATCTATCCTTTTATTGACCAGTTAAATTGGGTAGCAAGGATTACATAGCATCATTTGGTGTACATGAGAATCTGCAGATGCTTGTGAGGATTGGGGCTACCAGATCTTGAGATCGAGTATTTAGCATAAGAATATAAACATAAGACCAACCTATCAAACCATCCCATTGCAAAGCACTTAGCTCAGAGTTTAAATGTGACAATTTGCTTTCTTCACATAATTGTCTATAGTACACTGAAAACCCTAAATCTAATAGCAAGACTTCTATAGGCTGAGGAAGCACCCTAAAAAGTCAACTGGTTACCATCTTCTGTAGTATTTCCTTTACAGATTTCGATATGCCAATGCTGGTTACAATCTACTTTAATCTTTCCTATTATATAATGTCATTTATCATAATAACTGTGTTAGTTAAGGAAATCATTATTTCAAGGGCTGAATCATCTACATGCAAATGAGTTTAGCATAATTTCCTTAAGTATGGCAATCACTAAAAAGAGAATATTGAATTTCTTTTTTATCCATGTTTGAAACAATTTAACAAGGTATATGGACAAAGGGGGCAATTTCCCAACTTCAGCTGTATTTGTAATCCCTTTATAAAGTAAAATTCTCCTTAGGTGATATCGAGAAAATATTTCTATTCCTTACAATTTTTAATGCAGACATCTAATTTTCAAGATTAAGATGCCAAGAGGCAAAGCCATCGGAGATATACAATGAACAAGGATGAAGCCCCATCACTGACATAAGCACCCCCACAAGAAGAGACCAGAGCAGTAGTTTATCAGGGCACTCAGTGTCTCTGTTCCTTTCTACCCATTTCAACTCTCCTAGCTTTCTACCAGTAAGAACACACACACACACACACACACACACACACAAACAACAACAACAACAACAATAACAACAACAACAAAAAAAACAAAACAAACAAACAATAAAGGGGCTACCTGTACACGTCTTACCACAAGAGTGCTGTTGTGGTGGTTTACATAGGTAAGGTCCCCATACACTTATATGTTAGAATGCTTGGCCCATAGACAATGGTACTTTTAGGAGGTGTGGCCTTGGAGGAAATATGCTACTATATAGACTGGCTATGAAATCTCCTATGCTCAAGCTACTTCTAGGATGGAACACAGTCTCTTTCTTGTTGCCTGTCTATTGAGATGTAGAGCTCTCAGCTTCTCCTTCAGGAAAATGTCTACCTGCATGCTGCCTTCCTTCTGCCATGACAATAATGGATTAAACTTAAAACTGTCAGCCCCACTTAAAAGTTTCCCTTTTTATAAGGTTGCTGTGTTCATGGTGGCTCTTCACAGTAATGAAACCGTAAGACAGCTGCCATATCTCTGTCTTTTAAATTTCATGTACTTACCAATTTAGTGTGTATGTGAGGGGTGTGTGCATACATGTGTGTTAAAGTGTACTTGTAGATATGAGAGAATGACTGAGAATACCCTCTGGAAGTTGCTTTTCTTCTTTCAACATATACGTTCTAAAGACTAAACTCCAGTTCATAGTAGAAAGAGTCTTTACTTTCTAAGCCATCCTCCAAGCCTTGAGCAGCCATCTTGATTCAGATTCCAAAAGCTATGAGGGATGCATTTCTGTTATTTAAGTCATCTATATTAATCTATGGTGGATTTACTGTAGCAGACCATACTAACAAAGCTATCAGACTATTACAATTGACTTATAAAATGAACCCTTTCATATTTTATTTCTTTTTTTTTAACAAGAAAGTTGGTTTTATTTATTTTAAAGAATGTTTTATGTTGGCATTTTCTGAAGGAAAAAATATGCAAATTGCATGGTACTAAGAATATCTTTGATTGTGGCCAGCACCTTCAGCATAGTTTTCTTGTACTCTTTTCAGAGACCCTCGGAGTTTTTATATATCCCAAGCCATATAATTTTAATGGAAAAAGCAAAAGTATTTATTGCATGCATGTTGGTTTCCTACGAAATATCATGAAAACAAAGGGAGTAATAAAATAAAAAACGAAAAGAGAGAAAAAAAAGAAGCTGAAAGTAGTTGTCTTTGTGCCCTGACTGATGGTCTCACTAAACCTTCCACAAGCCTGAACAGCTTGTATTTTCCTGATAAATATCACACCTTACTGCTGAAACATACAAATATGATAAATACTTTCTTACATGCATAAACTGTGAGCCTTAGTAGATTTGGGATTCAGTTTTTACTTCTGCTTTAAAAGCCCCCATTCACCACTAGGATGAGGGCACTTAATTCTGCAGCCCTAGAAAAAACCCTACAGCTAAATACCTTTGTAGGAATGCATTGTGAATGGCGACTGATTGTGGTTGATGTCCATATACAGGTAGGGACAGGCACAAAATAAGGCAAGGCCTGTGATTGGGCAAAGAAAAAGATAGGCATGGAGAGGGTATTCGAAAAGCAGAGGAGAGAGAAGGGGACAGGATAAAATGGAGGATGAAGATGATCCAGACCTGTGTGGTTTTTACTAACCACAGGTAGCTATGACTATCTTATAAGGGATGGATTATTACAGGACAATTTGTCTTATCTAGGTGGGCAATTTGTGCCAATATCAATTGTCCCTGAGTTTATTGTATAGATGTTTTGTGGAGTGAGAAGTTACTGATATAAATCTGACTGATTAATTACAAGCTTCAAAATTTTGATTTTGTTGGGCTACTGGGAATTGTGGCAATAACCACAGTGGACAGATATAGGAAATGTGAGCAGAGTTCATGACAGAGAGTCGAAAGAAGGTGGCCACCGCTAGAGATAGAGAGTAGCTGGGGATAGTGTGGTGTGGTAGCTAGAACCATTCAACCTTTTAAAACTTTACCGCTACAACAGATGGCTCAGAGGTTAAGGATATGTATTGCTTCTTCAGACACCTTGAGTTTGGTTTCTGGCCCCCCCTATAGGACAGCTCACAACTCCTTTTAACTCCAGCTTTAGGTTGCTGTCACTTACGACCTCTAGTGACACTGCTCCCACAGGCATGTACCCATATACAGACATCTAGTCGATGCAGAACACCATGTTTTTAAAAGGAGACGTGAAGAGTGCCTGTTAGAGAGGGAAAGCAGATGCTGGCGCTTAACTGAAAAGCCCACCTCGCTATGACTGAAAAAATATCAGACCCATATGGAAATTGAATTGGGAAAAAAAGATAAAAAAATACAGCATGGTATGAACATTTCTCTTTGGAAGGAAACATTTCTAAAGATATTGTCTGGCATTTTTGAACATCGTGTTCCTTTTAGAAAGGATTGGAAAGTGTGGTTTTGTTGGAGGAGTTGTGTCATTGGGGGTTAGATTTAGGTTTACAGAAGCTCATGAGAGGCCGACTGTCACACACACAGTCTTATTCGGCCTACAATTTTGGATCATCCGGACTCTCAGCTACTGTTCCAGCTCCATGTCTGACTCCGGACTGACACACTTCTTACCATGATCAAGAACTAACATTCTGAAACTGTAAGCAAGTTCCTGAAGAAATGCTTTCTTCAAAGAATTACCTTAGTCATAGGGGCTCCTTGCTGCAATAGAACAGTAACTATGACACCAATTCAAAGAGGAAAAAAAAAGAAAGAAAAGTTCAATATTATGTATGAATCATAAGGATAAAACTCCCTTGCCTGAAACTCTGTTGGAAAGGGGTTCTAAACTTACATGAAAAAGGGTGGTTGTGATTCACATCCAGGAAAATTAGGAAGCACACATCTCTAGATCTGCCTTTCAAGAGGCAATGTCTGTCCTTTGAATTCCAGACCAAGTGGTTTCATCTTCCTAGCAGTAAAAACAGAGAGGTATGCTCTATGTGAACACCAGCATGTTCATTAGTTGCATTTTCAAGCGAGTGTATTTAAAATGCTAATATTCTCAGTGCTTTGCACAAACTAGCAATCTTTTTTTTATTGGATGAAACCATCTCCTCCCCTTAATTATTCTCTCTGAATATCCAGTTCTGACATTTAGAGTAAAGCACAGTCAAATTTCCTTTGAAATTTAGTTTGTGCTAAATTAGGGCTGTTTGGTGGGAAGTGAGTTTCACATTTGTTAAGGGAATTCGGTTATAAAAGTTTGATTGACTTCAGACTGGAAGTGGGTGAATAGAGCCAGTGGCGAGGGAGTGTGAAGTCAATGCTGGTGGGAAAGTGATTCATTGCTATTGCCTGTGATTCTTGGGCATTAGGGTAAAGAGCTGTGCTTCAGGGGTCAAAAGGAAGCTGTGGCTGCTTTTTATAGGACTGTGCAATAACAATGCAGCAAGATATTACCCGCTTACTAAATATGACATCTCTATTTTATATGAAGCATTTGCCTAGGAGGGAATGGAGCTGACTTAGTTCCATAGAACAGTATGTACTGTGTATTGATTATAATATAATATAATATGATATGATATGATATGATATGATATGATATGATATTATAATATAATGTAATAAAATATAATATAGTATAATATTGTTGGCAGGTGCTGCTATAATGAATACTGGTTGCAATTAAACAACACTTCCATAAATAAGTCAGATGTTCCTTCCAAGTCTTCCTTCCTCTCCTCCATTTCTCATCTTTTCTTCTTCTTTGTTTGTAGATCTTTTTAATCCCTGCTTTCATGACAGGAATTGTTTTCAGTGCTAGAAATTCAAATGACACAAAAGTGCTGACACTCGTGAGTAAGGTAGAATAAGATAAAGTAAACAGATAAGATAATAATTAACTGTCACAGGTGCTGCAGAAGCTCCAGGCAGAGAACTAACCTAGAAAATGAGGAGGTTGGTGTCTATGTACATTACTTGGGTTGTCATAGTAGCTCTTTGATGGCTACCTGTGTAATGGGGAGAGGCAGAAGCATTGACTATCTGCAAGGAGCATTTCAGAGAAAGGAAAGACAGAGTCTGGGATCCCAGAATCTGGAAGAGGTAGTAAGGTTAGAAAGGAACAACAGCGGGAAGTGAGGTTTACAGTGTTTTTCTTAGATGTCTCTTGTAACACCCAAAAGACAAAGGCCTCAGCTTTTGCCTTGAGTCCCTTAGGTCTCCCCCTCTTCATTCTTCTGTTGGATGGGTCACTCCCTGATTCAGACGTTCCCTTTTTCTTCCTTTATTTTTTCCTCTTTATATTTTCTTGCTTACCCTTTCTAGATCATCCTATTTGGAACACATTTATTACCTTCTTAGTTTTATAAATATAATAGGTTCTGTTCAACACTGTTATTTCCTTTAGTGTAGGAATGGTAGGAAATAACAATGAACCACTTTCTTTAAAATTTTCATTTCTCATATTCAGGACATCTTGCAGAACTGGTGTTTGACCTAGAACACCCGTGACTATGGCAACAGGAAAGCAACATGTTTTTTTTCTCTCCCAGAAAGATCCCTGCTGTACTTCTCTGAGAGTCTTCTCAGGCAGCCAAGGTGGCCTTCTGGACAAAGAACTCCTGAGTGAAGTCTTTTTCAGTTGCTATTCACTCTCATTGCCTTTTGAAATGGAGTATTTGTTGCTTGGTAACTTGTAGGCAAGAGCTGGCCAGCATGGTATCAGCAAATGAAAGTACTTCTGCTTTGTGGGTAAAAAAGAACTGTCAGTTATTTCTAAAGGTCTTATTGTTATCCTAAAATATATCTTCCTACATCTCCCACAGATGAGCTCCATTCTTTCATGCCATAAATAGTAAATAGAGAGAGGGGTTCTGGGTTTAGAAGTAGCACACAGAGCAGCTACTTACCTCATGCGTGAGTCCATATTATTACATAACTTCCTCTTGAATGTCTCTAAAAATGGGAGTATGTAATTATAGAATACAATACCTATTCATCTATTCATTTGGTTATCTGTACATTCTTTATTCACTTCATCCACTGGCTGGCCGATTACAAGGTTATTTAGTTGGTAAGTATTAAGTACTTGATTTGGAATTTTTTATTTTAGCCACGATGTGAAGATTAAAGCAGCAAGTGTGGGCAGTCACTGGCCTTGGAGAACCCGGATGTTACAGTGAAATTTGGACAGAGTTAATTGTGATTATTTGATGAGTGCTAGTCAGCAGAATGTAAAGTAAATTGTCAGGTTTTAGTTCAAGCAATACGCAAAGCAATAGCCTGTGCCCGAGTATCTGTGTGCTTAGGATTCTTTAAATAACATCTTTTATTGAAACGCTTTTAACCATTTAGTATGTAGCTCTCTGCCGTGGACTGCTTTGTTTTACTGGTGGCATCTGTTTGCCCTTGGTTAAGAACTGATGATTATCCTTAGAGAAATTTGTCATTCAAAATGTTGTATGTCTTGGCCATGAATTTTGGGGGATACATATGCAAAAGTTAAGCTTCCCCAAGTCCACAAGTTCAAAAGCTCTCTGCTCTTTTCTACATAAGCTAAAGACTTAGAGATTTAAAAGAGACTGCTCTAGGCTGCATTGTTGACCAGTCTCTCAGGTTCTATTTTAATCCTGCTTGGTTCTTTCCATGTTGTCTTTCTTCCCCTACATTCCTTTTCTCTTCCCATCTGCATAGACCTCTGCATTCCAGTTCTAAAAGTTTCTCTCCTGCATTTGAACTTCGTGGCTTGAATGTTAAAGACCAACTGAAGGCTATGGGGATAGTTTAATGGTAATGTGTAGTCTCCTTAGCATGCCCAAACCCTGGCATTTAATCACTGACACTACACAACAAACTCAAATAAAAGTTCCAAACTGAATCTCAAACACAACAATTGGGAAGCTTTGCATGGGTTTCAGAAGAAGGATACCCCTCTGATTCTTTGGTGATGATATGAACTACTGCATTGAGTAATTTTAATTAGTAATGTGATTGCACTAATTAATTACTCTAAGCTTTAGATTTCTTTTTTTTTTCCTTACCACTTTATTTTTAGTTTTTTAAAAAAGGGATATATTTACAAATTTTAAAGGCATTTTGGCATAACATTATATGAATATTTTTGTCAGTACTTAATTTTTTTAGAGGTTTGAAAGCATGCATTGAAATCCCACTAGTTACCATAAGGATGAAGCATATGTAGGACAGAATGTAACATGGAAACAGATTTCTTGTTGAGTATAGATTAAGCATAATGATCTGTGAATACCAAAAATTGCCACATGCTAAATTACCTTAACTCTTAGATTATTAATAATTTGAGGTCCAGATATACCACACACTGAGAGGGTGTTATACATCTATACATTTATTTATTTTTCCTAAGAAGGACTAAGGCTTTGTTTTTTGTTTTTTGCTTTTTATTTTTTGGCTTTTGCTTTTCTTGAGCTTCATATAGTCTGTGAGTTGTTTCTGGGGTGTTCAGAGCTTTCTGGGGTTAGTATCCAATAATCAATGATTACATATTATGTCTGTTCTTTTGTGACTGGGTTACTTTTCAGGATGATATTCTCTAGATGTATCCATTTTCTTAGGAACTTTGTAAAGTCATTGTTTCTGATAGCTGAGTAGTACTCCATTGTGTAAATATACCACACTTTTTGTATCCATTCATCTACTGACAGACATCTGGGTTCTTTCCAGCTTCTGGCTATTATAAATAGGGCTGCTAAGAACATTGTGGTGCATGTGTCTTTGTTGTATGTTGGAGCTTCTCTGGTGTATATGCACAGAAGTGAAATAACTGGGTCTTCAGGTAGTACTATGTCCAATTTTTTGAGGAATCACCAGACTGATTTCCACAGTGGTTGTACCAGTTTACAACCCCACCAACAGTGGAGAAGTGTTCCTCTTTCTCCACTTCCTCTCCAGCATCTGCTGTCTTCTGAATTTTTGTTCTTAGCCATTCTGATTGCTGTGAGGTGGAATTTCAGGGTTGTTTTGATTTGCATTTCTCTGATGACTAAAAATGTCAAGCACTTCCTTAATGCTTCTCAGCCATTCGATATTCCTCAATTGAGAACTTTTTGTTTAGCTCTGTATCCCATTTTTTAATAGCGTTGTTTGATTCTCTGATGTCTAGCTTCCTAAGTTCTTTGTATACCTTAGATACTAGGCCTCTATCAGATGTGTGGCTGGTAAATATCTTTTCCCAATCTGTTGGCTGCTGTTTTATTTTCTTCACAGTGTCCTTAGCCTTACAGAAACTTTGCAATCTCTTTAAGTTCCATTTGTTGATATTTGACCTTAGAGCACGAGCCATTGGTGTTCTGTTTAGGAAATTTTCCCCTGTGCCTATGTGTTCAGTTTTCCCTACTTTCTCTTCTAATAGTTTCAGCATACCTGGTTTAATGTGGAGATCTTTGATCCACTTGCACTTGAGCTTTGTACAAGGAGATAAAAAAGGGTTTATTTTCATTCTTCTGCATGCTGGGTGCCAGTTGAACCAACACCATTTGTTGAAGAGGCTGTCTTTTTTTTTTCATTGAATGTTTTCAGTTCCTTTGTCAAAAATGAAGTTTTTGACCATATATGTGAGGGTTCATTTAGTTTTCTTAGCTCAACAGTGAGACAGAAATCCTGCCTTTATGAGACAGACATTCATGGATCAAACAAGCAACTATTTCTAAAATCATGCTACAATCCTCCACTGTATATTTCTTCTTGAATTCTCTTACATTATGCGATGATTTTGGAAAGAAGAGGTAATATTCCAGACACACTTTAAATTTAATAGCATCTAGTAGTGTATTAAGAAAAGCATACTACTCTGACAGCAGTACACATATATTTTCTGCTTAATACATTGTACCATATTAGAAAACTCAATTTTTAAAATGAGATTCAGCTTTGATCATTCCTTATTAGTTGTGTAGAGACAAATCTCTTCTGTGTTTCACACACACCATGGTAATGGTATAGTTTTACAGAATAGGTCTATGAATGAGGAGAGTAGTGTCTTACAGGATTTTCACAAATACCCATTATTTGCTTTGTATAAGACAGCAAAATAACATTGAACCAAGCATGGAGCCAGATAACATAATCCATCCAAGGATTTGAGAGTGACAGTGTTTTATGAACACTATTTTTAACAGTCATGTGCCTCCAACTCAACTGAAAACATATAGAAAGATATGAATACATAATTAAGATGCTGTTAGTCTTAGTTTCCTTGGGATATTTCCACAATTCCAGATATTGAGACATTTCAAAACTGTGTATTACCTTATGCATGTCATTGGATGCAGGGGTTCAAATTAATGTAATTCAGCCACAAAATATGTCCAGCTCCAAAGTTATTGGATGAGTCAAAAATCCATTTTAAACTGGGGCTAGTAACCTAGCTCTAGGAGAACAGTTTTTGAATATATCTGAGATGAATGTTTTAAATCTACCTCATTACTTAATAAATTAAAACAATATTTACTTGTTTCTTTGGAGGACCATTTTTCTTTTATGGCCTTCATTTAAATTCTGGAGCATTAAGCAAACTATAGGATGTGGCCTCTTTGTGTTTACTAAAGTAATAAAATACATTTTTAAATGTTTTAAATGTTTAGAATATATTCCTTTTTGTGTGTGAATGTGTACAAATGTTTTTGTGCATGAGTGTGTTTGTGTGTGTGTGTGTGTGTGTGCGTGCGCGTGTGTGTGTGTGTGTGTGTGTGTGTGTGTGTGTTCACAGTGCATAGTGTTTTAAGACAAGTGGACAATTTGTTGAAAATTACTCTCTCCTACTTCTACGTGAGTCCTGGAGACTGAATGCAAGCCTTCAGATTTGGTGGTAAGACGGTGCCATCTTCCTCAAAGCTGAACAAATTGTGTAGAAGATATTTTCATTTTGAATGATATCCCTGGTGAAAATAGGTGATAAATAATATGTAGAAGAAAATATTAATTAAAAGAAAAATCATAGATTCAGCAAAGTTAAAATAAAGGACTTTTTGTTAGAAGAAAGCTAAGGAATCAAGGACTAAAGCCATCAACAAATAACACTGCTTATTATACAAAGACTAAAAATTTAGTATGTTCCAAAGCCAGTTTATAACTGTAATTTATCAATGTTATATTAAAAAAAATCTGTATGCAAAGAACCAGGTATCCATGGGAGAGGCAAATGTTAGGAAGGGTTTCCTTCATATTTTAAAAAAATTTCCTTTTTGTTTATGTTTGTCCTTGATAAATGTCCCTAGTGAGTAAGGTCTTTACCCCAAGCCAGCATCCCTGGGAGTTGCCAAATGTACAGCTCAAGAACTGGGAACTTTCCAGATCTGGGTTGGGATTGAGCATTTTGGTTTATGGGTAGCTTCGGTGGTTACCTTATTATTACAAGGGCTACTATAAGATTGGAATTAGAATACATGCTAGCTTTGTCTATCCTCAGCGATGGGATTATATGCAATTATTACTCTTATACTTTCCTGTGATTTCTCAATATTTTTCAACTATGGCTCACATAATCATTTGTTGCTTGGAAAAGAATAAGTTGGTTTTGATCAACTGACCACACTGGAGAAAGTCCGTCTACAGCATGATTGTAAGAGGACATCACAAACCCTATAGCCAGACTCAAAAGAGAGGAAAGATATGGCGCACAGTAACTCCTGGTTTAGCAGAACCACTCACAGGTCAGATACCTCTGATCAGGGAGGCTGCAGAGAACTCAGGAGACAAGAGCTCCCGGAACATTGCCAAGGATTACATTCTGCCTGGCTTCACATAGGCTTTTTTGCCTTTGGGTTCACAGGCTGATCAGACTTCAGCTTTCCTCAGAGACCGTTTGACCCAGAGACAAGACCATGAATCTACACATCCCTTTGTCTTGATGCAGACGTTAAAACAGGAAAGCATAAATCAAAAAGAGTGTTTATATCCTGCTCCTTCAGTGAGACTTATGGTGGCAATGATGGAGCATGACTTTACTCAGCTAAAAGTCAGGAAGAGACAGAACACAGGTCCAATTTCCAGCATCCACATAGCAGCTCACAACTGTCTATAAGCCCCCTTCCAGAGGATCTGACCCTTTCTCTAGATATCAGGCATTCAGGTGGCATACAGGCAAACATGCATGCAAAACATCCATAGCATAAAGTAGAAATACAGAACATTAAAAAAAGCCTCAAAGTCCTATTGTCATTATAGTATTTTTAGACCAGAAAGATCTTCCTTCAGAAATGAAAACAATGGGCTAGTACAGTATTTAGCAATAATAGATGGCATTTTAATTGGGTCAGTGTTAGTTTTGAAGCAGGTATGGATTTTCACAGCTTCACCATGGAAAACCCTGAGTTCTGTAATTCCATCCCTGGCTGCTGTTCATCTAACTTCTTTATCCATCCCATTAGATGAGAAGGGCTTTTCTGAACGAGAGCCTGAAGCTTTGGTTCCATAAGGGAAAATAGGGTGTTCCAACCATATTCGATTGCATTGTTTAATGGGCCTTCCTTTTTATAATCAGGTTTCCAGAATTAAAAAAATAATTAAAAAATAATAAAAATAAAAATTAAGTAATTATTTAAATATACAAGACACGTCTAAAGTCATCTGAGCTTTCAAATTGTACACTGTTGAGTTTCTGAAAGCACTGTTTGTTGTGAAGTAGGACATCCGTTTAGTTTCAGGAGAAGGGGTTTGGGAAATGGGGAATCTGCAGAGGAAATGTGTTTCTTCAGGGCCTGGTGGTGGTATCTGGAAAGAGGTGGTCCCATGGTGGGAACCAAGGCAGCGCTGATTAATATAGATGCAAGATATAGCGCAGGTTTGATGAACGGCAAGCTTTGATCAGCAAGCAGTACTACAGCCTTCCAGACAAAGACCCACTCCCCTGTGTAGACTTGAGTAGTTCTCTGCAGGATGAGGCATTTTGCCCACTTTTATAGGCTGTTGCTCAATAGCTACTTTGAGATGTGAGGACTTGGGGAGAAAGTTTAAGTCTTCCATTGCTTTCCTAAGCTGTGTAAGAGCTGCTTGTGCCAAAGGATGAGGACCAGAGACACAATCAGGGCTAGAGAGAACACATGGTGACAAGAACAAGGCATCCTTGTGAGATTAGGGTGTCTATTAAGATTACCGGAAGTCATGAGTCAAAAGTAAGTGACAGTTAAAACCCAAGTGGACAAAGAAGAACACACAGAAAGGAAGGGTGAGTAGTAGGAATGGCCAAGAGCCCCAAGTGTGATGTGACAGTTGCCAAGAGGGAAATCAGCATAAGATAAAATGTAACTAGGTAACTGATGGGAATCTGAACCAATTTGGGAGTAGCATGATCATACCATGTAAACACAGATCATCTCTGTGGCATCTCCTTAAGACCTGTTAATGTATTATGCATTAAATGAGAATGGTTTCTCCACATTTTATTTTAAGGGACTGATAGCTAACCTGCTGATATTAATCTTGCTCAATGTTATTTTGCTGATGCTTAATTCCCTTTGATTCCAATCCAGAGAATTACGTTGACTGAGCGAGTAGTATAGAGAGCCTGTTCTATTATTGCAGGTCTGGGAGTGTGCAGTATAAGTAATCTAGATTTCAGCACCCCTGCACACCGAACAGATTTGGTTTTTCCATGTATATCAAATCAATGCATGCCCTGACCATTTTCTTCCTTTGAATTTTCATTCACTTTTTTTTTCTGATGAAATATACATCAGAAGTTTGGAGAAGCTCCAGCCTGTCCGTCACTCCACAACCCAGCCCATATCTTTCTCAAAAGCTTTCTCCAGGCAGTCTGCTTGAAATCTATTTAAACTTGTTTTTTTAATAGCATTTTATTTTGTTCTGTGCAGCAGGAGTATATTTGGCTCTAAATTAGATTCTACTCAAACAGCTCTCCTTTCTCTTACTTAGTCTTAGAGAAAATGAGGGTTCCTCTTGCTTCTCACATGTCCTTTTAGGGCTTGACTTAAAATGCTTCTTCTCAGGGATGGGGGTGGGGGGACCCTTTACCTGAGACTCAACAGAGTTCAGGGCTCTAGTGATTTTTCTTAAGAATAACATCTTCATGTACTTTTAACCAAGTGAAATGTAGCAAGTCCAAAAGGCTTTGTTTGATCACCAATCAGCAAACATAGGAACCATGTGCAACTTGGTAACAAATGCCCTCAGAGGGCTGGTGATGTTGTTGCTATATGTTGACACATTATAAGAGGTATTAGACATCTGCATACTAAAGCACAATATTTCACAGTAAAGTGCATTATATAATCTTTATTGCAATGTTCTGATAGTGTCTCCTAGTAGAAAGCGTTTCTTCTCTGAGCGCCCTTGTTCTTTTACTCCTTTATTATCATTGTTCTGAAGAGGCATTAAAAAATGTGAAGGGATTCACAATACAGGAAATGTTAAGAAGTTAAATAGGTTTTTTTCCAGTCTTTTTTGTTGTTGTTGTTCTAGTTAAATCATAGTTTTAAAAGTCTTTGGCGTATCCTGAATTGCCCCTAAACTGATAAGTATTTTTTCCCCAAATGCTATGATCTACTGTTTCCATGTTGCATGCTGAGTAAAAGCATTTCGGTGCCAGTTGCGAAAATGAAGCAGACATTGAATTAGCACTTACTATAATGAAATCAGACCTGTGTAATTTCCATAGTGCAATTACACACATCTGAAAATTTGCAGTTTCCCTTTTCAGCACCAAACCATCAGAGCTCTCACTTGGCGGTGAGTGATAAGCTGTGTTCTCTAAGTGCCGTGCCGAATAAAGCATTGATTTCCTAGGACACAGAAGCCTCTGCAGCAACTTCTTATTTGTTAAGTGCTCATGACATATTATAGACATGTAAATAATATTCCTTTGTATATACATGAAATGTTTAACACAATCCACAGATACAGTGTATTAAATGTGGTTATCCCAAACCACCAGTCTGTTTTAAAGTTAAAATGTTTCCTCAGTCAGGAATCTCAGATACACTTAGTTTTGCCTATTTATTTGAAGGAGGTGAATTGCACCATGTTTCAAAGTTCCAGTCCTTGTTGTCTCCTGATGATCCTGGGTGTAAGGAGGAGGCAGAGAGGCAGCTCTCTTGGCAGTAATTAGCATATCAGAGGAGTGAGGGCTTTTCCACTGTGAGGATGAAATGAAGTAGGAAGGGATGAGAACCCAGGAGTCTGCCAGATCTAAGCCAGCATCTGGGCTCTAGTGCTTATTAACTCTGTGACCTTATTTAAGTATCATTCACTCCTTAAGATTCTCATTTTTTTAAATGAGGATAATAAACTTCAGAAGTATTATGGGGGTTAAGGGATATGTAGGACAGGCTGCAATGGTAAACATCTGTAATCTCAGGACTCAAGAGGCAAAGACACTAGGAGTCAAACCAGCCCAAGCTACATAATGAGGCCCTGTCTCAAACAATAATAGCAAAACAGTGCCAATAGCAGCAAGCAATAGAAACAGCGAGGGCAAAACTACAGCTATCACTAATAAGGAAAATACCTCTTGCTCTTATCTAGCACATAATTTTGGTGGCATTTGGCAGAATTCCTCTGACATATGTCCCATCCTGGCAATGAATGTGAGAATATTGCCAGTTCCTAAGTTCTGATCAGATGCTATATGAGCCCATAGAACATAGCACATCATCTCAAGGAAAACAACCAAGTTAGAACTTATATACATACATACATTAATACATATATGTATACACATGTATGTATGGATGTATAGCTGTACACATGTACATGGAAATGCATGAATCAAACAATGACTACATCAAAATAGTAATATCATTCCATTGATATATAGTGTTAAGATACTGTTTTTTCACTTTAGAATTGACATGAAATAAGGCAGTTGAAGAGAGTTGAGGTGAAAGGTAGTTTTGCAATATACTAATAAGTCAAGGGAGCAAATGCAGTAATTGTGCTTGGAGAACTACAAACATTCGTGTGTTCCTCACATTCCCATTGTCAGGCTAAGAGAGGAACATCGATGAAGCCAACTTCCAATACAGAGTGAAATCTAGTCTTCACATAATGCTAGAGAAGGGCGTGCCAATAGTAGAAGCTTGCTCAGAGCTGCTGAATGACTTGAGCAATGAGCCCACAAAGGAAAGACCCTCCTGCTTAGATGTGGAGCTCCTGCTGGAGGACTTGCCTTGTTCTTCTGTTGAAGGGAACTTGCAACAGACTTCCAAATGAACTAGAAGTCCCAGAGAGGAGGAACTAGGTAGAGCTATCCAAACAGACATCCCAGAGGAACAAGAAGGAGAAAGTGAATTTAAATAGACTAACAGAGATTAGTCAGTGATTACAGGCAGCATTTAGTAACTCAAAGAAAAATGCTTTCATAGTGATTAAACGCAGGAAGCTCTGACCAGAGAAGCGATTGTTAAACACACGTGTGTACATTTGAGTTGCATGTGACATCCTCACTCACTCCTACCCACTCCACTAAGTGGTCAGAAGGCTCCTCCTTTTAATGGGAATACTACTCCTTGTGATGGTGGGTGAATGCTATAGAGAATACAGTTCAGCTCTCTGAGAGTCATCAACTGTAACCTTATATATCTTCAGTGAACAAAGACATCTCAATTGAGGAATATAGAATGGCTGAGAAGCATCTAAGAAAGTGCTCAACATCCCTAGTCATCAGGGAAATGTAAATCAAAATAACCCTGAGATTCCACCTCACACCAACCAGAATGGCTAAGATCAAAAATTCAGATGACAGCAAATGCTGGCAAGAATGAGGAGAAAGATGAACACTTCGCCACTGTTGGTGGGATTGTAAACTGGTACAATAACTCTGGAAATCAGTCAGGCAGTTCCTCAGAAAATTGGACATAGTCCTACCTGAAGAACCAGTTATTCTACTTTTGGGCATATACCCCAAAGATGCCCCAACATACAATAGGGACACATGCTCCACCATGTTCATAGCAGCCTTATTTATAATATGCAGAAGCTGGAAAAAACCCAGGTGCCCTTCAGTAGATGAATGGATACAAAAAACGTGGTATATTTACACAATAAAGTATACTCAGCTGTTAGAAACAATGACTCTATGAAATTCCTAAGAAAATGGATGCATCTAGAGAATATCCTGAGTGAGATAACTCAGTCACAAAAAAACAGACATAATATGCAGTCACTGATAATGGGATACTAACCCCAGAAAGCTCTGAATACCCAAAAAACAAGTCGCAGATCATATGAAGCTCAAAAAAAAAAAAAAAAAAAAAAAAAAGAAAGGCAAAAAGTGGAAGCCTCAGTCCTTCTTAAAAAAACAACAACAACAACAACAAGTGTATAGCACCCACTCAGAGTGGTATACATCTAGACCTTAAATTATTAATAACTCAAGAGCTACAAAGACAGCCTTGTGGCAATTTTTGGTATTTTAAAATCATTATGTCTAATCTATACACACCAAGAAAAATTTGACTGTTTCCATGCTACGTTTTGCTTTACATGTCCTTTATGCTTCTGATAACTAGTAAGATTTCAATGCATGCTATCAAGTCCATAAAAAAAATCAAGTACTGACAAAAATATGCTCATAAAGTTTTATGCCAAAATGCTTTAAAAAATCTGTACATGTATATCTCTCTTTTAAAAATAAAGTTGTAAGACAAAAAAAAGAGCACCTCAAAAGCAAATCACCTTTTGTGAAGAGGAGGGCAAATGCAGGGGTGGAGGGAATCCAGCAAAATTGACAATGGTCTCAGGCTTGTTTTCCTACCTTCCTTGGCTGGATAATCTTTTCAGAGATAATGGCCTCTTTTGTCCCAGAGCCTGGTGCATCTTTAACTCAGCTGCCATTGATTACTTCTAGAGTCCTATCCATTTCAAACTTTCTATTGATCTGTTTACAGAATTCACTTCAGGACTTATTTTGGTGACAGGCATGCTTTCAACACGGTATTCCTGTGAGTCTCATTTATAATTTTGTTGTGGTTGGCCAGGCTGTTGTACGCTCAGATAAATTGTTACTCATACTTGGTCCTATGATTTTGTTCAGTGGTAATATTGCAGTGTTGTAAAAGTCTGCCCAGCAAATCCTTCATTCACCAATATCTTATAGGTTCATATTAGAGATTCATTAACTAGCCTCAAAAGGCTATAGTTTTCTTCATTTCTATTTTAATAGACTAAAAAGGTTTGCCATCTTCTCCTTAGATAATTTACAAGGTCTTCCTCATGATCAGCAAAAACATCTACAATTAATAAACAGCGTGTGTCTTCACCAAAACGGAGAAAGACTAGGTGTCTGGCTATATGTTGTCCAATCCTGATGTTGTTCCGTGTATTGTCCCTAAGTACATGTGCTAATTATTTTTAATCAAGAGGAAATATCTGTAGTGAAAAATATTCATTTTTAATTTCAGGTTAAAAATTATCCTACTCTTAGAACCCTTTCAAAATCATTGTTGAACAAGATTAAAAGTTAAATCTTTCAATTCTCTGATCATTTTTGGATAATTTGTATGCTTTCTGTTTCTTTAATTTCAGAATTTGTTGTGCTTTGAAAAACAGCACCTATAAAGTTATGGGTACCTTCCAGTGAACAGAGTTTCTATCACTCACAAGGTCTGAATCTGTTTAAGAATGCTAAAGTTAATAAAGCTTATTACAAATAGGGAATGATTGAAGTGTAAGCTTAGTAGTATCCCACTGTGTAAATATACCACATTTTTTGGAATGAGAAGAACATTTGGGGTTTTATTTGAGTTTGTTTATACAGTGGATTACATTGATGAATTTCCATATGTTGAACCATCTTGGCATTCCTAGGATAAGGCCTACTTGATTATGCTGAATAATCATTTTGATGTGTTCTTGAGTTCGGTTTGCAAGATTTTTTTCGTTTTTTTGAGTATTTTTGCATCAATGTTCATGAGGGAAATTGGTCTGAAGTTCTCTTTCTTTGTAGGTTCTTTGTGTGGTTTATGTATAGGTGTAATTGTGGCTTCAAAGAATGAATTGGATAGTGGTTTTTTCTGTTTCTATTTTGTGGGATTGTTTGGAGAGTGTTGGCAATAGTTGTTCTATGAAATTCTGATATAATTCATCTGGTCCTGGGCTTTTTTTGGTTGGGGGGCTTTTGATAATTGCTTCTATTTCTTTAGGGGCTATGGGGCTGTTTAGATGGTTTATTTGGACCTGATTTAACTATGGTACCTGGTATCTGTCTAGAAATTTGTCCAATTCCTCTAGATTTTCTAGTTTTGTTAAGTATTGGCTTTAGTAATAGGATCTGATGATTTCTTGAATGTCTTTAGTTTCTGTTGTTATGAATCTTCTTTTGTTTCTGATTTTGTTAATCTATATACTCTCTCTGTGCACTCTACATAGTATGGTTAAGGGTTTATTAATCTTGTTGATCTTCTCAAAGAACCAACTCCTGGTTTTCTTGATTCTTTGTATAGTTCTTTTTGTTTCTACTTGGTTGATTTCAGCTTGAGTTTGATTGTTTCCTGCTGTCCACTCTTCCTGAGTGCATCACCTTCTTTTTGTTCTAGAGCATTAAGGTGTTCTGTCAAGCTACTATGTTTTTTCCAGTTTCTTTTTGGAGGCACTCAGAGCTTTGAGATTTTCTCTTATTATGGCTTTCATTGTATCTCATAAGTTTGGGTATGCTGTGCCTTCTTTTTCATTAAGTTCTTAAAAATCCTAAATTTCTTTCTTTTTTTTTCCTTGACTAATATTATCATTGAGAGCAGAGCATTGTTCAGCTTCAGTGGGTGTGGGGACTTTTTGTTGGTTTTGTTGCTATTGAACAGTCTTAGTCCATGGTGATCTGATAGGATGCATGGGATTATTCTGAATTTTTTTTTATTTTCAGGTCTGTTTTGTGACCAACTATATGGTCAATTTTGGAGCAGGTGTTATGAGAAGAAGGTATATTCTTTTGTTTTAGGATGAAATGTTCTATAGATACCTACTAAATCCATTTGGTTGATAACTTCTGTTAGTTTCACTGTTCTCTGTTCAGTTTTGGTCTCCATGATGTATCCATTGATGAGAGTGAAAGGTTCAAGTCTCCCACTATTATTGTCTGTGGTGCAATATATGCTTTGAGCTTTAGAAGAGTTTCTTTTATGAATGTGGGTAGCCTTGTATTTGGAGTGTAGATGGTTGGAGTGTAGGGTTGAGAGTTCATCTTGATATATTTTTCCTGTGTTAAGTAAAAAGTGCCCTTCCTTAACTTTTTAATAACTTTTTGTTGAAAATCTATTTTATTCGATATTAGAATGGCTACTCCATCTTATTTTTTTGGGACCATTTACTTGTTAAGTTTTTTTTCTTTGCCTTTTACTCTGAAAGTAGTGTGTCTATCTTTTGTGTATGTAGCAGAAAAGCAGGATCCTATTTACATATCCAGTTTGATAGTCCATGTTATTTTATTGGGTAATTGAATCCATTTATGTTAAGTGATATTAACAAATAGTGATTGTTGTTTCCACAATAGTGTTAGTTTTCTGGTTAGAGGTAGAATTATGCTTCTGTGGTTTACTTTTTTAGTGTTTTGTGCGAGATTATATCCTTGCTTTGCCTAGGGTGTAGTTTTCCTCCTTGTGTTGGAGTTTTTTGTCTATTATCCTTTATAGGACTGGGTTTGTGGACCAATATTGTATAAATTTGTTTTTGTCCTGTAATATCATGGTTTCTCCATTTATGGTGATTGAGAGTTTTGCTGGATATACTAACCTGGAATGGCAATTGTGTTCTCTTAGGGTTTGTATGATTTCTGTCCAGAATCTTCTAGTTTTCATAGTCTTTGTTGAGAAGTCTAGTGTAATGCTGATTGGTCTGCCTCTATATGTTACTTGTCCTTTTTTTTTTTTTTTACTGCTTTTAGTATTCTTTGTTTTGAACATTCAATGTTTTGACTATTATGTGTCATGTCGGGAGGAACTTCTTCTCTGGTCCAGTGTATTTGGAGTTCTGTAGGCTTCTTGTATGATCATGATCAACTTTTTCGTTAGGTTGTGAAAGTTTTCTTCCATGATTTTGTCAACGATATTTAGTTGTCCATTTAGTTAGTAATCTTTGCTGTCTTCTACACCTATTATCTTTAGGTTCTGTCTTCTCATTGTTTCTTGGATTTCCTGGATGTTTTGGGTTAGGAGATTTTATATTTTTGCATTTTCTCTGACTGACGAGTCAATGTCTTCTATGGACCTACTGCCCGTGAGATTCTTTCTTCCATCTCTTGTATTCTGTTGGTGATGCTTGCATCTATGACTCCTGATCTTTTGTCTAGTTTTTTTTTTTTAATTCCAGTGTTGTCTCCTTTTATGATTTCTTTATTGTTTCTACTTCCATTTTCAATCCTTCACCTATTTGGTTGTGTTTTTCCAGAGCCCTTAAAGTGATTTTTTTTGAATTTCGTCTTTAAGGACTTCTGCTCCTTTACGTGTTTTCTTGGTTCTCATGTAATTCTTTAAGGAAGTTATTTACATGCTTCTCGAGAACCTACATCATGATCATAAAGTATGATTTCAAGACCAAATCTTGTTTTAATGGTGTCTTTGGAAATCTACTACTTGCTGTGATGGTAGTACTAGGTTTTGATGTAGCCAGGTTGTCTTGGTTTTTATTGCTTAGGTTCTTGAGCTTGCCTCTTGCCATCTTATTATCTGTGATGTTATGTGATCTTGTCTCTGACTAGAGCTTTTTTTGTCCTGTGGGTCCTTGGGCTCAGGAGGGAGATTGCTCCTGGGTATTCAGCTCTCTGTGGGTAGATTGTGAGTTCTGATGGTGGTGAACTGGCTCTGGCTCTGGGCATGGATGAGTGCCAGAACATTCAGTTCTCAGGCAGCACCATGCTGCCTGAACTCCCGACAGATCCCAGGAGTTTTCCTGGATAGTCAGTGGGAAGGAAGTAGGGACTCACAGGTGGGCTTAAGTGGGAGAGCCTCCCAAGTCTCTTCTGGCTGCTCAGTAATCTGTGGACAGGCTAGAGTTCCTGATGGTGGTTAATTCTCTACTCTTTACTAAAGTAGATTGTGTCAATGATTTCTAAATGACGTTTGTTTTTCCTTTTATCACTCTTCACTTCTTTGTCTTGTATTCTGTATTGAAAAGAAGAGAAAGAAAGGAAGGAAGGAAGGAAGGAAGGAAGGAAGGAAGGAAGGAAGAAAGAAAGAAAGAAAGGAAGGAAAGTTAAAGAAAGAAAGAAAGGAAGGAAGATAGGAAGGAAGAGAGAAAGAAAGAAAGAAAGAAAGAAAGAAAGAAAGAAAAAAGAAAGGAAGGAAGGAAGAATATTTTTGATCACTAGCCATTGCTTCTATTTTTTATCCTGTGCAAGAGAATAGTCATACTTGCAATGACTGAAATTCCAGATACTTTTCTATAGGATATGACTTCTGCACTGTCATATTTGGAAGGAGAATGTCACCCATACTCTAGTATATTTGAACATTTGATACCAACTTAGTAGAGTTGCTTGGAAATAATTAGTCCTCAGGTAAATTTGAGGTTTAACAAGACTCTCCTCAATCTCTCTACGTTCTACTTATACATAGAGATGTAAGCTTGAAGCTTGTTCTGATAGCTTGTGTTTGCTCTGTTTATATAAATTTTAACCTAGTCTGTAAACTTATTTCATTTCTTTTATAGATTGTTACATTCATGCTGTTTTGTCACATCAATAAAACTGTACCAAATACAGTAATCAGGATACCCAACTCCACCTTACTGATTTTATCTTCCCTTAAGATGCAGATGATAGTATGACCCATGTGGCATGAAACTGTTGACATGTAAATGTTTTGTTATGCCGTCACCTCTCAAGAATCTCATAAGTTTTGATGAATTTCTATCCGAAATACTTAATAAATACTTTTTAAAAAAGGATACCCAACTCCAAATGATACAGACTGCAGCCTGCTAGATTGGGTCCCACAGGCTGGAAGAGGGACTAAGAAGCTTTAAGTTTATTGTCTTTTTCCCCCCAAACAAAAAGGGGTGGGTTCATGCTAGGAATAACTTAAATTATCAGTGCATCATGGAGAGGTCTCAGGGACCTTAGGGCAATATAAGGTAGGTAAGCCCCTAATCCAGCAGCTTTGAAGAATGCAAGTAATATTGATATGGATAGCCTATCATTAACCCTTGAAGTCTGATGTGGTATTCTCTCTTTCTTGGAAGGCTGTAGAAATTCCAAGGGCAGAGAGTACATTAAATACATGGGACATCTGTTTAAAGTGACCTCTTCTTTTGACTCACTGGATAGAAAATGTGATGAAAGCTCTAAGAAGATTGACTTGGGGTGAGGAGATATATTTTTAGAATGACTCTGTCATCAAACAGGAGTGATTCTTCCTGTACTATCTTCTATAGGTCAGAGAATTTTATCACTTGGTTTGGTGAGAGCTGTTTTCTGGCCTGTAGATTTTGGCATGGTTGCTGCTTGCTGTGAAGAATCTTTGGACTTGAGAAGCTCAGCAGTTGGCTTCATCAGCAACTTGAGAGGGGGATATTCTGACAGAGCCACAGTAAGATCTGCTAGGCACACTTGGGAGAGCAGAATTTGTTAGCTGCAGAAGCTGAATTATAGAAATATGCATATTTTCAGTTTTAGAGAAAGAATATTAGTCCAGGAAAATTTGCAAAGTAACTGTTATTCATATAATTTCTATTAAGTATTTATAAGATCGTTAGTATACCTGGCTGCCTGGCCCTCACACACTGTAAAACCTTTTTAGTGAAGCATGAGATTCATTTTTACTTGCATGCTGAGGACATCATTTAGGTAAATCCTTCCAATTTGTAGCACTAAATTCATTATATTTCATTAACAACTTACTGATTTTCTGCTATTTGCAATATTTTGTGTTTTGATGTCAATTTTTAACATAATTTCATGAGCAAGAAAAACGTGCTTCTGCAAGATATGAGTTAATCCCCTACTTGAGTCAGGAGGGCTGTGATGCAGAGTCCTGGGATGAAACATGAAAACAACTTTCACCTGCCTTCGTCGACAAAGTAAATATTTCTTTTGTGTTCATTTCATGTCATGCTCCACAAACCATTTTCTTTTCAATTTCTCTGAGCACTCCGCCTATCTAACACAGGTACAGTATATATACAACCATATTTTTATTAATGTTTAAGTGTCCATTTGTAAAACCCTGGTGGCTACTGGCTTTCTTAGTTTGAGTTTCCTATTGCTTGGTTTCTAGGTTTGTTCACTTCTATGCTATAGATGGAACTAGAGGCTCCCAGTGGCTGCTTTGGTTAAGGACAATAACTCCATTTATGCTAGTGGAGCTGCTCTTGCCTTCCCTTGAATAATCACACAGGATTTCAGCATCCCTTAGGAGTTGGGGCAAAGTCAGTTTTACATAACAAACTTCAGTGAGTTGTGCTGATCGGAGGACATGCTGTGC
The DNA here is from genome assembly GCF_963924665.1 of Micromys minutus. Lineage (NCBI taxonomy): Eukaryota > Metazoa > Chordata > Mammalia > Rodentia > Muridae > Micromys > Micromys minutus. The sequence goes on from NC_137969.1 coordinate 12,454,141, forward strand.
ATTGCTGGAATCCAGAAATTATTTGCAAACAAAGTCTTGGTTCATGGAACTGTGTCAATTTCCATTTAGGCTGCTGATGAACTGTGTGTATTTACATATGTAGGAAATAAAATTATTTAAATTATAGAACCCATGGAATATAACTCTACCAGTTGACGTGATAACCAAATTGCAGCCATTGCAATCACTTCAGAGCACGCTCTCCTAACTTTCTCAATGTCTATTTTTGTGCTGTGATTTGCTGATTTTTTTTTTCTTGATTTTTAGTCCCTTGATAAAAACATGCTTAGTGTTTGGGGTATAAGTATGTGAATAAGATGTTTCCAGCTTGAAAAGAGTTGCAAATTAACCTAGGTTTGATACGGCATTTGGAAATATGATATATTGTGATTTTGATCCAATTCTTTTTTTTTTCTATTCTTCACTCAACCCCTTCTTTTTTCCCTCTTCCATTATTCTTTCTTATATTCTCTTGATGGTAAGAATGATGATAGTGAACACATGTTGACACCTTAATTCAATGCTATGTAGGCAGGTATACTAACTTCCATCTCATAAATACTTAATGCAAATCATATGAATAAGAGGTAATTTGTGGGTTTTTCTAGATTGATGTTCTTTATCTAGAACCGAAAATGAATGAGTGAATTCATTCATCACTACTGTAAAGATCTACTTTCCAAGAATTTAATGGTTGAGTCATCATACTAAAAGAAAAAAATTCACTTGTCATTTGAAGTTTTGGGTTTTTATTATTCTCCCATTTATGAGTGCCTCTTGCATATGTGTTTAAGCTTTCAAGTATGAAACCATATGGAGGAAAGGGAGAGAAATTACAGAAGACAAAATAGAGTGAGAGATAGAACTGAGAGGGAGATGGAGAGGAAGGAAAGAGAGAGTGAATTTTTCTTCTCCATTAATTTTTTCTTTTCTTTTAGTAATCCCAGGTAATGAAGGCTTTCTCATTAAAACCTGTTTTCTTTATTTCCTCATATCTTAGTCTTCTTGCTTGAGACGAATGCACTATGTTGTGATGCTCACTGCTTCTTGACATATCCACTAGAAGACTCAAGTTCTTGAATTATATCTACTAGTCAGCCTTCCATTTCTCTTCAATTGTACTGGAAGTTGATTACAATTATCGTCATCCCACAGGCAGTGAAGGTTGGTGTTCAGGTTCAATAGTTCTGAGAGCTCCTGTGGTTTTCGATGTTTGTTTGTTCCTTATTCTTGACAAAACTGAGTTATAGACCTTGTACCTTTTTCCCAACATCAGACGTATGGACAAAGCTAGATATGTGAGAGAAGGAGAGAAACATGCCTAGCCTTTGTCTATTGAAAGCACACTACTTCTCCAGTCCTCTGTCTTCTGACCTCAGCATGGATGCTCGCTGTGGACAGCACCCAGAAGACATTCAACCCCCCCCACTTGGGTGTGTTATCCTTTTTATTTTTTAATAAACCTTTGTTTTTAAATACATAATTATAGATTTGGTATACTGAGCATATGGTCTCTAGCGGTGTGTTAGGAATGTTACGTGCAAATATCAGGAGTAATTCATTTTTTAAACCAGTAAGTGTAAGTGAATTGGGAGATAGCCAATAGCAGTAACACGCATAACAGCCACTAAAGTGACAACTAAGGTCCTGTTTTTCACTGAGTCGTCCAGAAATGAATGCCTTCAGCTACCTTCTACAGAGAATTTGGACAGCCTGACTTGCAGTTTGCCTGTCAGCTGCATGCCATTTCTGTCCTTCTGTTCCATGTGGTGGCCTCGCCCGCTGCTCTGTTCACTGGTCTCTAGGTGATAGTGATTCCGGTGTGTCTGATGTGTGTCTCACAGTCACCTTCCCTCACATGCACCTGAACGCTAATGGTGTAGTGTGTCCTCATTGGCTTATTAGGTATTCATGTGCCTTATTCAGATCCTTTGCCCATTTTTTTTTAAAAAAATGGGTTATTTGTGTTTTTATTATCAGTTGTAATTGTTCTTTGTTGTGTACTGTAGAGACTCATCTCTATCAGATAAATCATACAATTGGGCTCTGGGAAAACTGAGAGACATCTTTGGGTTGCCATTCAGTGACAGTGTTGAATCCCGGGGAGCATTTAAATGTTAATCTCATGGAACTCATGCAGCAAATCCACTTAGTCAAAATGTCATAGAACTTTTATACTGCAGGCCTTGGAGGGAGCATTTCTTAAAGTTTTCATTAGTATATTATATCAAAGTTATCTTTTTCCATTTGAAATATGATAAAAAACCATTTGCTTAATGTTTGCATTTGCCAAGCAAAACCAAGACAATTAGCTTGGCTTTAACAAATTCTTTCTTCTATCAATGAACTTGGAATACCACAATCTAAAGACCCATGTCAGCATCCCAGTGATCATGTGGCTATTGTTTCAAGAATTGTTAGCTGAGATAAAAGTGGACTGGGAGGTTCCTTCTCTTCTCCTTCTTTTCTTTTCCACTCTCTTGTTCTGCTTACAATACCACACACAACTAATTGCTTAGACTTGGAACCTCCCTTGATCACTCTTTGGGTTGCTAAGCGTATGGTTCATTTCTTCCTTGTCCAGATAGAAAAACCTATGCTTCCCTCTATGTTAGTCATATGTTTTTCTTCACTAACTGAGAAGAAAGACTTACTTTGGCTTGTGGTTTCAGAAGTTTTGGCGTCTGTGGCAGAAGGGCTCTTTTAAAGTAAAGCAGCTTCTGTCATGACAACGATGAAGCAGGAGTTAATGCCTGTCAGGGTACTTTCATTTTTGCCCCTTTCCCTCTGGAGCTTCAGCCTACAGGATGCTGAAGCCCACATTTGGGGTGTGTCTTTCTCCTTAGTAGTCCCCCTAGAATATGCTCAGTGTGATGTGCTTTAATAATACCTTAAATGCTTTTCAGTTTAGTCAAGTCCACAACCAATATGATCAATCAACTCACTACTTGAACAAGAAAAACAATAGTAGACTTTTTATGTGGTTACTAAACAACCTACCCGCTCATAAAGATTGAGAAGAAAGGGTCTGTATCTGATTTGATTTGTTCAGGTTTAGGTCTCATTGCAACTCTTAGAGGCAGGAAGCAAACTTTTATTACTCTCTATTGTATACATGGGTATATAACAAGAGGTATTAGATAAATTTTTTTGAAAAAAAGGGATTCCACCTCTGAGTTTAATTACAGATATGTTTGGCTGACTAAAAAGTACCTAGCAATACATGGCAAGACTGTGGGCTGCATTTGCTAAGTCATAACTCTTTTGCCAGTATCATGTAGAGAGTAGTAAAAGTGCATCCCTTTTCCTCGTAGTCTTGAAGGTACATGTATAGTACTGGTGACATGAAAGGAGTAAGGCACTTGTGACATGGATAATATCAAACTAGAGAGGAGATCTTTTAGGTATTGTGTTTTCGAAGTATGCCTTGAATCCATTAAGAAAGCAGTTGGTTACTCCTTTAAGAATGATGCCATTATTACACTAGTGGGCAGGTATTGCTTGGAAACTTGTATAAAAGGATGCTTGAACAGAAAAGTGATAAAGTCCAATCTGTGCTTCCCAAGAATGTTACACTATCCTTTATTCACCGAGAATGGGAGGAGAAGCACAGTAGGAGATCACGGAGACTCTGGTAAGGAGATGGGCAACCTGCATTGGATTAAAGTGCAGGGGGTGGAAGTAACATGTCATAGTTTAAAGACTGAGTGAAAGAATGCTAATGTAGTAAGTGGGAAGAGAAGGGAAAGGTGGTAAAATACGTTCAGTGTTGTAGTGGTAATTTTTTTTTTTTAAATCGGTGACAGTTTGCAGTACCATTCCACACTATCTCCTGCGACTATCTGTCCCAGGCAGCAGCAACCTCTTGGCTAGCCTTGCCCCTGGCAGTCTCTCCATTGCAGACCCTGCTCACATCCCCAGTATCTGCTTCCTATGGTCATAGTCACCATTCCCAGTAACCTGGTAAAATCCAAACTCCTGAGGCTTGTAATTTATCAATCAGATCTATATCAGTAAATTCTCCCTTCACAAAATGTCCACACAGTAAACACAGCCAATTGATAATGATATAAACGTCCCACCTAGATAAGAAAAATTGTCCTGCAATAACCCATAAATTACAAATCCTGTGGTAGCAATGGATCTGTTACCTGAACCAGGTGCCTTCCCTACCTACATGTTGTTGCTGTCTTCCTTTCTGTCCAAAAATGAAAGCCTCTTTTTCCCTGCCTTTCCTCCTCCTCTCCCAGACCCAGAAAGTAGTCTCACCTACTCCTAGCCCAGTGATTGGTCCCCTAAAATCTTTTTCACTGCCCAATCACAGGCCTTGCCTTATCTTGTGCCTGCCCTCACCTTCATATAGGCATCAACCACACAATGTGTCCTATGAATTTGAAGTATTTTAAAAAGTCACAACTAAAGAATACAACCTACACCTTGGAATAAGTGGATATTGTTAATCCAATCTTCATTCCTATTGTTATTATCGGGTAAAATCATCCTTAATAAAGAATAATAAACCTTGTATTGTTCAAAAAATAAAACCCTTGCTAAAATTAACATGGTTAACTACTCAGATGACAAGACAGAATCTAGAACTTTACTGCCCAATTGATGGTTAAAAATACTCAATCTTTAATTTCTATGTACATGAAACATCTTCCATAATTTTGATATTCTTGAGCAGATTTTATTGCTCTTGGAAATGGAGTTGCCATTTGTTACAATAAAGTTACAGAACAACGCAGCAGTTGGCAGGGTGGGAGGAAGAGGCGGCTCTGCAAGAGAGATATAATATCAAAGTTGTTTCTACAGGAAAGAAATTTATCAGGTTCAATATCTAGAACATTAGACTGAGATAGTAGTGGTATATTATCAGAGCCATATTTGTGCCTAAGTATATGTGTAATATACGTATGGTTTTAGTTGTACATATGGGCATATGAGTAAAACCTTTAGGCATATCTTTTTCATACAAAAGAAATGTTATTGTCACTAAAAGTAGGAACTATTCTCGATAGCTGATAATCTTCATTCCATATGGGAGATTCTCATATAATAGGTTTCCACCATTCTAAACATCTTAAGCTTATTTGAGATAAGATAATTTACATTGCTTTAGAAAAATTGTAAAAAAAATAATAACTCATTTGTAATTATAGATATCTTATATATGAAACACTTAAAACATTCTAAACTCTCGAGGCTATTCCTTGTTCTTAAATGTACAAAGTTTCCTTTGATTATATTTTAAGCAATAACTGTTAGATCAATCTCCTAAGCTCTCTTCACATTACCCTTATTACAGATGCAAAGTTCTTGCGATGCCTCCATAGTTAGTAAATGGAAAGACTATTCTTAGCAGGTAGTTAGACTAACAGCACTGCAAACACCAATTTAGTGGGAGATGATGGTCCTCTGAGGAGCTATATAGTCCAGCAATAAGGGGAATCAAATGTTTCTTTTCTAAGTATTCTCCTTGAACAAACATTCCAGAAATCTCTCTTAATTTTCCAGTGTGTGCAGGAATAAATATTTCAGTAACAAGTGGCCATAATGTTGCTTCTTTATATTTCTTATGCTCCTTTTGCTGTTAAACTCTGTACTTGGTAAAGCTCCTTTAAGTAAGAGTATTGCTTCTCAGAGTATTCATTGGATGTGATGTTGCTTTGAGAGTTGGCTCTCAGAAACTAGGTCATATTTTATAATTCTACTACTTAACTACTACATGGTTATTATTATTTCATAAAGTTTTTTTTCCAAAATTTTAAAATTTCAGTCATAATGGTAGATAACAAATAATGCTTTATAAAACTATGGCTTAGAGTTACTTAGTTTTAGTTAATAGCTGTAGTATCTCTAGATATGCATGATATCTCCAAACTAGCATAAGAGGTTATTCCTAGCTTGGTAACAGGAAGAAAAATTATTGACTAATATAAGATAAATTTGAAACTATGTTAAAATTTGCACAGAGCCAAACCTTGTAATATATATATATATATATATATACATATATACATATATATGTACATATATATATATATATATATATATATATATATATATATCTCCAGTATTTGGGGAATGAAAGCAGAAAGACTCTAAGTTCAAGGCCAGCTTAGAATACACAGAAAAATATTAAATCTTGAACTACATGGCAAGATGGCAAGATATATTGTGTTTCACAAAACCAATGGCCTGGGAGTATGACTCCATAATTTTTTATAAGATGCAGGATTTGATTTCTAGCAAATCAAACACACACACACACTCACACACACACACACACACACACACACACACACACACACTTTCTGAAACTAGTTGGTAGGAAAAGTAAACATGACATTGCATGGTAGTAAGTTAATTCATTTCAGCTTTATTTTAATGTCAATTAGTATAAGCTTTATTAAAAATGTCACGGTCATTCTAAAGCAATTTTAATAATAACACAGTCAATCATCTGAGTTAAAGTTTCTATTGTATAACTGGAATTTCATTTCTAAAAATCAAATTGAAGAGCTGGAGAGTGAAAGAAGGCATAAGTAGGCCATTGAGTTTTGAGTGAAATTTCATCTCTGAAAATTTTAAGATATCTTCAGTGTTTTTCTCCTTTCAGTAATAATCAGTTTAGATGTTGATAACAAAATTATTTCTCAAAGTTACCATGGACTTAGCTCATTTCTATTCCTTTCCCTCCTGCTTTCTCTAGGTACTTCAAATTGTCATTTACGGTAGTAAGACAATGTTAAAGCTGATGAGAAAGCTGTGAAGAAAGCCACACAGCACTCACTTATGTTCACTTACACGAGTCCTAAAACAAATTAATTCGCCTTTCAATTGACTAGTGATTATTCCAATAAGATGCTCGGGGCCATGGCTTTCCAATATTCATAGCAACCATCCAGGTGTACATGTGATGTTTCTTGACACAGTGTCAGCACTGTGACACACAGTTGCCTGAGAAGTCATCAGAATAACCATGAACAGGATAGAGCTTGTACTTCTTAAAGGGTCAGACACTCTTCAGGGCCAGGGAAGTTTGATAATTTAAGAAAGAGGGGCAGTGTTGCAAGATCTATTAGAAATCTGAGTTTTCAATGTATTTGACTGAAATTTAAGGTGTTTTATACTAGGGTGCATAGAGTACTTTCCAAGCATGCTAATGTTTGAATCTAGCATTACAGAAAACTCTGTGTTGTATCACATGCCTATTTGTAATCCTGGTCCACACAAGGTAAAGACAGGAATAGCAGAAGTTCAAACTTATACTCAACTGCATAGTGAGTAGGGGCCAGCCTGTGCTTACATGAGTGCTTGTGTCCGAAAAAAAGACTTTAGAAGAAACCATCTGGGTTAGCAGGCCTCTGTGACAAGAGTGGCAGTAAAGAGAAAAGTTTGCTTGCATGCTTACAACAATTTTGGTGACCGCTTTGATGATGAGATGAAGTCAGGCAAGAGTTGTGGTACCACACTTTAGTCAGAGATATTAGAGCACTTTGTTTCCCTGATGAAAGATGGTGAGTGCCAAGATGCGGGGCTGCTCAAGTTAAGCACTGCCTGTCCAGCCTGCCCAGATGGATTATAATGGCAAGGAGATCAAAGAGTTCCAGAGGGATAATAAAAGGCAGACCGAAGACCTTCAGGAGATAGCACAAGATGGACCGAGCAGCCATGGGTGGCTACTTGATGACAACATGAAGTTTCATGCTTCTCTGGAGTTCCTAAGACAAATAAACTCCTGGGGCTCAGGTGCAAGGTGCATATTTTTTAACAGTTATCAGAAATCCAATTATCTGCCTTCCGCAAGTGCAGACAGCACTTCTGAGCACACAGAATAATTATGCCATGTATGGGCTGCATTTTGATTTTTCAATCAGAGGCTATGCCGATGCCATTGCTACATTTGCTTGAAAGGTCACAGTTTCAGTGAGTTAGACACTGGGAAGCAGAGATGAAAATAGAATGACAAAGTGATTTTTGTCAAGCAGGTGTGCGGAGGAAGCTAATGGAGGTCACTGGCAAGTGTGTGTGTGGGGGGAGGGTTAAAGTTAGGAACCAGAAATGTTCATATGAATCCCGATGCTAACAAAATGAGAAAAGGTGTAGCTGTGGCTGTCTCTCATGGAGGGAGGAGATTGGTGATGCAAAATGAACATTCTGTGGTTCTCTGTCAAGTTCCCTTCTAGGGAAAGTGTTTAACTTTTGCTTAAAGACAATATTTGAATTGCTTTAGACATCTCGGGTACATAATTTGAAGGAAAACTAAGATCTGGAAAATGTTAGAACAGGTGTAAAACACAATGGTCATGTGGATTCAAGGGTCCTTCGCCACAGAAACAAGTAAGGCTCTGGTGATGCAGTATCGACAAAGTCATCGTCCAAGAGCATGGCGTAGCTAAACATAGTAGCTCATGCTATGATTTCAGAGAGTCAGTCTTGCAAAAGTGAGAGATGACAGACACTAAAAAACTGTCTTCAGAACAAAAATAATACTTAGCTTTTGAAAAGTTACTTTTATATAAGTAAAAATCTTACAAAATGTGACAGTAATGTTTAAAAAAGAAAAAGGTACAAACTCTACCCAGAAAAAATTCCAGCATAGAGCAGGTGCATACAAAAATTTCACCATTCCTTGTAAAGCTATTGACATTTAATAGCTGCCAGGAGAGAGAGAGAGAGAGAGAGAGAGAGAGAGAGAGAGAGAGAGAGAGCATTTTTTTTAATTAAATGACTCTTGGTAGGTTGACCACACACCAAAGACAGGCCCCACTCCAATGGGCCCAGTGGGGAATGAAGAAAATAAAAGATAAGTAATTTCAAAGCTGGGTGAGGAAGGATAGGAATATACACAGAAGAAACTGAGGAAAATAATATCAAAATATATTGCATCAAATTCTCAAAAAATAATATAAGTACTGATGAATAAAATACAAACCTATTTTAATTTTTTTTAGAAAAAAACTACAAATGGTATAATGAAGATCACATGACCCATAACTCTTAAGGGTTAGGAAATAAACTCAGAAAGGTTAAATGGCTTGCTTATGTCTTCATGGTTGGTTTTTTATCTTAAAGATAACACTGGTTTTGCTTTGATGACCCATCATGATGTGTTTTCGCAGACACTACACTAATCTTGTTGCCTAAAAGATTAGTGACATCACTTTATAAACTTGGCCTGAGGTATGCGTTTGGGTTGATAGTGTGCTAAAATGTGTCTACCAATGTGTTAGAATACAGGGTAGGGACATTGGAGTCAATGATGTTATCATCTGCTCCACTCAGGTCCCATAAGAAGGGAGCAACTTAAATCTGTGTCCCTTTCTGTTGCATGAGTCACAGTAAAAAGTTCTTTTCTGTGACTTGTCAGGTCCCACAAACTCTCAAAGCTCTTGAGCTTATACTTTTTTGGCTTTCAAAACTGCAAGCCATATCATCTCCTTTATAACCTTTCCAGTGCCTGGTATTTTGTTACAGCAGACAAGCAGAGTAAGACAGCTGTTTTGTCATCTCCTACCAAGATGTGTAGTGATTCATTCTGAACTGAATGCATAAAAACTCACGGAGCTTTAAAGGAAGGAAGAAGTGTTAACAAAACGCTGTTTTTTATTAACAAGAAGACAGAAGTAACAGTCAAGTTCTCTTGTTAACAGCAAGAAACTTCAATAATATTACACACCTTAGAGCCCGGAGTTTAATCAGCACTTATCGATCAGACAAATCCTAATTTTCTGAGATCTTTTATTTCTTAATCCAACAAGTTGTCTACTGTGCCCAACGTAGGACCTAAAAATTTAAGGTGCTGTGACAAAGCTTCCTTCCTGAAGAATTCCAAAAATGATGCTTCCCAGCTCTCCATGGCAACCGGGGAAGACAAAAAGGAAAGCCAGAAGGTTTTAAAATTAGGTAACTTGACCTTACAATTTAAATGTTCAATTTCGTCTAATAAAGAAAACAAAGACATCTTGTCAATTTTAGCCTTGTCCTTGGAAGAATCCTCTCTCATTCAGCCCAGGCAAAGAGTTGTTGGCCCAGGAAGGGAGGTGATTGTGTGTTTAAAAGCTTTCTTTCCCTGAATTGGGAATTTAGTATCAATATTCCAGTTTACTGGATGCTTCTTTAGGAAATTACAGAACAAGAATTTAATGTTCTCCCTTGTCTCAAAGAGACAGGAAATGATATTGGAATCTTCTTGTCCTCTTTCCTTCTTTCTTTTGAGTGGATTAGAGCAACCTCAGAATTCTAATTGAAGCTATAAATGGAGCATCTTATAAAAGAACAAGTCTAGAACGTGACTGTATACAGAGTGAGCTTGGGCATGTTGGATGTGGGGAAACATTTCTGATGTGATCTGCCCCATGTTCTGCAGTGTGGTACTTACCCCATAGGACTTCCAGGGAACTTGGTATTCTGGGCTGACTTCACACTCTAATTAGGAGCATTTAGGCTTATGTTTACTGTGCTAGAAAACATCAACCTAAATCTACCCTATTAGCAATGAGAGTTTTCCTGGATGTTTTGTTGCTTTGCTCCAATGATGTTCAATTTAAGCTATTTCTAATTAAATTAAATGTGAATGAGAAGACTGTAAGATGAGGCACACAGTCAGGGTTCTTCCGGGATCTTACTTTTATAACTGAGCTGAGGTTTACAGAGATCATATGTGGATTTGTAGAAATGAGGGAGGGGCTCTCATCCCTATAAGGGTATCCATAAGTTTCAGGCCTTAAGACAGGTGGGCAGCACAAATCACATGGGTACTAAAGAGAGTCAGATCCTGGAAACATCACCAAAGCAACCTCCCAAGACTCCTGTATTATATCAAAGAGCATCATGGGAAAAGCCTGCACACTTCCATAGGCAATGTCCTCCCAGGACTCCTGTAATGTATCAAAGAGCATCCTGGGAATGGCTGGCTCACTTGCATAGACAATGACCTCACTGGATTGGGACGACTTGCTCTCAGCTCTTTTTCACTAAAAAGGCATTTTAAGGATGACAGAAACTTCCTTGTTTTCCATCTTATTTCTTATGTGGTTTAATTCTTTGTTGTCATTGTTGTTCTTGTATAGGAAAAAATGAATATTTATTTTTGAAGTGAAAATGATTAAGGATAAATTTCAAGGTATCATCCCTCCCTCAACCATACAAATATCAGAGGACTGGGAACTTAAAAGTGCACACTATTTTTAGTTGTGCACTTAACACCATCTTGCACTGTACTCAGTAAATATAGATAAACTAGAGCATAATGTAATATAAATATTATGTAAATAATAAACTATAAAATGCCACAACCAAGATAGAGATAATATGAATGGCATATAAAAATGAAATCCTCTAAATCATTTGTTGTGACTCATGTGAATGATATTAGAAAAAAACTAATAGAAAAAATAGATGATCTTTTGGTACTCTATATGTGTTATAAAATTTGAAATTGATAACATGGAAAAATACCAAAATTGTGAATGTCTAGAATAAGCCAATTTTTGTGTCTTTAGGGCGCTATCTTTATCAAGACCTGTTTTTCTCAGCATTAGGATCTATCATAAAGACCCACCTGTAGAATAATGATAACAATCCTGATGAAGCTCACGACTTTTAAAAGCATGCACTGTGCTGAAGGAGTTCTAGCAAACACTTTGTATGTGTGTACCTAAAATTTCCTTCTCATTATTCCAAACTTATGGGGCAGGAATTATCTTTCTCACTTACCAGATGAAGAGCTTGAAGCTAGAGTGGCCTTTGCATATTTTCTTTAATGTTACAGGAGACTACTTTGAAGGATTCTAAAAGAACATGCCAAACATAATTTTAAAAAATGTATGGAATGGATTCAAGAATGGGACATCTCCACAGCATACATTAAAAACCATAATAGCAAATGAGGAAGAAAACAACAGGGGCTGAATGCTGGCTATTCCAGACACTTCCCTAAGGATATGAGTCATGGTAGGTCTGGGCCCCACTCTGAGGATGCTTCTGAGGCTCCACAGGACAGAAAGAGAGATGCTGGGGAATGAAAGGAACATGGCAATAAGATTTATAACTTAGGCAGTCACCTTGGAATTTCTGCACAAGGGAACTCTATCTCTATGCTTTGCAAAATACTTACGGGAAAGAACTATGAAATAATTGTTTCATAAACATGTGGCTTTGCACACTAACACTCTTAGAAAAAATATATCTGTATCCACATGTTATATTTAAGAATTATTACCGATATACGAGATGAAATGTGCCTCTGCACTCAGTTATTTGCCGGCCAAAACGCCAGCTTCTTCTTTCCAAAGATAGCAAGCATCCATTTCGATTTTGTAGTACAGTCAGCAGGCTCACATGGCCTCCTTGAATTGAAAAATTTAGCCTGGAAACAGGATATATACTCAGAAATTTGTGTAGTTGGGAGAGGTACAGCATATTTGTTCCTATTTTATTGAGACAAAAATCAGAGACAGAGATAAAGACAGAAATACACAAAAGAGACAAACACACACACAAACTCACATACACAAACACACCACACACACACACACACACACACACACACAAACACACACACACAGAGAGAGAGAGAGAGAGAGAGAGAGAGAGAGAGAGAGAGAGAGAGAGAGAGAGAGAGAGAGAGGATGTGTGTGCTCTACTCCTTTAGCCTTTAAATATTGCTTAGACTTGAATACAGAATTACCTCCAGTCCAGCATTATTGTTATTAATTTATTACTATTACCACTAATAATATTATTAAACACTCTTCTCTACTTCTTTCTCAGTGGAAAGGTTAACAAGTTCAGTGCAAGTCATGTGTTTCAGGCTATGTCTATGGGAAGGGCTGAAAAGGCAGGATTTGTTTTGTCACAATATGCTGCAGAAAGCATCCCAGGATGCAGGAAGATTTCCTCTATTTAGTGGCATCATCATCAGGACACCTGTCGTACCTCATTTCAATTCTCTATTGAGCTTGTCCTCACAGTAGTCTGTAAGAACTTTAAAGTTGAGATTATACTATAGTTACATCCTCTCTCCCTCCCCTTTCCCTTCTTCATACCCTCTTAGATACCCCTCCCCCTCCTTGAAATTCATGGCCACTTTTCTCATTAATTGCTACTGCATGTATGTGCACACACACTTGCATACATATATGCATATTTCTAAATGTGAGCTCAGTCTGTATAATTTTAGTTGTATGCATATTTTTAGGGCTGAGCATTTAGCGTGAGCAGTTGGTGTGCTCGTCCCTGAGGAACATCACCTCCCCTGCTCCTGGCTTTTCTCCAGTTCCCTGTAGTTCTTTGTGTAATATGGAGGTTCCATGGGCTATCCTGTCCACTTTGGCATGTGGATGGCTGTCACCTTTGTTCATCTCGCATTTGGGCAGTAATGTTGCTGATATTTTATGTTTGCAGCTTCTAAAGTTACTAAGAGACACAATCTCATAGCTGCCTCCCTGATCCTCTGAGGGTTACAGTCACACCCCACGCCCATCTTCTGCAGTTTTCCCCAAGTTTTAGATGCAAGAGTGCTTTGTAGAGTGAGACTCTAGCCTACAAGAAATTTAATATCAAAGATGATTCTGATACATTGTAGAAACCAAATAAATAACTGCTAAATTGAAGTAAAATATATTGACTATATTCATTTATTTTCCCAACTGTACTTGCTGGGCATTTCCACATGAACTGGTAAAAGCTCCAGTTGATTGTGTATTTGGAACAAAATATTTCTTAAATTAGAACTTGCCTTTAAAAAATTATTTCTTGTCCTTTATTAATAGGAATATGGGAGATGAAAGGTACATATACTTAAATTTCCTCTGACACAATGGAATCTCAGGGTCCTGGTCTTGTGGAAAAATTTAAAAGTATCTAACTATACCTATATGATCTGTTTGCACACATACACACGTTTTTACTATTTTACATAAATTATTGCTCTAAGGGAGTTCTACCTTCAGGAGGTACCACCAGTGGCATAAAGACATGGAATAACTGACTCAAAATCATATTGATAAGGTAGAAGTAAATTGATTACTCTGGTGTCTCCATAACCTGGTCAGGGTTTCCCTGCATTGATGAGGCAAGCACCTATCTGACAAAGAATGATTGGAGCTCAGATGTTTAAGCTTTGCTGTTAGTGCTCACGGTATCTGTTACTCAGAGTGAGGTTGTACACATTCTTACTTAGCTCATTTGCCCTAAACCAGCACTCCTTTACATGGAAGGGCTGGCTTTCATGTGCCTTCTCCCTTTAGTTCTTAAGGTTACAGGAACCTATTTGAATTCCCAATATGATATTCAGGAACTGAGCTTTGAGGTTTCACCTGTGTAATTGGCATTTGATTGCTTTCCCCTGACACTTTCAGCTTTTCCTTGACCTGACTTCCTTCTCCTCTCTCCCAGCAGCCATTGTTGTGACTCCCCTTTATTTTTAGGGGGATCTAAATTAGACAGCACTTCTTACTCCTACTTTTTCTTTCCTCTTTTTCTTTTTGCTGAAGTATCTCTCCTTGAACACCCAGATTTGATAAGCTATGAAAGTATCACTATGATGGGGCTATTGGGTTCTTTCTGAGGCGGTGTTGGGATTTTCCTGCATACTCAGTTTCATACTCTGTGACCAGTAAATCCTTAAGGTCTGTGATGCCCACAGGCTTGGGCTTTGGACACCAGTCAGATTTGTATCAGTGAATATTGTATGCACACTTAATAAAAGACTTATTTCATTAGCTCAGGACAGAAGTCCCAAGTGCCAGAATCCATGGCTCAAGTGACAGTAAGTTCATTTTCACAACCATTTCACCTGAATCCAACTGAAGTGAAATAACCACATATTGCTTGAAAATCCATGAGCAAGGCCATTGTTTTACTCATCACATAGATGGCATATTTGAGGCGCTGCAGTACAGCCTTCTGTCCCAGGGTTTCATCTTGATTATTGACTTTTTCAAATTTTTATTTATTTGTTTATGCTCCTGGTTGATGCTCTAACTGTTCCCCATCCCATACCTCCTCCCTTCTCCCCTGTCTCCATGTGGATGTCCTTACCTTCTCACCTCCACCCCCCACCCCACCAGACCACTAAACTCTATAGGGCCTCCAGTCTCATGAGGTTAGTTGCATCTTCTCTGACTGAATTCCAGCCTGGCAGTTCTCTGCTGTATTTATGTAGGGGGCCTCATATCAGCTGGTGTATGCTGCCTGGTTGGTGGTGTAGTATCTGAGGCATCTTCGGGGATCCCGGTAATTGGAACTCCTACAGGGTTTCTCTCCTCTTCAGCTTCTTTGAGCATTTTTTTTTAATTCAGTCACTGGATCAGCAGCTTCTGACACATTGGTTGGGTGCAAGTATCTGCATCTGACTCTTTCAGCTGCCTTTTGGGTCTTTTGAAGGTCAGTCATGATAGGTCCCTTTTTGTGAGCACTCCATAGTCTCAGTAATGGTGTCAGGGCTTAGGGGCTCCTATGGAGCTGAATACCACTTTGAGCCTGTTGCTGGACCTCCTTTTCCTCATGGTCTTCATTTTTGTCCCTGCAGTTCTTTCAGAGAGGAACAGTTATGGGTCAGAGTTTTGACTGTAGGATGGCAACCCGTATAGAATTTCTGCTGGAGGTGGGCGTACCTTCCCTCTCCCCACTGTTGGGCATTTAATATTCAAAGTTCTTAGTGATCAGATGACCCTGCAAATCAAAATGACCCTGATATTCAATCTTACATCAATTAGAATGACAAAGATCAAAAAAACTCAGTCTACAGCAGATGCTGGTGAGGATGTGAAGAAAGAAAAACTCTCCTCCATTGCTGGTGGGATTGCAAACTGGTACAGCCATTGAGGCCCAGCAGAAAAGATGGAAACAGGCAACCTCTGGACGTTGGAGGGACCCTCCAGAATGTACCAGAGATCTGGGAGGTGAGAGACTCTCAGGACTCAAAGGGAGAGTCCTTAGATTGACTTCATTTATTCGAAACATCTTCAGCATCTAGAATATGCAGGTATTTCTTGGGGGGTGGATATTAGATGAGACTTGTAGGTTTTTCTATATTTAGAAGTAAAAACATGTTGCTATTACTATCTATTAAATGTTTTTTGGCATCATACATGTCCTGTGAGAGTTTTCAAATATTCCAAATATGCAAATTATAAATCTACCTTTAATCAATGTATTTAAATTTAAAGTGTCTCCTTTGAACCTCAGTCTTTGTCACACATAAAATTTAAGTGTTCTAATATATAATTGGTTTGTTACTTAGAGAACTATTACGATTAACTGATATGCACACAAATACCCAAAGGTAGACTCTATTCCCTGAAAGGTTTTGCATTTGATATTCTTTGTGTTAAGCTTAATAATGATCTAAACTTGGCATAAATTCAAGTAAGCATTCTATTTTTGCAAGAACCTTCATGTGTGATATCTGATTAATTTACCTTCAACAGCACAATAAAAACACAGTGATCAATGTTTCCAATTGATCTTTGTTTCTGCTGGGTGACATTAGTGCACACTAATCAGAGCTGATTTTAACCGCTGATAACTTTATAAAGCACAGTTTCAATAACTGCTTTATTTGGATGGATATGTGTCCTGTTTGATTGATTGGCAGGCAGACTGCAAAGTTGCACTCGTAGGACAGAGAGACATTTGGAAAAAACCACTTAGAGTACAGATTATAAGAGGACATAGTAGGCCATCCCTATGTTATCTCTTGATGATGCCTTCTTTTAGGATGTGCATACTTGATAGCAACATCAGCAGTCTCTTGGTCTTTTTCCACAGTAAAGGTTAAAGGATGAATTAGACTACAGAATGAAGTCTCAAATGAAACAAGACTGGGAATCATATTGTATTTAATATATCCATTAGACACCGCAGATAAAGCTAAATAGAGCCTACAAGCTATTTTAATCACCATACTTTTGCTTGTTTGTTCTGTTTGTTGAGACAGATTTTTACTGTTTAGGCCAACTTGGCCCAGACCTAAGTGGGTGTTCTAAGCTAGTCTCTAACTCAAGGCAATCCTTTGGCTTGCCAAGTTCAGGTAAGAACCATTATGCCCATTTTCTATATGTTACAAGGGAAAACGTTTGTACTTATACAACCAATTCTTACAGTTTTATTAAATATCTTCTTCATATAAGACATTGAGCCCTTGAAGTGGATTATGAAGTTGATTAATAACAAACTAGCCAATGTAGTTGTATAGGTCTACCTTATAATATTCAAAGAATGACAAAATCATCCAAAAATGTATTTATCCACTTATGTCCCTGCTTCTCCTCCCTGCATGGAATCCAAACACCTTCTCATCCCAGTGAAATATTTAGCTCCTGAACTGGACATCCATGTTTTCCAAGCCACAAACGCATTGGGTTATATGTTTCACATTATGTTGATATTCACCAGAAGGAAGTTTTAGATAGAGAGCAGTTGGGGCACTTTTGTGTTCGGTATCATCAAAAAACCAGCATACATGTCCCTGCAGGAATGACAGTACAGCTAGGCAGGCCAGACTTTATGAGGCTTTTAGAACAATGTTCTTATAAGAACAAGCCAGAATACATTGTGCTTCATGTGTATATTTTTCCTTATAAATACTTTGACAAAAAGCATTAATGCATTTATTTCATGAATAAGAGGTCCTACCTTAGGAAAACATTTAAACGGTGTTCTAGAAGCCATATATTAGCCAAGGGTTTGAGCCAGAGCCAGATTCACCAAAGACTAGCAAGATACCTCTTGCTCTGTGTTGTGGCTTCTCCTACCCGCTTTCTGATGAGGCAGTCTGAACACTCTTTCCTCAGAACCCTTCTATTTTGGATCCTTGTACTGAAGGTAGTGACATGGGCTTTTGGAAGGATTATCACTTCCTTTCAAAAAGCAAAAAAGTACTCATTCATTAATGGACCTCGAGAGGCTACTGCCGAACCAGTGCTACTGAGCAGCTTAGCCTTTTTAATTAGCTGGAGTGAGACTTCCCACCATGCTGAACCTTCAAAAGGCAGCCAAGCCAAGAAGTAAAACAGAGGAGGGAGACTCCTCCCCTCAGGTGCAGGCCAAAAGCCAAAAGAAAACTGAGATCTGAGCTTTCCAGCCAGCAGGTTGCAATGGCTTCCTCGCTGCCCCCAAATTAAAAAAATAAAAAAAAAGAGAAGAAAAAATGGTGGGAGTATGACTCAAGTGGGTTCATCAATGACCAATTTGTAAACAAAACAGAGAGAGACAGAAACAGAGAGAGAGACAGAGAGAGAGACAGAGAGAAAAAGACAGAGAGAGAGACAGAGAGAGAGAGACAGAAAGACAGAAGGAAGGAGGGAGGAAGAAAACCTGAGAGTGGGAGAGAGGAAGAGGCCATTGCAGAGGAAGGGAGATAAGAGACTTAGCATACTTGGTATGAAAAATGACAACAGAGCATCAAGCAATTGCTTGTCTAACTGTAGAACTGAAATTGCAGGCCCAGAAAGAAATTTTATCTGTGCTCAAGGCAAGGATTAGAGCACAAAGAGCAATTGAGTGAGTGGAGAAAAGGTGTGTAATACTTTTAATCATATTTAATAAATGCTCCCATGTACGGCATTTCATTTACTCTTTCCAGCACTTCTGTGGAGTAGGTTAAGTGGATATTACAGGTTTTCCTGTATTTATTAGCAGGGGAATTCTAGTATCAGGTCTGTTCAGTCTCTAGGGAAAGTGGTAGGGTTGAAGCAAAAGGATGCAGGTTCTTGCCCTTGTCCTATTCTGTTGCCTATAAGCTGCTGGGTATCAGCAGTTGGGATTGAAAGTCAGATGGCTATTATGTGCTTCCTCCTGTATAAGCTTTGTGGCATCATGCCACTGGATTATGTGGGTCTTCCTAAGGTGGAAGAACAATAAGTGAGAAAGAACTGTGAAGTCAATGGCTCTGGTTTCATGTTCGGTGCTCAATCTGCCTAACAGGACTTAGTCTGGTGCATTGTTTAGACAAGGGGGAGGAAGTACAGAAGAAAACAAACTATGTTGCTATGACAAAGTAGGTGTTTGCCAGATGACAACCTGACGCATGGGACTTAAATACTTTCAACAAAAGCAGGAATCTGAAGTTACTTTCCTAGTGTGCGTCCCCCCAATAATCTTCTTTAAGGCAGCTCGGCACATCTGTGCTCTATGTAGTAGACCCTGTCTGCTCTGGGCCTTTTCCCTTCTCTCTTGCTTGTGCGTTTGTTTCTATGGCCCTCACATAGTACATACTGGATAATGCTTTTTAGAGAACAAGTCAGTATTTTTCTTGTCTTTTTAGGTTTTTTTTTTTTTTGTTTTGTTTTTGCCTGAATAAGTTAAAAAATGTTTTCCCCCACAGATATTCTTTAAGATGTATGTGTTAGACATGGGACATTGTCTACTATTTTATTCATCTCTTAAAGAATACTTGACAAAACTCAGAGCCTTTAGAGCTCTGGGTTCTAATAGCTAAGCTTCCAGAAGGCAGGATCAGCAAAATCACTGAGATGCTCATTTGGCAAGACAAAAGTTCTCAGGCTACTGTGGGTTCAGATTTGGTGACTCAGCATATCTCAGTAACAGACAAACCATAGCAAGATACAGAACTTTCTACTCAGCACTATGATATCAACCCTTCCTCTGTAAACTTCTTGTCATTACTCATGTGATTCTCAACAATCCCATCAACCCCGTGCTATAAGTATTTCTGTTTGTTTTTTTCATATGTGAGGAAGCTAAGGTATGTAGAAGTGAGTTGACCTGCAGAAGATAATAGACATATGATGAATCAGAGATGAGACTTAAACAATGGTTTCTAGTTGTATCCATGAACACGTCCTTCTTTGTTACTTTTTGTTTGGGGAGCCCCTGTCACATATGTGAACATGTGTAGCTTATACACACATATTTGCATAGGTACAAATATACTGTGTGTTTCTGCAAATGATTTTTTAATATATTTGTGATAAGTCAGATTACTATCAGAGTTATAATGTCAAAACATGTTAACCTTCATATGATGTGATAGCTAAAAACAGAAATTGTGTCAAAAGCTTTAGAAGAAATAATAGATCTATAGAAAAATTCCAAAGAATGTACAGAAGATGAATTATGTGAATGAGTATAGGTTTTAAATATCCAGGGCATGAGAAATTAATTTACAGCAT
The DNA here is from genome assembly GCF_963924665.1 of Micromys minutus. NCBI lineage: Eukaryota > Metazoa > Chordata > Mammalia > Rodentia > Muridae > Micromys > Micromys minutus. Next base: position 12,474,288 of record NC_137969.1, read on the forward strand.
GATTAGTAGCTGGCTAGGTGATCAGTACTTTTTAGTATTTAAAAAATGCTAGCAGCAAAAAAGTTTAGTCATGGGACCACTGCCCACAGGAAATACATCATATAACCAACTTGGACATATATTTTTGTAAGGAGAAATCTCTAAATAGATAATTACCTAAAGATAAAATATTTTACAAGCCAGAATAATTAACCACATAGATACTGAAAAACAGAAATTTGGGCATGGTGCTTTTAAGGCAGAAAATGACAGATTCTACATGGAGGGAACTAGAAAAGGATTACCCCAGACCACTGGGTAACTAGTAAGATTTTAATGCACACTATCAAACCTTAAAAAAAACAAGTATAGACAAAAATGTATTTGTATATTTTTATGCAAAAATGCTTAAAATCTGTACATTTATCTTTGTGAAAAAGAAAAGGATTACCTAGATATTTGGTGAAGACATTGCTAAGTAGCCCATGTGCCTTTGTGTGGGTGAACCAGAATTTCACTTTGCAGAGTGTGCATATTCTAAGTATGGACATTGACTTCATTACCAGACACACTTGGAAAGAAATGGGTTAACTCATCTTGGCTTACTACTAAAAACTGTTCAAAGAGTAAATTGTGTTGCTTTAAAACTGTCAGGGTCTAACACCATTTCCTCTTTAGTCATGCAAATAGTTGCAAAGAAAGAGGTAAATATATTCAAAAAGAAATCTATTGTTATTATAGCAGAAAAATACATCGAATCTTGATTAGAGGCAGCAACGCCCAAGTATAGCTATTGTAATTCCTCTACACCAAGAGCTTATTTTCCAGATAGCGTCTCATTCTTAGCTTACATTTCTCTCTCTTGCTCTGGCCTTGACTTCTGGGTACTCCGTTCTCAATGGCCTCCAGAGTAGTTCCATAGCAGACATGAGCCACCATGCATTCTCTAAGAATTTTTTTTTTATTTTTTAAGAAAGCGATAGATGCATAAGAGTAGCATTTAGTAACTTGAAAAAAAATGACTTGAAATTCAAGCTCCAATGTCCATAAATAAAGTGTTACTGGAATAGAGCCACACTCATCTACATATTGTCTGTCACTGCTTTTGTGCTGTGCCAGCAAAGTTGAGTAACTATGACAAGAAATCTTGTAGCTCATGATGCTTAAAATGCTTCCGGGCCCCTTATAGAGCATTTGCCAGCAGTCTCCTAGGAAAAAGAACTTATGACGTTGGGAAGCACTTGAAATACCCATTCTCAGAAAGGAGAGGTAGTGTCTAGAAAAAAAGGAATAGACGATGCGTATGTATGGAGGGTAGGGTGGTGTGGCTTGCAGTGTAAATTACACTACCTAGAGCATTGATAACACTTCTTAGATTAAATTGTAGACTAAGAATATATCAAAATACATAATGCTGTTTTAGAATTTTTTTAAACGATTTTATTTTTCAAAACAAAGATAGATGTAAAGATTTTAAACATTTTTTGCTTAAAATTATACATTTTTGTCAGTACTTTTTTTTCAGACATTAAAATAAATTTTACATAAAACCATGTGAATATGTTTTTTAGTCGGTACTTGATTTTTTTCAAGGGCTTGACAGTATGCATTGAAAACGTACTAGTTGCAATAAGCGTAAAGTACATGCAAAACAAAACGCAACATGGAAATAGTCAAAGTCTTCTTGTTTTGTGAATATATGTATAGTTTTTGTTTTCTTTATTTCTTGGACTTCATACAGTCTGTGAGTTGTTTCTGGGGGAGTGCAAGCCTCTGGGGTTAGCATCCCACTATCAGTGACTGCATATTATGTCTGTTCTTTTGTGACTGGGTTATCTCACTCAGGATGATCTTCTCTAGATGCAGCCATTTTCTTAAGAATTTGGTTAAGTCATTGTTTCTGGTGGCTGAGTAGTATTCCATTGTGTATATGTACCACAATTTTTGTATCCATTCGTCTTCTGAAGGACATCTGGGTTCCTTCCAGCTTCTGGCTATTATAAATAGAGCCGCTATGAACATTGTGGTGCATATATCTTTGTTGTGTATTAAAGTGTCTCTGGGGTATATGCCCAGAAGTGGAATAGCTGGGTCTTCAGGTAGTACTATATCCAATTTTCTGAGGTATCGCCAGACCGATTTCCAGAGTGGTTGTATTAGCTTGCAACCCCACCAACAGTGGAGAAGTGTTCCTATTTCTCCGCAGCCTCGCCAGCATCTGCTGTCATCTGAGTTTTGGATCTTGGTCAATCTGACTGGAGTGAGGTGGAATCTTAGGGTTGTTTTGATTTGCATTTCCCTGATGGCTAAGGATGTCAAGCACTTCCTCAGATGTTTTTCGGCCATTCGGAGTTCCTCAACTGAAAAAGATTTGTTTAGCTCTGTACCCCATTTTTAATAGGGTTATTTGATTCTCTGGTGTCGAGCTTTTTGAGTTCCTTGTACACCTTAGATATTAGGCCTCTATCTGATGTGGTGTTGGTAAAGATCTTTTCCCATTCTGTTGGTTGCCGTTTTGTTTTCTTGACGATGTCATTAGCCTTACAGAAACTTTGCAATCTCATTAAGTCCCATTTGTTAATCTTTGACCTTAGAGCTTGAGCCATTGGTGTTTTGTTTAGGAAATTTTCTCCTGTGCCTATGTGTTCTAAGGTTTTCCCTACTTTCTCATCTAATAATTCCAGTGTATCAGGTTTAATGTGGAGATCTTTAATCCACTTACACTTGAGCTGTGTACAAAGAGATAAGAAAGGGTCTATTTTCATTCTTTTGCATGTTGAGTGCCAGTTGGACCAGCACCATTTGTTGAATAGGCTGTCCTTTTTCCATTGAATGTTTACTGCTCCTTTGTCAAAAATCAGGTGACCATATACATGAGGGCTCATTTCTGAATCTTCTATTCTATTCCATTGATCCACTTGCCTATTTCTGTACCAGTACCATGCAGTTTTCAGCACAATTGCCTTGTAATATAGCTTGAGGTCAGGGATAGTGATTCCCACTGATGTTTTTTTGTTGTTGAGGATGGTTTTCGCTATTCTAGGTCTTTTGTTATTCCAGATGAAATTGCACATTGATCTTTCCAATTCCATGAAGAACTGGGTTGGAATTTTGATGGGGATTGCATTGAATCTGTAGATTGCTTTTGGTAGGATGGCCATTTTTAAGATGTTGATCTTTCCAATCCATGAGCATGGGAGATCTTTCCATTTTCTGAGATCCTCCTCATTTTCTTTCTTCAGAGGTTTGAAGTTCTTGTCATACAGGTCCTTCACTTCCTTAGTTAGAGTCACACCAAGGTATTTCATAGCTTTTGTAACTATTGTGAAGGGTACCTTTTCCCCAATTTCTTTCTCCACATGTTTGTTTTTTGAGTATAGGAATGCTACTGATTTGTTTGAGTTAATTTTGTATCCGGCCACTTTGCTGAACTTGTTTATCAGCTGTAGGAGTTCTCTGGTGGAATTTTTGGGGTCACTCAAGTACACTATCATGTCATCGGCAAAGAGTGATGTTTTTATCTCTTCCTCTCCGATTTGTATCCCCTTGATCTCCTTTTGCTGTCTAATTGCTCCAGCCAGGACTTCCAGTACTATGTTGAATAGGTAGGGAGAGAGTGGGCAGCCTTGTCGAGTCCCTGATTTTAGTGGGATTGCTTCAAATTTCTCGCCATTAAGTTTGATGTTGGCTGTTGGTTTGCTGTATATTGCTTTTATTATGTTTGAATATGGGCCTTGGATTCCTGTTCTTTCCAGGACTTTTAACATGAAGGGGTGTTGGATTTTGTCGAATGCTTTCTCAGCGTCTAGTGAGATGACCATGTGATTTTGGTCTTTAAGTTTGTTTATATGGTGGATTACATTGATGGATTTCCTTATGTTAAACCATCCCTGCATCCCAGGGATGAAGCCTACTTGGTCATGATGAATGATGGTTTTGATGTGTTCTTGGATTCGGTTTGCAAGGATTTTGTTGAGTATTTTTGCATCAATGTTCATAAGTGAGATTGGTCTGAAGTTCTTTTTCCTTGTAGGGTCTTTGTGTGGCTTAGGTACGAGGGTTATTGTAGCCTCAAAAAATGAGTTGGGTAATATTCCATCTGATTCTATCTTTTGGAATAGCTTGGTGAATATTGGTGTTATATCCCCAATAAATGTCTGATAAAATTCTGCACTGAACCCGTCTGGACCTGGGCTTTTTTTGGTTGGGAGGCTTTTGATGACTTCTTCTATTTCTTTAGGTGTTATAGGGTTATTTAGATGGTTTACTTGGTCCTGGTTCAACTTTGGTACCTTGTATCTGTCTAGGAATTCGTCCATTTCCTCCAGATTTTCCAATTTTGTGGAGTATAAGTTTTTGTAGTAGGATCTGATGATTTCTTGAATTTCCTTAGTTTCAGTTGTTATGTCACCACTTTCCTTTCTGATTTTGTTAATTTGGATACTCTCTCTTTGCCCTTTATTTAGTCTGGCTAGGGGTTTATCAATCTTGTTGATTTTCTCAAAGAACCAACTCTTTGTTTTGTTGATTTTTTCAATGGTTCTTTTTGTTTCTATTTGGTCTATTTCTGCCCTAATTTTGATTATTTCTTGCCGTCTACTCTTTTTGGGTAAATCTGTTTCCTTTTGTTCTAGGGCTTTTAGCTGTGCTGTCAGGTTGCTGATGTGAGCTCTCTCCAGTTTCTTCTTGGAAGCACTAAGAGCAATGAGTTTTCCTCTCAATACTGCTTTCATTGCATCCCATAGGTTTGGGTATGTTGTGTTTTCGTTTTCGTTGAATTCTAGAAAATCCTTAATTTCTTTCTTTATTTCTTCTTTGACCCTGCTATCCTTTAGCAGAGTGTTGTTTAGTTTCCATGTGTATGTGGGCATTTTGTTGTCTTTGTTGTTGTTAAAGACCAGTCGTAGACCATGGTGATCTGAGAGGATGCATGGGAGTATTTCAATCTTCTTATATTGATGAAGGCTCGTTCTGTGTCCAATTATGTGGTCAATTTTCGAGAAGGTGCCATGGGGTGGTGAGAAGAAGGTGTATTCTTTTACTTTAGGATAGTATGTTCTGTATATATCTATTAATTCTAGTTGGTTCAAAGTCTCTGCTAGTTTTGCAGTGTCCTTGTTCAGTTTTTGTTTCCCTGATCTGTCCATTGGTGAGAGTGGGGTGTTAAAGTCTCCCACTATTATTGTGTGGGGTGAAATGTATTTTTTGAGCTTTAGTAGAGTTTCTTTTATGAATGTGGGTGATTTTTTATTTGGAGCATATATGTTAAGGATTGAGAGTTCCTCCTGACAGATTTCCCCGGTAATGAGTAAAAAGTGTCCTTCTTTATCTTTTTTGATAACTTTTGGTTGGAAATTTACTTTATTCGATATTAGAATAGCCACTCCAGCTTTCTTCTTGGAGCTGTTTGCTTGGAAGTTTTTTTCCCACCCTTTTACTGTGAGATAGTGTCTGTCTCTGTCTCTGAGATGAGTTTCCTGTATGCAGCAAAAGGCTGGATTTTGTTTATGCATCCAGTCTGATAGTCTGTGTCTCTTTATTGGGGAGTTGAGCCCATTTATGTTAATAGATATCAAGGAATAATTGTTTCTGTATCCTGCCGTTTTTGCTTTTTTGGGTTGAGTTGTGTCCGTGTTTTTTTTTCTTTTTTTAGTTTTCTTGTTTAGGAGTTTTCTTGTTTTTACTAGGCTGTATTTTCCCTCCTTGTATTGGGTTTTCCACCTGTAATTCGTTGTAGTGCTGGGTTAGTGGTCATATATTGTGTGAATTTTGATTTGTCTTGAAATATCTTTGTCTCTCCATCTATGGTGATTGATAGTTTTGCTGGGTATAGCAGCTTGGGCTGGCACTTGTGCTCTCTTAAGGAGTGCATGATGTCTGTGCAGGCTCTTCTAGCTTTCATAGTCTATGCTGAGAAATCGGGTGTGAGTCTGATTGGTCTGCCTTTATAAGTTACCTGACCTTTTTCCCTTACTGCTTTTAGTATTCTTTCTTTACTTTGGGCACTTGATGTTTTTACTATTATGTGTCGGGAGGTATTTCTTTTCTGGTCCAACCTATTTGGAGTTCTGAAGGCTTCTTTTATGCTCGTGGTCATCTCATTCTTGAGGGTAGGGAAGTTTTCTTCTATGATTTTGTTGAAGATATTTACTGTGCCTCTTAGTTGATACTCTTCTCCCTCTTCTATTCCTATTATTCTTAGGTTCGGTCTTCTCATTGTGTCTTGTATTTCCTGGACATTTTGGGTTAGTAGCTTTTTGTTTTTTGCATCTTCTCTGGCTGTTTTGTCTATGTTTGCAATGTTGTCTTCTGCCCCCGAGATTCTCTCCTCGATCTCTTGTAATCTGTTGGAAATGCTTGCTTCTGTGACTCCTGATTTCTTTTTTTGTGTTCTGACTCTAGGGTTATCTCTTTTAGCGCTTTTTTTATTGTGTCAATTTCTGTTTTAATTTCCCTCTTCCATTCCTTTATTTCCTTGGTTCTGTTTTCGTCTCGTTCTTTGAGTTCTTTGAGTGTTTTTCTTGTTTCTTCTTTAAAAGCTTCTGAATCTTTTTGCTTTTCCTCCCTTTCTTGTTTAAGTAACTCTATCAGCGTCTTGAGGCATGTTTTCAGGTCTGTGTCTTCTTTCTCTGGAGTGTTTGGAATTCCTATGTTTGCTACTATCGGAGAGCTGGGTTCTGGTGTTGCTAGATTGTCTTGGTTTCCTTGGGATATACTATTTCTCTTTCCTCTTGCCATTTTGTTGTCAGTGATATGTTCTTGCCTTTCCCTTGTATCTGGTCTGTGTCCCTGGTACACTTTCTGTGTGCACTCCTCAGAGATCCCTCTACTCCCCAGCAGCCCAGGTTCCGGGTGGCAGCTGGGCCAGGCTCTGCTCTGCGTACTGAAGTCACCTCCGGGTGGGAACAGATGTTCCTAAGATTTGTTCCTGGTCACAGTAGCTCAGCCTGTACGAGCCGCCTTTCCGGCTGGTGGTTGGGCCAGGCTCTGCTCTGCGACCTGAAGTCCTCTCCGGGTGGGAACAGAAGTTCTTGAAACCTTCATTTTATTGTACTTTCAGATATTGTATCAACAGTTTCATTCAAGCAACTATGCATCATGAATGGTAGAATAAGGTTACATCTCTAATGAACATGAATTTTTATGTTCATGTCAGTATTATAAAAATAAAGTATATCAGCTAATTAGTGAACACTATTATATTTTTGTATTCTGGTTAATATGGAGATGATTTATACTATTCCGAAAGATGTGTATGTTACATGTCAGTACAATACTATTTTATGAGAGAGTTAAGCACCCTTGAATCATGTTTCCTAGGAAATTCCAGAACCATGTACTTAAAGTCTACTTTGTCTTCTGTTGTAGTGGGCTCCAACAATTTTTTTTCTGAATAAAGTATGAACTTTAGTTAATATCTTGCACTAATATTGGCTCATTGATTATATCAAATGGCTTCAGTTAGTTAACATGTTACTAACAAAATAAACCAATTATACAGCATATGAGAATCTCCCCAAGTTTTCTCAAAGTGTGAAAACTGTCTAGTAATCAGCCTACATACCTACTCACACACCAAGAAAGCTAATTCACCTAAAGTCATTCTTGGGAGCTGGGTGAAATTATCTCAGTAAGATGGTTTTTTTTTTTTTTTTTCAGATTTTAAAATAATTTTTACATAAAACTGTATGAATATATTTTTTAGTCAGTACTTGATTTTTTTAAAGGTTTGATAGTATGCATTGAAAACTTAATAGTTACAATGAGCATAAAGTACGTGTAAAACAAAATGTAACATGGAAATAGTCAAAGTCTTTTTTAAAGAATGAGACACATTTTATATGATGAGAGACGTTTTAAGTGCTATGTCTTACTGAAATACGTAGTTTTATAACAATAGAGAAAATGGGGTTTGGAGTGGTTCTGGATTTTCTTAAAGTGCTCAGGTTAGTTCTTCAGCATCTCTCACTCTATCATATTAACAAACTTGGAAAGTCAGGGAGAGTAGAACCCATGTAAACTAGCAGAAGATTTTGATCCCTATATTCTGGTTATCAATATGTAAACATTATGGTTTAGTTTGTGTGAAAATCTAGTAAAGAAAAACACTCAGAAGGAGCCACGTCACTGGCGTTGCTGTCAGAGTTGCTGTTTTTGTGTTGATGGTCTATTTTTAACTACAACCAGATTTGTATCCTACCCCTGTCTTTTGCTTTCCAGAGAACAAGGCATATAAGGCACACACAGCATATGCAATAGTGCAGCCTTACAACAAATAAATTCTATGATGCTCTTCTTTTCATTTGTATAAAATGTTTCCACCATTATTTGAATGGCTCAGGTTCTATATTCTTGTGGGATGTCATGAGTTTCTTTGAGGTGCTCCATGACATTCATGCTTGAAGCCACCAGATCTTCAGAAAAAAAAAAAAAAAAAAAACATTCAAATTAATGGCTGTGAAATGGATGAGTGAATATGACACAAGCCTACATAATTCATAAATGAAAACATTGAATTAATTTGGATGTCCTGAGTGTGTATTGGTACTGTGGTATGTTCTGTTGTCTACTTACATCAAAGTTCTAAGTAGGATAGAGTTGGCTCTATGGGGTCATCAGTTATTTCAGATCCACTTTTACAATCATTGGTGAATTTTAAGTGTTAAGACTTAATGATCAGAAGCTGGGGGGATTCACGTATTTTGCTGTTTCCAATGTGATGAGTTGGTGTACATTTTGCTAATCTTATTGGAACTATTGAAAGTGTGCTTACTGTTCATATCAGGGTCTTGTGCTCTAGGTTGATAACATCTCTCCTCTTCCCTTCTTCTATTCACACTCCCCTTCGTTTTATTACCAATTGTTTTACTCTCTATAGTCCTGACATTTCTTCTCTTCTTCCACTGGCTTATCATCCAGCTTGCTCCCATGGTAATAGTGACTTTCTAACAATCCATGGGCCTTCCACCTATACATATCTGCTGATCCAGGGGCCTTCTGCTTGTACACCTCTGCTTCTCCTGGCTATTTTTGTCAGTGCTTTCTCAAACAAAGGGTTTTTAAGAAGACCTAATTTCTACTTATTGTAAACAGGAAAGTGAAATTAAATCTGACTAATTCATAAATAAAATATTACTGTGTCATGTTACTCAAGAACATGCCATTTTCGAGGTTTAAAAAAAATGAGTACAAAAAAAAACTTGATATTCAATTCAATTATAAATAGCCTTGCCCTGGTAGAGTTTATTTTTTGAAGAATATGGAGATGATGATGAGATATTAGAATATTGCATATCAAATATTATGCCCATATGATTTATTGGTTAAACAGCCTAAGCTAAAGACAATATGTACAGATTCAAAGAACAAACATCTATTTTTATTTTGTAAGCTTAAGTGTTTGTCGAGCGTGCTATTTGGAAGATAATCTTGAAGTTTCTCTTTTGGTAGATTAAGACCATCAAAACTTGGCAGATTTCCATTGCTGTACGAAATTGTCTGCACTTTGGAATCGTACTTCCCTTGCAGATTATGAAATTAAATATCAGTTGAAGAAAGATAAAACTCTAGTTCTGTCATTTATTAGCTCCTAGGAATAAAATTTTCTTTCTTTCTCATCATAAATTCATAATTGAGACCTCTATAATAAAGGAGAGGTTAACAAGATACAGCATACTAATTCATTCAGTATAAATTTAATATGATCTTGGACCTTCATAAAGAGATGAAGACCAAAGTGATAAGAGAACTTGTGTATTTCCACACAAGGCCAATAAAGAAGGTCATGAAAAAAAAATTATTCAAAGTGACTATAATTTGATGGTCAGAAGCTGGAGAACTCAACAAGGCTTAGGATTGGTAAGATTGTATTCATATCCCCGTGATTTCACGGGTAAGGAATCTTCTTTTCTTTACATAGATAGGGGGCATCTAGGAATGTTTACAGAACCTGCCTCAAGAAAGGTTAAGGAGAGTCCTTTCTGAGTTCTGTGTGTTGAGGAAAAGGGAATGTGGGGGAGCTCTTCCAGTCACACTGTACATGTAAATACCAGTGTACTGTATTTTTAAAAATTATCTTTAATCCTTTTTTACAGTCCAGTCTTTATCCCTCTCCCTGACTGCCTCCCAGCAGTTCCTCATGCCATTCCTTCTACCTTATTTCCAAGAGAATGTCTTTACCTCACTTGCAACACACCCAAAGACAGGATGCCCTGCTTGCTAGGGCTTCAAATCTCTCAAGGGTTAGATACATCTTCTCTCTCTGAGGCCAGACCAAGCAATCTTCTGCTACATATGTGTTGAGGGCATCATACCAGCTGGTATATGCTGCTTGGTTGGTAGCTTAGTGTCTGAGAGATCTTAGGGTTCCAGATTAGTTGAGGCTGCTGGTCCTTGTATGGGGTCACCCTCTTTCTCAACTTCTTCCATCATTCTCTAATTCAACCACAGGGGTCTCCAGCTTTTGTCCATTGGTTGGGTGTATCTGTGTCTGTCTCAGTCAGATGCTTGTTGGATTATGATGTGCCCCTTTTTGTGAGCAGCCCATAGCCTCAGTAATAGTGTCAGGAACTGTGGCCTTCCCTTTAGATGTGTCTCAAGTCAGAATTGTCACTTGACCTTCTTTCCCTAAGTCTGTTTTCCAATTATGTCCCTGAAGTTTCCCCAGAAAGCAGCAATTCTGAGTCAGAGTTCCAGACTATGGCATGGTGACTCCATCCCTCCACTTGATGCCCTGTCTTTCTGGTGTAGGTGGACTTCACACTTTCCTTCTCTGCACTGCAGGGCATTTCATCTACGGTCCTTCCCTTTGAATCTCGAGAGTCTCTCACCTCCCAGGTCTCTGGTATACTCTAGAGGGTCTCTTCATCACCAACTTTTTTAAGGTTAACTGTTTCTACTCATTCTGCTTTCCCTCGGGACTTCATTCTTGTCCCCCCCCCCAACACTTGATCATGTCCCCCCTTTTCACTCCTCCTCCACCCCATGCCCTCCTTCCCGCTTCGTGCTATGACTGCATTCTTCTCTCACTCAGTTGAGACTGAAACATCCTCATTTGGGCCCTAGGGATTATTAACCTATTTGAGTTCTATGGATTGTATCCTGGGTATTCTGTACTTTTTTGTCAATTATTCACTTATTAGTGAGTGCATGTTTACATATTATTCACTATTCCCACATCTGATAGTGGTCTAATATCCAAAATATATAAAGATCTCAAGGTGTTAACCTCAACAAAAAAGAAAAAGAAAAAAAAAATACCCAAGCAACCCAATTAAAAATGGTGTATGTATGTATATATATATATATATATATATATATATATATATATATATATATATATATACACACATATATAAAACTAAACAAAGAATTTAGAACAGAGGTATCTAGAATGGCTGAGGGGCACTTAAAGAAATGTTCAGAATCCTTAGTCATCAGGGAAATAGGAATCAAAATGACCCAGAGACTCCACCTTACACCAATCAGAATTGCTAAGATCAAAGCCTCAGGTGACAGCACATGTGGGTGAAGATGTGGAGAAAGAAGAACACTTTTTTATTGCTGGTAGGATTGATTGTACAACCACTTTGGAAATCAATCTGGAGGTTCCTCAGAAAATTGAAAATACATCTACCTGAAGACTCAGAAATATCACACTTGGGCATATACCCGAAAGATGCCCTACCATGCCACTGAAGCACATGCTCTACTATGTTCGTAGCTGCCTTATTTGTGATAGAGAAAAGCTGGAAACAATCCAGATGTCCAGCAACAGAAGAATTGATACAGAAAATATGGTTCCTTTACACAACGAAATACTACTTGGCTACTAAATATGAGGGCATCCTGAGTTTTGCAGGCAAATGATAAATCTAGAAAATATCCTACGTGAAGTAACTCAAATCCAAAAAGACATGGGATACACTGTTTTTTTGAGAATAGATGAGCCCTGAACACCAGCCCTGAACATCACCCTTAGGTCTTTAAATATGCAAATAGAAAGATAAGTAATGGCAATGACAAGATTACACGAGATAATAAAGATTACATAACATAGAAAAGTAGTATATGTATTGCAGAGAGTTTCAGAAGAGTCGGTTCTCACCAGATAGTGTTTTCCTTTCTGCCTTCACATAATAAATATGCACAGCTCTTGTTAAGTGTTAACTCAGTATCTGTAAGATGCTGGAACGATAAACAACATAAAGGTGATGGCTCTAATTGTCATTGATGTAAAGGGAACATGTATTGTAGGATATGGGGGCTTCTCTCTTGTTTTAACGAGAAATTCAGTAAAATGTCCTTTAATATAAAATGAGGCTTTAGAAAGTTATTGATCTGTAATACTATTTTTGGCACTCTCTGTTTTCCAGGGAGTTTGTGGGTACATTATTATAATTTTTTGACTCTAAACTTGCTGTACATCATCTAAAGTTGGCAAGATAGCTATCTTCACTCATGGGTGAAGATGTTGAAGTACAAAAAAAAATATCCAAGCTTCAAAGCCTGCATAATAGAAACTTAGGCAATTTGCTTTTGGCCCCAAATATATATATATAGTCATTGCTTAATGTTACATCAGTATTGAGTTAGGCTAGTTGTACTCTCTATTTGAAAACAAACATGGTCTCAGAAATCTGATCCATGTGTCATATAGAGATTGCAAAAGAGAACATAGATTATCTTTGTAAAGCTCAAAGCATGTTTTTCAAAAAATTGCTATCATTTTGCTATTTTTGTGAAATGTTTGCAGTTAGGTTTAGATCTAGATAGTTAGAATATAGATAACAACCTCTGTCTGAGGCGTAGTCAGTAAAGATGATCTTCCATTTTTTAGTTTGACTCTCAAGCTACACAGAAGCTTTTAGTTTCTTGCAGCCTGATTTGTTAATTCTTGTGCCTTTCTCCTGTGCTGTGAAAGTCCTACTCAGATAATTATTGTCCATACCTTTGCCTTTAATTATATTCTTCTGTTATTTCCTAACAACTTTGACAACTCACATTTTAAATTAATATCTTTGATCTACTTTGAATTGATTTTGAACATAAAAAAAGATTCAAACCTAATTTCATTATTCTAAAGGTAGATTTGCAGTTGTGCTATAGTGAATCCTAATGCTTACTATGCTAGTTAAATATACACACACAGGGATGTAGGGATCCCAGGGATGAAGGTTTTTTGCTGGTAAACTTGATGCTTCAAGTTCTAGCCCTAGATTTCCCATTGTAGAAGAAGACAACAAACATGCACACTATAGCATCCATGTTCACACAAAACCCCCACACCCACATACATATAAATATATGAATGTAAGTAGCAAATAACTTATTTTATATAGTGTTTATGTAAAATATAGATCATCTTTGCAATTAAATGATTTTAAAGATGCTTCATTCATGGTAGAAAAATATATACAAATTACAGTAATTACATTCAAAATTACAGAGGCATGAAGTATAGGGATATGAGCTAAGTCATTTTACTGATTATCAGTCTCTGGAATTTTTCAGACTTTTCCCCCTTAGTGAGCTCAGGTTCTATTATGTCCTATGTTGTCTTGTTACTGTTGTCAATTGTTGAGGAAAGGGTTGAGAAAAAGAAAGTTTCTGGTGGTCTCCAATATCTTTCATCTGTTACTGGGTCAAAGAAACCTCTTGGGATTAGGTAGATATTTTATGTTTCTTTTTAGATCATCTTCAGTTCATACACTGTTAGGAATAATTCCTCTGTTTATTTATTTATTTGTGTATCTATGTGTATTTGACAAACAGATACCAAAGTCAAAAGACTACTTGTGGGAGTTCAGTCTGCCATGTGTGTTTTGGGAATTGAACTCAAGCTGCCAGATATAATGTTTAGATTCCTTATCCACTGAACCATCACAGAGATTCTGACTAGACTCCCCTTAAAGAATCCACCTATAATACTTTATGTTTAGTACATTGTGAACAGTCATCTCTGATTGTTAATAAATTTTCAGTTTGATTTCCTGAGTTTTGACAACATAAGCTTCACTTTACTATCAGACACCTTCAAAATATTGAAGTGCAATTCTTTTGACTTATGTATCTCATATGGCTCCATCATTTGTGTGAGGTACTTTTGGAAGCCATGCTAAATAGCTCTTTTAAGATATTTCAAATATAACCAGATAGAAGTCTTCAGACATGGACAATAGGACCTACTTCCCAGAGGTTTTGGATAGTGTGAAACAGGAGGGATATAGGAAGGTGAAATAAGCTATATCATGTCACATCCTGTCTCAACATACGGAAGAACATTGATGTAATAGGGTCTTAGCAAACTGTAATGGGTCGAATAAAGGACTTAACAGCTTCCTGCTAATGAGCATTAAAAAAGGACTGACTGACCATCTGTTAGTGATAGTCTGAGATAATTCCTGTATGATGACTGAATTTGAATAAAATGATGCACAGGAAACTTCTAATGCATATCTAAGAATGTAAATTGATATACAATTCCTACTTTAAAAGGTTTTTTTTTTTTTATCATTCATTGCCTTAATTCATGAGTGTTTGAGGAAAGGATATAATTTCGAGTCTTGCCAAAGACTTACAAGGAAAGGTAAAATAAAAAGAACCTAATTATTATTTTAAAATAAAATTTATGAAACAAGTGATTGTAAGATGCATTAAAAGCATTTTATATTAACTCCTACTAGAGACTACAAAGTAGGAACAATTTTGTAGCAGATGGTTCTCTGCAAAAAAATATTAATGCCATCATAATGTTATTTAGTCTAGTTTGATGATTAGTAATAGAAATGGTGCTATATAGCATAAGTCATAAAAGAACTAACTTGTGAAACAGGATAGCTAATTGTTTAAAAATTCAAACACATTGGATAATGACCCCAACATACCATGAAAATCTTGGTACAGAAACTGACAGTGTTCAAGATGCTATATTTGGGTGAGGGTTAAACATGAGTCTCAGTTGGCTTAGTTTGTTTTTCACTTTCTCTAAGATCTAAGTTATGGTGAAGGGGAAAGACAATAACATTCCAAGTATTGCTCAACCCTTTGCCTAAGAAAGAAAAAGTTGATCTAACATGCTATTGGATAAGGAACATTGTTCCCTAAAGCAAAACTGAGGCATTGCAATGAGAAAGAAAGAATATGAGTTGATCAGAGTAAAACACATGTACACTGTAGTCACAAGGGCTTGAAACATTACTTTTCAACCAATTTTACTTCCTTCAGCATTATCTCTTTCCTCAATGTACTTGCTTAGGGGCAAGCAACACCATGGCAATAATGGATTACTTTATGTAGACAAATGAGAAAGATGTGGTGATACAGAGAGCTGCCTGCTAAGAGTTGTTTGCAGCAAAAAGGAGAAGAGGTATTCCTCAGATGTTGAATAATGGCCATCTTCTATGAGCCTCTCACCAAGTACCACATGTTAGGAGTGAATGAGGGTCTCTCAAAAGTTGTGGCTAGTGTTATGTTTCAGCTGATACTCATGCTTCTGATGCCCTTCTCCTACCCACTACAGCAGGCCCGACTGCCCAGTGGTCCTGTGTGCATGGTGACACAGGGAAGAATCATTGTGGATCAAGGAATAATGGTTGCATAAGAAGTTTACAAACAAACTCTTTTGGCGATTGTGCTAGAGTTCATGAGGGGCTAGAAGGCAGGGGTCAGGGGTCAGAGGTTAGGGGACAGGAGGCAGGGAGCAGGAGCCAGGGCAGGGACAGCTTCCGTGTTACTATGTATATAATTGAGAAACTGTACAAACATATAAGAAAATTTCTTTGTACTTCACCTATTATTCTTGATTTACAGCAAATGCAATTTTTGTTGTTCAAATAAGTATACAATCATGTAAAAATGGGAGAATTGGTTTCTCCTGTGGGAAAGAGGGGGGTAAATGTGTCACTGTACTTAGTTTATAGCATATGCTTCACATTTCTGCCAATTTTTAAAACTCCCTCAGGAAGACATGGACATTTAACTTCAGATTTTTACAGTGTAATTTATAGTGGCATCATGTGAACGTTAACACCTAATTTTTGTAAAAGTGAAATGGCAATTTGCACAGGGTGTGTGTGTGTGTGTGTCTGAAGCTAATTGGCCTAGCTGTACAAGGTTGTAAAGATGGTTCTTTTTCACTAGAAATACTGATGGTAGATTGTAGAGATGACTCATGTGTTACGAGCATTGTTTTTGCAGAGGACTGGGGTTTGGTTCTCAGCGTCAACATCATAGCTTTAAAAACTCTGTCCTTAATTCCATCAGACATGCTGTAGATGCATATGTTCAGGCAAAAGACAAATACACTAAAAGTAATTGATCATTAAAAAATAGTGATATCAATGCCCTACCAAGAAAAGTTTTTAAAATTGGATATTCTCTGTATTTACATTCCAAATGTTATCCCCTTTCCCCCAATCCCATTTTTCCTAACCCTCCCACACACTTGTTTCCATGAAGGTGCTTCCTCTCCCAACCACCCATTCCACCTCAGTGCCTTGGCATTCCCTACACTGGGGAAACACACCTTCATTGGACCAAAGGCCTCTCCTTCCATTGATTCGGACAATGCCATCCTTGTGACATATGCAACTAGAGCCATGGGTCTCTCCACGCATAATAATTAGTTAGAGTTTTAGTTTCTGGGAGTTCTGGAGGGTTTGGTTGGTTGATAATGTTTATCTTCCCATGGGGTTGAAAACACTTTGAGCCCCTTCAGTCCTTTCTGTAGCCCCTTCATCGGGACCCAGTGCTCAGTCTTACGGTTAGCTGCAAGCATCCTCAACTGTATCTGTATGATGCTGGCAGAGCCTCTGAGGAGACATTCATATCTGGCTCCTGACTATAAGCACATCTTAGCATTAACAATAATTCTTGAGTTTGGTGGCTGCATATGGGGTGGATCCCCAGGTGAGACTGCCTCTGAATGATCTTTTTTTCATACCAGGCTCCTCTGTCCCTGTATTTCCTCCCAGGAGTGCTTTATTCTACCTTCTAAGAAGGACTAAGGCATACACTTTCTGGTATTCCTTCTTTATGAGCCTAATAAGGTCTATGAATTGTTTCTTAGCTATTCAGAGATTTTTGGCTAATATCAGCTTATCAATGAGTACAAATCATGTGTGTTCTTTTGTGACTATGTTACCTCACTCCGGATATTTTCTAGTTCCATCCATTTGCCTAGGAAATTTATAAAGTCATTGTTTCTTATAGCTGATTAGTATTTCTTGTGTAAATATACAATTTCTGTATCCATTCCCCTCTCCTTTTTCCTCAGGCTCATCTCCATTTTTGTTCCTGTAGTTCTTTCAGACATGAACAATTCTGGATCAGAGGTTTTTGAGTGTGGGATGGCAGCCCCATTCCTCCACTTGATGCCCTGTCTTTTTGCAGGAGACAGACTCTGCAAAGTCTCTCTCCCCATTGCAGGGCATTTCATTTTTGATCCCTCCCTTTGAGTCCTGAGAATGTCTTATCTCCCAGGTCTCTGGTACATTCCAAAGGGTCTTTGCACCTTCTATGTCCCAAGGTTGCTTGTATTAATTCTTTCTGCTGGCCTTCTGGGCTTCATTCCTGCTCTCCTGTACCTAATATCTAATCACGTTCCCCTCTTCCCCCCCTTGTCACCTTTCCCACTCAGGTCCCTCCCTCTATCCTTCTGTGATTGCTTTCTGCTCCTTCTCCTGTGTGATTGAGGCATCCTCACTTGGGCCCTATGGCTTGTTAGCCTTGAAATGCTGATGTCTTTTGAAGTTACACACACATACACACACACACACACACACACACACACACACACAAACACACATGAGCACACACCGACATACATATATAAATAGAACCTGTTCAATCCTTTATAGCTTTACTTCAGTGTTAGAATTTCATGAATGACCACTCTAATTGGTAAACAGTAGGTTTGCTTATTTTATTCTTGTGAAGACTATTTTCCCCTACATTTATTGTTTGCGTATAGTTCTTTGTCTATGAATGAGGACCCATAAAATGTCCTCCTTTAATAGTAGCATGCACATTGATGCTGTAATTATTCAGCTCATATTTTTGCTAGCCATGTTGTGGAAGTATCATGAGTATAGCTTCCTTGAAGTTTTTTAGACACACAATCTTGCAACTAATTTTCTGGTTCTCTGGCTCTCACTTTTTCTCTGCCCCACCTCGTGTGATGTTTCCTGGTCTTTATGTCATTGACATTAAATTCACTCTTACACATGTATCTTGATGCACAAGTTTCTTTAGGAATGGCTGCTTGGAGCCATTTTGGTGAGGGTGCAATTATTGTTGTATTCTCAAAAAAAAAAAACAATAAAAATGGTACTTCATTAATTAAATTGTATTTACCAGATAGCTAGTATGTTTGGTTACAATTTTCTTTTTTTAAGCCATTACTTCCTAGTTCTAAGTGATTGACCAATATTCACATATTGTCTTCCATAGCTGTTTTCATATCTTGTTTGCCTTTTCTCTCTGTTACCTTTAGGTAGTAGAACTTGATTAGTTTTGCCATTTATGCTGAAGGGTCTTGTTTAGAAATCTAGATCTGTTTCTCTTGTAAAGTCACTAGTTTTATTTTCCTATTTTTTTCTGAAAGTTCTAATAACCACCCTTGACTATGCAGGGATTTGGGTTGAGAAGAAATATCTCATCAATGTAGTTTCACTTAGCTCATTAATTAAAACCAAATCATCTTTTTTTTTCTCCTTTCTGATCTGTCAAGTCTATCTTTCTAAGCAATTAGTGCTGAATCTGCCTGTGGGTTTTGCCCTTCTTCATCCCTAGGATCATCCCTCTCTAGAGAGCACTGACTGACAAAATTTGTTGGTTATGGGTGACTGAAAAGAAAAAAATAACTTGGCCATGTGCAACCTCAAGGACAATATACTTTTCTTGAACCATGGGTTTAGAAGTTACAGTCCCTGGTCAGCTGGCTTCATCAATTTTATATTTGATTTCAGACATTTTTGAAAATATCCTTGATGAAAGTTGTGGTGGAACAGAGATGTTTACCTACTGGTAGCCTTGTAAGAGGGAGAGAAAAGGGGGAAAAAAAGAAAGAGGACAAAGACTACAAGGCAGATGTTTCAAAGGCACACCCGAGTGACCTACTTTCTCCAGAAGGCCCAAACTCTTAATGTTCTACCACCTTTCCAGATGACACTACCAGCTAATATCCAAGCCTTTGGAATAGTTCATATTCAACCCATCAAAACACACAATTCTCTAAAAGTAGACACAACTGATAATTGGAAGAATCTTTTATCACATCTTAAATTTGATTTTGATTTTTTTTTTTTGCTCAGTATCTTGTAAGTTTTGGGCTAAACATCTTTGGTTTGTAACATCTATGCTTAATACCTAATATTTTAGTGTGAACATCATGAAAAAGGGATTTGTTTGTCACAAACTTTTAGTGCATCCCTTAGAGAGATGTGTGATTACTGACCTCCCTTCTTCCAATGTGATGCAATTCACTTATGAAATTGTATATTCCACCACATCTGTGCTCCAGAAATAAGTACTGCACTATCACAGTATCATTTTAATGTACAAGTAAAATCGGTGTAGTCACTGTTAAGGATTTTTGCATTTATGATTTTCAAGTACATTGACCTTTATATTTCTTTTCTTGTTTTGCCTCCTTTGTACATGGTTGTTGCTGAATCTTTACTCTTTTCCTTCTGAAATGATATTTCTTGTTTTCTTATTTTATAATTTTGATTTAAAACTCTCTTATCTAGCTCAATTCAGTGCCACTGGAGACTCTAGGTTTATGTGTATGTGAACTCTCTTCTGTTCCTTTATTGTTAATTTATTTGTTTCCAAAAATGATAAGAATTCCTTGTCTGGGAATGGCTCAGTGGATAGAATAGTTGCCATGAAATCATAAAGAACTCAATTTAGATCCTGAACCAAATGCTGAATGACACATTTGTAATCCCAGCATTCCTATGTTGAGACTGAAGTTTCTTCTCACCTTCACATAAACACTGGGATGAGTGTTTACCACTCTCAGTGAACATGTATGTTTATACATGTATACACTATACATAGATAAATATAAAGATGTAAAGAATCAAAAACAGGCTAATAACAAGAAAGACAAGAAATGTTACAGATGTACAGATGCATCACAGTTGTTCTGCATGTTTTTAATCATACATGAAATTTTTCATCTGGTATCTTTTTTTTCTTTCAGTTTAAAAAATATTTGTGATGATTTTTACCCCTGTCTCTACATACCTTGTGTATTGACTGGTTTTGTTGTCAACTTGCGACGAACTGGAGTTATTACAGAGAAAGAAAACTCCCTTGAGGAAATGCCTCCAGGAGATTCAACTGCAAGGCATTTTCTCAACTAGTGATCAAGGGCAAGAGGGCCTATTGTAGATGGTGCCATACCTGGGCCTGTAGCTTTGGGTTCTATAAGAAAGCAAGCTGAGCAAGCCAAGAGAGGCAAGCCAGTAAACAACATCCCTTTATGGACTATGCATCAGCTCCTGCTTCCTGACCTGATTGAGTCTCAGTCCTGACTTCCTTTGGTGATGAACAGCAATATGGAAATGTAAGCTGAATAAACCCTTTTTGCTCCAACTTGATTCTTGGTCATGGTGTTTTGTGCAGGAACATATAACTTGCCTGCATACTATTTTTACATTTAAAAAATTCCATTGAACCTCTAGGTTCTTTGTGTTTGCTATACCTCCTACTTAAGATCCATATAACTGCCTCTTTTCTCTCAGGTCTCATCTTAAATGCCACTTATCTAAACGTCTATGATACCACATTATAAATTGCCTGACACACTCTTTTACATTTTGCTGGTGGTTTTTTAAAAGAACTTAGGAATCCCTGAAATTATCTCCCATCTCCTAAAATATGGTAATATGGTTTCTCTCATAAGAGAGAAATATGTTTTTAACAGTCTTCTGCCCTGAATATTGAAGTACTTAGTGTGCCTGGTGTACAGAAGGCTCTCTCATGCTGAAGCAATCAGTGACAAATTAGACAGCTCAAGCCTCTCTGATATACCTTCTATTATTGTTAATTCATGGGCAATATTTTACAGCCTTCAACTTTTTGTTGCAGATTTACACATGTCTTGTGATGTCTGCAATGCGGTAGAAACCATCCCACTGTTTGTTACAAAGATGTTGAACTGTTTACACCCCACCAGTATGCTGCTCTGACTTTTTACACGTACTTACCTGGTGAGGAGAACTTTTGTACTTAACATAGATCACAACAGCCATATATACCTTTTCTAGGTCTAAAAGTGATGCATAGGAAAGTAGTTACCATGGTAAACGTAGATTCTTCAATAATGCAAGCAATTTTTTCCTTGTAAGTGTCAAAACTAAATGTTACAGCTATTTTGCCCCACTTTCAGGATTTTTAATATTTATTTTTAGAACACACTTTATTCACTCACTATTCTATTTCTCTCTGCATTTTTCACATTGTTCACATTGATTATATAAAATTGATATGTGGCTTTAAAAAATTTTTCTTTTATTCCTTGAGAGCTCCATGGATGAGCACTGCAGCTGCATTGCTTTGCTTACTCCCTTCCCTCCAGTTCCTACCACGTACCATTTAGCACCTTATGTGTTTTTCTTTATTACTGCTACATGTGGATACCTTTGCATCTACACGCACATACAATGTATTGAGCCAACTTTTCATTGCTTGGGTATATATTCATCCAATGCAGAAAACTTGAGACTAGGCAACCTATGTATGAGCTCATCACTTGAGGAAGCGAATTCTTCCTCTTCTTGCAACCATTGACTATCTATACTTCTTCATCTCTGGGTAGAGCTTTGTAGAATTTTCTCCATCCACATTGGTAAGTCAACATGTGGGTTCTCTTCAGGCAACCATATTGTTGAGGGTCCATACGCTCATTTTTCCTGTCATTGTTAGAGCACACTAACTCTTACAATCTAACTATACTTCTGCAGTAAGTACCTCATGACCTCATGGTATAGGGTTTGTATGGCAGATATATGAAAGTTAGGTATCTTTTGGGCACTTCTCTGCATGATCACCAGTTGTCTTTGTCTGTAGTAGACTCCATGTGTGTCAAAAAGAAACTTCCTTTGATGAAGGTGAAAGTGAAAGACCCCCGGACTGGGGAAGCCCCTCACTCAAGTACCAGGAAACACAAACCCGAGAACTCACGGAGAACCTATCCTGCTGCAATCAGGCAAGAGGTTTATTGAGGGGAAGGGGGTAGACCAGGGCTCTGGGGACGACATATATCTCACGCAGGAGATAGAGTAGTCGGCCCTGAACTCAATTGGGGTGACATATTTATAGTGAAAATTACATAGGCAGTTAGCAACGGGAGCATAGCAATTTTATTGGTTTATTTAAATTGGCACACTCTGTCAATTTGGACACGATTTAACTGTAGGCCACTCTGTTCTGGGGAACACTGACCTTCATACTTTGTTTCTCTCAGGACTGCAAGGCCAGCCCAGACCTTATCGAGTCAAGTTGGTCTGGGTTTGGGCCATTTTTTTAAACAAGTTATTTTGTTTTTAGCCTTGAAGCATATTTGTCCTCAAAGCAGGATCAGTGGGGCCAACTTAAAATTTTAACTCTTTCAAAACCATATCAGGGTCTAAGGATAAGTGTTTAGAATATAGTTAGAAATGACATCAGCTTAGAAAAATAGCAGTAGCAGTTTCTCCTTCATGCACTATATCTTTCTAGTCATAGTGACTGGAATGATACTTCTTAAATTCATTTTGCCCGTGAGATATGCATTTACCACTTTGTCAAGTCCACAAATGAAACATGTACAACAATGGAGGATTACTAAAGCTCAAGCGCAGCCAAACTTCACTTCCAAAATTTCTTACCTTCAAGGCTTTTTCTTTCTAGCAAAAGTCATGTTTCAGTTAGATTTTGTTATGTAACATAATGTTTGCAACAATATTAGCTCTTAAAACAACAAAGAATGATCATCTTGCAATACTATGGGTTGGCAATTCTTCCAGGAATGTTGGGCAGTTCCCCAAGTGACGCTGAGTCTCAATTTTTTAGTCCCATTTAAACACCATTTTGGTTGGGAACAGTTCTGTTTAGAGTGACCTCCTTTGAATGACTATCTGTTGGCCGCATTTATCGAGGGAAACTAGACTCTATAGACCCTTACTGGCTATCCCAATCAGTCAACTGTAATCAGGATATGAAAAGCCACAAAACAGGATATGCTACTATGTATCAAGTCTGAATCTGCAATGCTTCCTAGAACTCTATTTCACATTGCCAAAGCCTGAGAGAAAGAGGCAGGTAGCTACATACTTAGTATAAGAGTCTACAAAGCTACATTGTAATGGATCCTTCCTATTTGGGTGGGGACCATTCCTGGTGTTTTTGTTTTCTTTTGTAGTTTCTTAAATGGAGTTTTTGAAAATTATGGACTAGAATTAAAATCTCAAATTGGGAAGATATTTCCAAATTTAATCATTGACGTTATTGCCCATTCTTGAGCTTAAGAAACCCATGTCTAAGAGAATCAAATAACCCTATTAAAAAATGGGGTACAGAGCTAAACAAAACGTTCTCAGCTGAGGAATATCGAATGGCTGAGAAATATCTGAGGAAGTGCTCGACATCCTTAGCCATCAGGAAAATGCAAATCAAAACAACCCTGAGATTCCACCTCACACCAGTCAGATTGTCCAAGATCCAAAACTCAGATGACAACAGATGCTGGCGAGGTTGCAGAGAAAGAGGAACACTTCTCCACTGTTGGTGGGGTTGCAAACTGATACAACCACTCTGGAAATCAGTCTGGCGATACCTCAGAAAATTGGACATAGTACTACCTGAAGACCCAGCTATTCCACTTCTGGGCATATACCCCAGAGATACCTTAGTACACAACAAAGATATATGCACCACAATGTTCATAGCAGCTCTATTTATAATAGCCAGAAGTTGGAAAGAACCCAGATATCCTTCAGAAGGTGAATGGATACAAAAATTGTGGTACATTTACACAATGGAATACTACTCAGCTATGAGAAACAATGACTTGACCAAATTCTTAAGAAAATGGATGCATCTAGAGAATATCATCCTGAGTGAGATAACCCAGTCACAAAAGAACAGACATAACATGCAGTCACTGATAATGGGATACTAACCCCAGAAAGCACTGAACACTCCAGAAACAACTCACAGACTGTGTGAAGCTCAAGAAAAAAAAAAAAGAAAGAAAGAAAGAAAGAAAAGAAAAAAATCATTATGCTCAATCCTTACACACCAAGAAAGCGTTGACTAATTCCGGGTTACATCCTGGTTTACATGTACTTTATGCTCATTGTAACTAGTAAGACCTTAATGCACATTATCAAACCTTTGAAAAAAAAAGCCAAACATTGACAAAAATGTATTCGTATACTTTTATGCAAAAATCCTTAAAATTTGTACATTTATCTTTGTTTTTTAAAATAAAGTTGTTCAAAAAAAAAAAAAAGAAAGAAAAGAAAAGAAACCCATGTCTAGCTGTGAACATGTAGAGTCGAGGGTACTTCCTTTCTTTCATTCTAAGTCATTAAGAATCAGGTCCAATACCTAATTTTAAAATTTTTAATGCACTATGATGGTGAATATCATGGCATTTTCTAAAGACAGACTGAAATGATATATTGCTCTTTTGGACAAAAACTTGTATTTCTTTGATATTTCATGTTTTACTGGAGAAACAAAACTGTAACACACACACACACACACACACACACACACACACACACACACACAAACTAACATGTGGGGGAAGAGGACCTGGAAGAGGACCTCAAATTATAATTTCTGTTTAATCATTGGTCAGTTTTTATTTTGAGAAGTGCATGTTGTACTTTAAGAATGTGGTGCTGTAATAGGCAGGTGTCTGTGAATCAACAGCAGCTCTTGCATGAAATCTTTGCAAATTTTTTCTTACCAATTTTGTGCTGTACAAATTTCAGAAAGGGAGCAGCTAAAATAGAGAAACAATAAGCTGTAACATTTTATTTCAAGGTATATCTGTATGGCATGTACAAAAATTGAAGCAGATAAGTTACATTTAAATTTATTTATTGGACAATAAGGTATTTACAATGAAACTCATACCTATGTAAAAACCTATATTTTTACCCACAATTTTATGCAGTTCTTTATAGAGTTGACTTATATCTCATTAAATATAGGTAAAACATTTTTCTAGGAGGTCACCACTAACACTTTCAAACCTCTTCACTGCAATTCTATGAAAACTCAGTGTCATCCTAGGAGAGCATATGGTTTAAAAAGTGAAAGAGCTGAATTTAGGTACAAAGGCTTTTGGGAGCCACATTTGCTTCCTGATGACACCCTAGGGGGATTTGAAGAACAGAGTAGGCTTAAAATCCTGAATGTCTATCTGCTTGTTTGATTGCTGGGTTGCGACTCAGGATTTGTCCTTAATAAATCTCAGAGGAGAGACGCTCTTTCTGCAACCACTGGTAGGAAATTCTAGGTACACGTGTGAAATGTTCCACTTCTCGAGACAGACTAACCACACAGTTCCATGGTTATCTAAAAACAGATTCCCAGGATGTTCTTCATCAATAATGTTCAAAAGGCATAATAAAAAGTGAAAATATTATCTGTTCCTTCATGTGTCTTATATACAAAAATAACAGCATGTTATACGTGTGCTGCCAAATCATATCTATAATCCTGATGTCATCAGTGCTTGCTTTATTTAACTGATGTAGGGTTTGCTTACATGATCATTTGGAAGTGACTCCATTGTGGCCTGTGTTTTATGTTGTACACACTAGCTTTGCTATCTTGTCTTGAGTTACATTTTATTTCTAGCAGATATTATGGGCTTTTTTAGTTTAAACCATGAGTAAGTGTTTCTTTGTTTTGTTGTTGTTTTGATTTGTTTTGTTTTGAGATTTAATTTTCTTTAGAGAAAACTAGTTCTAACATCTTTCTACCAAAGAAAATACCCAATCATTTGTTTTATTTTGTAGAAGATTTAGTAACCTTGTAAATATGGGTGAATACAGTCATTCAGACTCCGATGTCTTCTCCAGGAGTAAGAAAAATAGATTAGAGTTGAAAGAGAAGCCTGCTCTGTCTGCTTTAAACACCAAATCTTATAATCATAAAAACATATTAGAACTTGCCAAAATAGCAGCATTAGCTGCCTGGACTCTCTAGTCACTTCAATTCCACTTGCTTCTGTCCATGCCATAGTAATCAAGCATTAGTTGTTTAAAACTACTATGTATTAGAAAGTTTTATTGAAAAATGTAAATCAAGAGAGCTTCGCTGTCACATAGGGATGTGACTCATCAATTTCACTGACATGAAACTGTTCAGAAACATATTTCCATGTTTCCCCCCAAGGTGAATGGCCTGATGTTCATATCATATGTCTCTTCATATCAACGTTACAGCAACAAGGATTCTGTAACCCAAGTGCCTAAATGAACATCAGCCTATCATGTGGAGATTAGCTTTTTTTCTGATGGGCTTGTTTGCACATGAGTGGTCTTGTAAGCATGACCCAAATTTAGACTAAAGAGGAAAAACTTTGATGATTACTAAAGCCAACTGAAATGTCAATGAACTTAGAAGATCCAATTATGATGCAAATGTGAAATTATCAACACAGCAAAACAAACATGTCACAGGAACCATTGAAAGCACATTCCATTTCTAAAATTACATTAAATTAAGGTCAAGAAATGACTTTCTGAGCTAAAATGATAAAGGCAGCAGAATTCCTCTCCACTCTGGTGAGGATTTGTATTTACTGATCAACCAAATTGAGTACTTTGAATTATGATGATATTACAGAACTTGAATGCTTTTTGAAATTTGTGCACATACAATTGTCCCATTTTCACAGAAGATTGCCTGGTTGTATATAAACCAGTTCTCCACAGTGGTCTGCATATACATCTGTTCCTCTATGTTCTCAGGAATTGGTTCTGGGACCCATACCCTTTCAAGTAGCTGATTTGACAGATGTTCAAATCTCTTATAAAAATGACCTGGTGTTTGCCTGATACCTAGTGTAGCATCCTCTAATTCACACAGTGCAAATATAGTCGAGGTATTTGCTACACTGAAGTGTTTGGAGAGTATTGACAAGTAAATGGTTCTTACATGTGCCAATACAATGTTCATAGGCCCTAATTTGCACTGCCTGCCAGTAACAATACATCATGTCAATTTGATATAGTTTAATACTGAGGTCTGGTTGTATAGAAAATCAAAGTTATAACAATGCATGTAAACATATTTTACATTTTAATGCAATTTTTAACATTTTTGCATATTTGTTTTTAATTCTATAGCCATTTGACATAACTTCACATGGAAAATATAATCCTAAAATGATACATATTCTTATATCATTTTTAAAAAGTTACTAGGAAATCCAAATTAATAGAATAAAATTTTGCTTTCACTAGAGATGTTTTAAAAAATTATTCACAAGGAGGATGTGTTAATATTTCTTTCAAAATAGCATTACTCCAGTGTCTGTGAATGAAGCACAGGTCAAGGTGGCTGGAGCCAGGATAGAGTGGAGGGTAGTGACAGGTAAAGATTAAGATTGTTGAAGCAGCCTCAACGTTATTTATAAAATGCAACTGGAAACCCTGAAAGACTCTAACTGCTGCTAATGCTAATGTAAAACTACCCAGGTCCTATTTATTTCTCCAACTCTCTATTTTATATTTTAAGAAGTTTAGATATCGGAACATAAATTCTGTATGAGTATTTATAGCTCAAGGACTGGTCATGAAATCAGTAAATATTTACTCTATTTTATTCTTTTTTTAACAACTTTATTTTACAAAACAAAGATAAATGTACAGATTTTAAGCATTTTTTGCATAAAATTATACAATACATCTTTGTCAGTACTTTTTTTCAGATTTTAAAATAATTTTTACATAAAACTGTATGAATATATTTTTTAGTCAGTACTTGATTTTTTTTAAAGGTTTGATAGTATGCATTGAAAACTTAATAGTTACAATGAGCATAAAGTACATGTAAAACAAAATGTAACATGGAAACAGTCAGAGTTTTCTTGTAGTATAAAGATTATTTTGTTTTGTTTTGTTTTTTTTTCTTTATTTCTTGGCCTTCACACAGTCTGTGAGTTGTTTCTGGGGCAGTGCGAGCCTCTGGGGTTAGCATCCCATTATCAGTGACTGCATATTATGTCTGTTCTTTTGTGACTGGGTTATCTCACTCAGAATGATATTCTCTAGATGCAGCCATTTTCTTAAGAATTTGGTCAAGTCATTGTTTCTCATAGCTGAGTAGTACTCCATTGTGTAAATGTACCACAATTTTTGTATCCATTTATCTTCTGAAGGACATCTGGGTTCTTTCCAGCTTCTGGCTATTATAAATAGAGCTGCTATGAACATTGTGGTGCATATATCTTTGTTGTGTACTAAGGTGTCTCTGGGGTATATGCCCAGAAGTGGAATAGCTGGGTCTTCAGGTAGTATTATGTCCAATTTTCTGAGGTATCGCCAGACTGATTTCCAGAGTGGTTTATTAGTTTGCAACCCCACCAACAGTGGAGAAGTGTTCCTTTTTCTCCGCAACCTCGCCAGCATCTGTAGTCATCTGAGTTTTCGATCTTGGCCAATCTGATGAGCAAGAACTCATTTGAATATGTTGCCAGTCAGCTAATGACAAACGGTCCCTGCCTCTATTACTATTGCAATAAACATGACCCTTTGCATTAGTTTTATTAGTGTGTATGAGTAGCTCAGTTACATTCTCTGGGTTGACAATGTTGCTACCTTGAGTCAGACTTGCCTAATCACCTGCATGAGACCCTAGGAGACTGTGCCTTCAGGACTGAGCAGCCCTTCACAAACCATCAATATTCTCATGAGACTTCTTTCTTCCCCTGGATTATATAAGCCACACAATTAACCAGCTATGCGAGGGAATTTTCAATAGTTCAGCAGCACACGCGTTGACAAGGTAGGAGTGGTGAGGTCTTTGAGATCCCAACCCATATTCCTTTACAGAAAGCCAGGAAACTCACTGGCTCACAAAGCTGGACGTGAGACAAGAGTCCTCCCTTTCATGTCAGTGTTTTTTATTGAGACAGAATAGACATTTCTTTGATTCCCCAAGAAAAATTCTGTGGCATCTTGATGCAATTTTGTTTGGATTTTGGTCTTTGATTTGATAAAAGTCGATGGGTTTTCATAACTATTTTCTAAAGTAATAAAAACTTTCAAACACAGAAGTACTTTAAAATTCATAAAATATTCATTCCAATATCATCTACAGCAACAGCATCTGAAAGCAGTTTCTGTTATCGTGGAAATGTTATATACCTGTGCTACTTAGTGTTGTAGGCACAATTCACATTGAGCAATGAATGTTTAAATGTGGGTGAGTGTGACTGTTGAGGTGAATTATTAATTTTATTTAAATTGATTTGCATGCCATTTTAGCTAGTTGTTATGGTATTGAACAACACATACACCACACACACACACACACACACACACACACTCATAATCACATATAAATATATGAAATAACTGTCAGCAACAAAAATATATTATTATCCCCACTTGATTTAGTTTACCACAGATGTACAACTGAAACGTATGGGTATTTGGTTGTATTTACATTGGAATCCAAAGAGTATGAAGTATAACCAGTGAATCTGTAGGAATTTAGAAATATGTAAATGTGATTGGATGTTTCTTTTGGCAAACAAGTGAAGGTGGAGTTGTAAATTAATCATAAGAATGCTTTATGTTTTACAAAATAAATTATCAATAATAAAATACATCCCTTGTTTAGAGAGCGGGCAAGATTGCTCATCTGTGAAATTGTCATGAATGGCACTAGGTACAAAGAAACCAAGAAAATGGTAAAAGAAAATGAAGAGTATTATTGTAAGGAAATGTAGCTACTATTAAATAACATAGACAATGGTAAAGGTTTCATCTTAACAGCTAACCCATTCTCAGAACACTTTTCTAGAGTAAGTGGATGATGATGGTGGTGGTGATGGTGGTTGTAGTAGTGGTAGTGGTGGTGGTGGTGATCGTGGTGATACATAACATATTGTTAAATAAACAGAGACAATTAGGTCAAGCAAAGTATACAGAATCAAAAATGGTGGTTGAGACTCTGAACCCAGGTAATTGAACTCCATATTACAAGTATTTAAAGCATCCTGACTATCCTGGAAAGGCAAAGTTCTACCAATGAAATCTTTGAGGTTTGCTAAAGGGATACCATATGCAGAATACATGGTAAGATACTGGGTCTTCCTGAGAAAACTCACAAGGATATCATAAGAGTGAGAAATTGGTATAGGACTTCACATTTATAGGGATGGGAGGATCAATGGATTGCATGCTGAGAAACAGAACAAGACAGAATCCACAAAAAATCTGATCAACCGTCCCTGATGACTTGTAAAATTTAAGATGAGAATGATCCTGGATTCATCTTTTCTGTCAATATGGTATTTGGTGGTCAAGCCTTCCACATGGCTCTGCACTCCCAATTCTCCAGTCCCCCTTTTGATGGAGCTCCTGACAAAGATGAATTATGCTCCAGTTCATCTGTGGAATGTCTGATATTTTACCAAATGTCCACAGATATTTGGAATAATGTGCCATACTAGCTAGAAAGAATTAATTGTAATGTGGCGATGTAGCATGCTTTCTGTTGAATCATCATTCGCTGTGAATTGAGGAGAAAGGAAGCATGGGGTGTTCATGCATCTGCTTATGTCGTAACTTACGAACACAAAGCCGACTCAGTGACAGTTGCTTTCAGAGATGAGATCATAATTCCGAGTTTGGTTTTAGATGAAGGCAAAAACATACAACTGTTCTCTTTAACAGTCGTCTTAATAATGGAAACGTGTCACCCCCACGAAGGGGTGGTGTGAGGGCTATGAGACTTATCATTATAGACATCAATCACCTGCCACAACAATGAAGCTGCATTTGAAATGTTTGTAAATACAGAAAACCTATAGCTCTATCATGTGGAACAGTCTAGTTACTCCTTATAATTGCAGAATAATTCTTAGCTCTTACCAGCTGGAAGCTAGATGAGCCAGATGGCCTGAAGCTCTTTAGTAGGGGGAGGATAATGCATTGTATGTGAATAAGAGACTTCATGAACCCAAGTTCTCACTTAAAAGTATTCTGTAATAATATTTTCACAGGCAGTTCCTTCATAAGGGTGGAGACTGGCTTCCTAAACAGAAAAACTTGCACCGAGCTTTTATCAAATGATGACAAGGCACAGAAATGTTTTTCCTGATTTGGTATGCATTTGTTGCTCCATGTGTTAAAGATTGGGGACATTTTTTTTTTTCCAATAGACTGATTTGGAAGTTCTGAGAATACCATTTCTTGGAGGGGTATTAGTTTCTCAGGGCTAGTGATGATTGTACTTGTGTTGATGGTGATGGTGGAGATAAAGATAATGTCATTAACTGATAGCGACATGTAACTCATTATGAGAAGAGTATTTGAGTACAGTTTTTCCTTGCAACAGTCTTCATAGTTAGTTTCATTTTGACACATGATCCCTACTCTGCAGTAGCACATTTGACTTCCCCTAGGGTATTTTCTTATTTCCCTGACAGATTGGGAAATCGATGGCTAGTTAACTGCATCTCAAAGTAGACAATCTAACTTACTTGGCTGTTGACCTGTGATCATCCAGCCAGATGTTTCAAGGCTTTTGCATATCTGGCGAGCAAGGTGTATTCGTTTACAGATAAGTGAGTGAATTAATGAGAGGAATAAGTCCCCTGAGGCATGACTTATCCATGGCGTTTCCTTTTTTTTTTTTTTTTTTTAGCTGCATGGCTTTTTTTATTGAAAAACTTTATTGTAAAAAAACAAAGATAAATGTACAAAGTTTAAGGATTTTTGCATAAAAGTATGCAAATACATTTTTAGGTTGTAATTAAATATTTGTGGTACATATATATACACATATGTATATATGTAACAATAATATAGGAAAGGAGATTATTTATTTGAGGGGATAGGAGAGAAACTGGGAGAAGCTGTAGGAAGGAAAGGGGGATGTTATACAGGGTATTGTATCCTAATTGGACTTTTGCATTTAGACATACCTATGGAGAGCCATAGGTTATGGAAATATGGTGTGCCCTTTTAGGTTGAAAATACTGATTGGAACTCTGAGATGCAAGTGAATGGAAATTAAATCAGAGTCGGGCATATTTTCACCCCAGGATTCCTAGCTACTCCTAGTGTGACTTTGATAACCTCTCTTGGCCACTTTGATCCTTGGCTTCCTGGCCTGCCAAAGGATGGTGAGATACTGACATGCTCATTTTTCAGGCTATCACATGCAGAGATACATTAGTACTGCCCCACCCATTGTCATCCTCATGCCAAGCCTGCGTTTTTGTCCACTTAGTGTAATCGTGATCCTCACAGTGAGCTATATGACCTGTGACTGTGGGTGTTCAGTTATAAAATACTATGGTCATCTGCCTTGCCATTTAAAATGAAACATGTTTTAAGCACATTTGTCAGTTATATGGCCTCCATGATGCTTTAATTAATTCTTCATTTCCCTCTGGGACTTCATCTGCAAACTGCCAGAGTCTGGGTCTCATTAAATTCCTTTTCAAATCCTAAAAGCCTAACATTAATCTGAACCATTAGAGATGCACTACAGCTTGAACTCATGGCTGGGGTTACAGATCTTTAGGTTTTATGTAGAAAGATATTTTGTTGGTAAGCTTAAATAATAATTAGGGAAGGTCTCATAGATGCACCATGGGTGTACACATGAATTAAGTGTCTTTTTGATGTGCTTATAGCCTTGTCCAGACCTTCAGCATCACAACAGTTAAAAAATGAAGCATTAAGTCTTTTTTCTCTGCTTTAAGGAAATATGTCAGATGACAACCTTAAAAACTACGAAGGCTGTTCTTTATGAGTTTCTTATATTTTGAATTAACCAATGAGTTTTGTATATCCCACAATTCACTAGATAACTATTGACAAAACATGCACAATAAAGTCTGGGAAGGCAAAACCCTAGATCCAAAATGTTGTCAATGAACCAAATATGATAGTCATGGTTCTTCAGGGAAGCAAATTCAACAGAGTTGAACTAACATGGTAGAAGAAGCTAAGAAATCCCTATTAGGTGAATTTTAAAAATGTTTCAGTTAGGTTTTAGGCCTAAGAATCAGTATGGATTTGGGCTTTCCTGCCAGCAGTATGAGTCCCAGGCTGACGGTGGACACAAAGATGGATGTTCCAGCTCAAGGAAAGGCTTGGCTCTCCCACTTCTGGGTGCTATTCATTTTCCTAGTGATTTTGGTTATGCCCACCCCATTTCATAACACTGCACCTTCTTTTAAAAAAATATTCTATCACTTCTTTGCAAATTTCAAATGATGGATTTTACATTCATCCATAACTCTTTCCCTTACCTTCTTCTAAATCTACTTCTACCTCCTTAGCACATCTGTATTTAAAAAAATTAATAACCTACCAATTCCAATTTGCTCTGTCTCTATGCTCCTAAGTATGGGCTCATCAAAAGGAATCACAACCACGAAAAAAAATGACTTTCAAATAGAAACTATCAACTGTCCATAGCTCCTGAGGTAGGGGTAGGTACTCATAAATCCATCCCAAACATCTTCTGTGGCTTACTCTTGATTGGGCAGCCACGAGTACTGTGAGTTCATGTGTAAGGTGGTGCATATAGCATCTTCAGAAGATACTATTTTTCTCTTACCCTTTGATAGACATTTCTTCATATCTACCAATTCTAATGTTAATGTTTTCTGGAAATACTCTCCCAGAAATACCAGAAATCTGGGTAGCTCTTAACACAATCAAGTTGACACATTATATTAACCACCCTAATATCTTTTCAGATCCAAAGTAAATTATCTTGTAATTTTACTGAGAAAGCATATAATATCTCAAAATCTTGAGGCTATGAAGCATGTCTTGGCACATCAGTAATTCTGCAGCTTGAAGAGTTTCTTCTCAGTACTTCTGTCCTGGAAAGTTCTAGTAGGTCTGATGTGCTGCCTATAATTTTTTAGGGCTGTTTCCTGGAGAGAGTAAGAAGTCATCTACACATTACATATTGATAGATAAAAAAACCCTATTCATAAAAGGAAATAAATTTTTGAGGGAATTCCAAAATTCATATATTTCCACTTAAATAGGTCTTATAGATCTATACCATGGGTAAGTATTTGTGACCTTGGAAAGATAAGATAAGAACATAACAATATTAAAACTCTATGTCAGATGTTGAAAGCATTTATCATTCCTTGCCAACAATACATTCTAGTGAAAGAATTTTATTTTAATTAAATAAATGCATATATGTGAACAGAGTTAAAATCTTAATATTTTGTGCTGCTAAAACACTTTAGCCAATCACATTCAATACAATCTCAGCAGTAATATATATATATATATGCCTTCTAAGGTTTTCCCTTTCTGTAAAGTTCTGCATGCAAATATCTTATTTATACTAGTAGTGTGGAGGAAAGCCTCCAAGTTGCCGATTGTCCTTTATTGAAGATATATAATGGATCAATTTTCTTTCAATGAAGAGCTTGCAGATGCAATTAGTTCTATGCATATGAAAAATTAGAAAGGTAAGAACATTTGTTCTCTCATCAGAATCACTGACTAATGAAGACATCTTTACCCCAGTTAGGTACAGGAGGAGCCCTGCAGCCAACCTAGCAATGTCAGGACACATACTTAGTGTTGTCCTCAACTAAGAGTCATTGTCTGCTGACATGTTCTCTGGGAATCTCTCGTATGGTTTTAGCACATTAAGTCATTCACGGATTGACAGTGGCCATCTTACTGTATTCCTGTAAATAGTGATTGTATGATTTACAGATATAAATAGAATTAGTGATCGCTCATTCTCTTCATAGGCTCACAGACCAGATGCTTAGGCAGCTCTGCTTTCATGTTGATAATATTAATTAGTAACAGCAAAGATCCCTATTTTTCCTATAAGACTATATTTGTCTCAAACATTCAATTTATTTTTTGTTTTTAATCTTCTAATTCTGTTTTTTATTTATTTATCTACTTATTCATTTTGCATCCTGATATCAGTCTCCTTCCTCCTCTCCTCCCAGTCCTACCCTCACAAGCCCGTTCTTCCAACACCACCTTCTGTTCCCCTCAGAGAGGAAAACCTCTCTTGGGTACCAATCCACCCTGGGACATCAAGGCACATCTTCTCCAACTGAGGCTCAACAAGGGAGTCCAGCTAAGGAAAGGGGATCAAGTGGCAGGCAACAGAGTCAGAGACAGTCCCTGCTCCAAATGATAGGCAACCCACATGAAGTCAATGCTGCGTATAAGGTTTAGGATAATTATGCTAAAATCCATACACATAAAGAAACTAAATAATAATGAAGACCTAAGACAGGAAGCTTGAATCTCACTCAGAAGGGCAAACAAAATAGACATTAGGGTGGAAAAGGGGGTTAGATGGTGGGGAATGGGGATAGTGACCAGGTACACAGAGAGAGGCTGAATGGGGCTGGGAGACAGAACTATTTTTACTGTTAAAAATAATAAGATATAGTTCATTCTGGAGCCACTTTGAGTGACTATAGCCTGTGGGCAGAGATTTCAGTTACCCCAAAGTTCACAGTCCAGGTTAAAAGCAATTTTATGAACTTTTGAAGTTTTGTAGAGCAAAGAAAGTCATATATCAAGGTAAGTTTAAAAGACTTTGGTGGGTCCATCCACAAAATACTTATAAAAGGTGGGAAATTCCCTTCTCTAAGCTTCAGGTGTTATGATAACATTTTTAGCTTTTGAATAGGTGGAAGCTCATAGTCTGATAAGTTAATGTTTTACAAAGTTTTTTATCTATTAGTATTGGTGTAGTAATTCTGACACAGAGCTGGAAAAAAATGGTTATTTACAGGCTTAAATCTACCCTGAGACAAATAATTAGCCTCTAGACCTGTAACATTTCAACTCTCCATATAATGCAGCTCTAATTAGTTAGCCATTTTGCAGAAAGTTTCTAGGAGCGAACAGCTTTGTTCACAGTTCCCCCACATTGCAAGCATCCCATTTTGTGTATGAGGGGTACATGTTATTTATTAAATATAAGGTCCCTTATTAGCTTAGAAAGTCACATTTATGTTTTGATGTAGATGAGGCTGAGTAGTAGACCTACTACCACTAAAAAAAGGAATTTTGCTTTGTGTGGGGTTTTTGTGTAGATATATTTTTTTCAATATTTGAATTTGGTTTGTTCCATTTGAAGCTCATGTGGAAAATGAATTTCCTTTGTAAGAACAGGTGTGACCCTTAATCGGTGACCATGGCTTCTATTTCAGAAATAGACTGATCCAGTCATGAGAATATATGATTAAGAAGTAAGTGGTTTAAAGGGCTATCTTAACAGTGGGCTTGCTATATAGAAAGTTTGGTGAGTTTTATCTGGTGTAACTGCTTTCTCTGGAATATGCAATGCTACCTTGAGATTGACAGTAAGGGGACACTACTAGGTCAAGGGTCAGAACTGTGACCTAGCACAAACCACACTTTAAATAGGAAATACTATGTGTTGTTATCATCATTAACAGAAAACAGAGGAATGCAATGTGTATCCGAGTTGATCATGAAAATGAAGAGAAATGGTACTACTGCGTGTTTACTTTGTGTCTGCTTGTGCTGCACATAGCCCTAACAGCTGACAGCTTCTCTATACACATTTATAGAAAGACTGAGGATAATATAAATACTTACTTAGCTTCCTCTTTACTCTCTGTGCTGTAAAGTGTCCCTATTTATAAAAAGAACTGGTGGTAGATTTGTGGAACATTTCAAAGTATAGTATTCCTGCTTTTCTGTGCTTCAGAAAACATTAACATAATAACCACAGGGCACTGTTAAAGTGGCTCAGATTGATGGAAACCATCACTGTGAAGCTGGGAGGGAATACAAGTATTTATCAGGGCATAAGTACTCTATTGGGTGTGTCCTCCTTGAAGAATCCTAGGAAATCCTCCATTGCATCCTCTGTAGTGCTACCTTACTAAAGCAGGCTCTTTGCTCTGTCTTGGCTGTGAAGGTCGTGACCTATAGCATCCATAAAAGCATCTGGGAAAAAAGACCCCATTTCACTGAAATAGAGTCATAGCATATTGTTTCAGTATGATCATAAGAACACAAGGATTAACACTAACTACCATGCTCTTCTCTTGGTTAGCTGATCCTTATCTCATAGTCTATATGTAACAAATAAAATGTGAAGTTATGCACATATGCAAACATCTGTCTCGCTCTACATCTTGCTGTTCAAGTGGATGGACCATAAAATGTTCATCCTATCCACAGAAAGTCATGCTATAGTATTCATTTTATTAATAGTTTATAGGGAAATTAAATCTTTAACTCTGTTACCAAGTTCTGAACTTGGAATCAATCCCAGCCATTTGGATGTCAAGACCATGGGGACATAACATTGATAGGGTATGGCTGTAGGAGTTGTATTTTTCCACTTTCATTTCCATGACAAATCTCCCTTCTGGAGGAAGGCTTTGCTGTATCAAAAGTAAGGAGATGTTCAAACCTTAGAGACTAGGATGGAGCGCCTTCATGTCTGGCTATGTGACATACAACTGTAGATATGATTCTACCAGCTAGGGTACATTAGCTTTAACAAGCTGGAATTTATTTACCATAACACTTATCATTGTATATATATATATATATATGTATATATATATATATATATATATATATATATATATATATATATATATATATATATATATATATATAAAATGTTTGGTGACTCTTTACAGATGTTAACATTATACATTCCTATGTATAGTCTGGTGACTTGTCCTACAGGTGTGGAATGGGAAGAATGAATCTCATGAGAGTATAATGTCTGACTCCCAAAACCAGAGAAAGAAAACTAACCTTTTTCTTTTTTCTTCACCGTTAAGTGATATTTGTGCTTCTGTTGTCAGGTTAATCTTCTAAGTCTGTCCCAGGTTTCTACTTTACAGAGCTCACTGTACTGTTTGTCTGCATGAGATAAACAATAGAAGTGTGGGAAAGAACGAATTTGTGTATTTAGGAAATACAGGTGCTGTGAGCAATTAAAAGATTACTTATCAAGAATTCTATAATTTATACGTATTTATAAAACCCACATGATTATTCAGTGCAATACTATGTGAGCAGAATAATAAGTTTAAAGCATCCCATATTTATAGATTTTGAAACTAGCAGGTATAATGTAGCCTTCTCTCTAATTCTTGGCAGGTCAAATAGTATTCGATGGGTTTTTACTTGCTCCTTTTTATAAGCTGTTGGTTGAGTACCTGATACATTTAAATTTTATGATTAGGTGTTGAAGGGGAAATGTTAAAAAGAAGAAATGAGAGCCCCCGATTGTGTCAGAGGGTCCAGACTGGCTCTGAGGGTTAAGTGAAGACACTGAGTTTGTCTGTTGAATACAAGCAAGTGCCCTGAACTCCCACATCACCCAAGCTCATCAAGCACGATTGGCTGAGACAAACAGGGCACTCTAAAATCATGTCTGAATGCAGACAGAACAAAACCACTTTTTAAGACACAATGACATGCAGCCATGCCTTTTTTCCACTTAGCATAAATGGCTGTTGCATATTTATACCCAGTACCAGCTTTAGCTTTACTCTTTTGCTTATAACTATATGGATACATAGTCTTAGGATTGCTATTGCTTTTAAACACCAGTTGTAAAGCCCAGTATATGACATTAAGTTTAGAGCGACAGAATTACTCAAATTGTGTACCATGTCTCACTGAATAACTTCTGGAACCCTTCAGAGTTTGTAGTTGCTATCTCCCTGGTTAGAGTGAAGCCAGATTTTTAATGGGCTTAACTGACAATCTGTGTCTGGTGTTACTGTCTTCAGAGTAAAGTATTCAGTATTAGAAGTAAAACACTATTGTCTCCAATCTTCTGGAACTTTTCTTCTCATCACAGGCACATATTTTAATAATTTAATTATTAGTTTTATGGTTAAATCAATGTTGTACACAAAAAAAAATTGTGAACATGAGAGATATATTTTGGAAGCTTCACTCAGTGTGTGTTTCTTGAGATTACAAGGTAGAGAATAAACAATGAGGAGGTGATAAGTAGGGTAGGGACATGAGACTGTGATACACAGAGGACAGTAAGGCAGAGAGGGCAGGTGATGGAGGCATGTAAGGCAGGAATGTTAAGTTCTGAATATCGAAAGTCTAGTTCTGTATCTGAGATCTTTCCTTGGTGAAAGCTTTTTTTTTTTTTTTTTTTTTTTTTTGGTTTTTGTACCAACCATTTGAAAAGATGGCAATGGTGTTAATCGGAGCACAAGCCACGTAATGGTTTTGGGTATATAAAAACATAGAAAGATCCGTATTGTGTCTGAGAAACTGGTTTTGAGGCTTATTTAAACATGGAGTGATGAACACTGGGGTAAGAACAGAGGGAGTACATTTGGAAAGAATACAAAAAAAGACTTGGGCCTGAGATAATCTAAGGAGTTCCACAGAGTTTATGAAACATAAGTTCTAACTTAAAATATCACATGCTCTTATAATAACCAATCATTTATAATCCCTTAAAAACACTCCAGGGTCAATAATTTTAAAGCTGACTTTAACTTTTATGATCAAGGAGGAATGTATCCTCTCTTAGTTAGGGCTTTCATTGCTGTGAGGAGACACTATGACCAAGGCAACTCTTATAAAAAACAGCATTTTAATTGGGTCTGGTTTACAGGTCGAAGGTATAGTACATTATCATCATGATAGGACGCATAGCAGTGTCCAGGCAGGCAGGGTGCTGGAGGAGATCAGACTTCTACATCTTAGTCCAAAGACAAACAGGAGAAGGACTGTCTTCGAAGCAGCTAGGAAGAGAGACACAAAGATCAACCCTAGAGTGACACACTTTTCCTAAAAGGCCATACACCCAAATAGTGCTACTCCATGGGCTATGCATTTTCAAACTACTGCATACCCTAAGAGTAGAACAGCAATGACCAGTGTGGAAAGTAGAAATGGGGGGCGGGAAACAAGTAATTATCTGTGAAAAATATTCTTTCCTAGATCTCATTAAAGTTTTTTTCTTTTTTATTTGAAGTGTTTTATTAGTGTGAACACGTGTGTTTGTGATATGAAAGTGTTATATGCATTTGAGGTGTGTATGTAGGACATCAGAGGACTACTTGGTAGAGTCTGTTTTCTCTCTTACTTGTGCCATAGGGATCAAATTCAAGTCACCAGTATTGCCCAGGAATCACCTTTACCATATGAGTCACCTAACCAACCTCCTATTCCTTAGTAACTGGGTTTTCCTCCTACTCATCCACTCTGTCGTAATCTTTATTCATAAAGATTTACAAAGCACTCTTAGTGCCTTTGTCTTTTGCAGCAAACAGAGGGTCAAGACAAAGGACTGCTGGCTGCAGTGAAGGCTTGCAGGACCGGTTGCCACATGTGGTTATACTCGCATCCCTGTTCATTTTTATGTACACTTCTGGACATAGTCACTCCTTTTTGTTTGCCAGTGATATGCATTAAGGAAATGAAAAATGCATAGCCTGTTTATCTAATAGACAGTGTAATTTATTCAGAGAGACAATAAAGATATGTGCCTCTTCCCCCCATTAACATCAACAAGCACCATTAGGGAGTCATAAGGACAGCTACTATGAGATGCAGTTTCTTCTGAAGTGCATATAACATCCCTGACTGCTGAAGATTTCGGGGGATTAATAAGTAAAACACAGACAAACTATACCAAATACTGATGTTAAATAATAAATATACGACAAAACGTTAAAATATCAAGGTGCTCATTTATTATTAAGTAAAGTCATAAGTTGCAACATTCGGCCACCAGAAACACATATTATAGTTTTGATTTAATTTGCAAAACTGAGTTTTGTCCCGTTTGCTGTAGAGATTGTGGTTAAGGAAAATGGGAACAACTTAGACATCTATTTGTACCTCAAAGAGTCTCTGTCAGGAGAACAGCAGGTCCTCAGCCCTCGCTGTCCTCTGTCTAACCCACTTTATTTTTCTTTAATAACTCCAATTTTGCTTATGTTCTTTATTCATGTGCTCTCACTATTTCCTTAATGACTTGGTTGTGTGTGACACTTCAGAGCCTTTTCTTACTATGGGATCTGCACGGGGGCAGGGCTCTTGCCAGCACTATCTTGGGATGGTGCAAGCACAGTGTGTGCAGATTTACTCATTGACACCTCCCAGCAGTGTTCCCGGAGGTGTCAGCAAGGATGCCAAGACCCCTCTTTGGGATAGGCCTAGTCACTTGTGTTACAAACCATATGACTTGAGCTCTAATTCTCTTCATAGTTCCCCTAAGCCTGTCCCTGAACAATTTGAATAAGAACCTTCATGTTGCTGCTGTCCCACCCCACTGCACCCCTTCATACCCAAACACAAGGAACAATTTGGGGAAGCAAAGGAAGTTGCTGGGCTCCCATAATCAATGGCTCTCATATATCCATTTCTTTTCTGTTCTATTTTTGCCTATTTTAGGGATGTTATCTTTTCCTTTGTTATATGTTTTTAATTTTCATTAAAAAATAATAGTAATAATCTGCGTCAAGGCAAAGCATACCCTGGTATGGATATAATGGTAAAGAGCCTTGGATGTGAAGCTAGGAAAACCTTCCCGAGAATATGGTTTCCGCTGCATACTGGTTAAATCATCCAAGCAGAAGCCTTGAATTCTAAAAGCCTCAAGTAAAACAGACGTAAAATCTCACTGGGCCTTTGTAATGAAATGTCCTAAACAAACACCAAACAAACCAAGGAACAAAATCTTGCCTTGAGAATTTCCTAACTCAAAGAAGGAATGCTTCAAGTTGACTTGCGAAAGCGAGTGAAGATTTTCATGATAAATTTTGGCAAATGTTATTACCCAACTCCCTTTCAGGAGCTGCAGTGTGGTTCATTACCCTAGGCACTCCTGAGGGTTCCTCCGTCACAATACAGCATGCTGTTTGGCACTGCAGTGCATCCCGATATATCTGCAATTTATTTTGTAAAAGAGTTTCTATGAAGAATGCCACAGTAAAGTAAATAAGTAGTATTGAATTTCCCCAACATTTCCCTTAGGCTCTGTTATATTATTAGTTCGCTCATTTCTTCCCACATCGTCTTGGGGACCGTGACAAACGTGAAAAATGATTATCAGAAATAGATTTCATATACTTGGAGAGTGGGTCACTATCTCAGGCGAAATATTTTGTTTACTCCTTTTGATCATAAGCCTCATTTAAAATTCTTCGCTTTGTAGTCACTGGTTTAGATTTGAGGTTTGTTTTCATTGAAGTGTTGGTGTCGTCACAATATACATTTACTCCATTTTTTGTGATTTATTTTCTTCAACTACAAAAAAAAAAAAAAAAGAAAGAAAAACAGTGGCTTGGGCCTATTTCTAAAACATTATTAAGCCAAGTCTTACATTATTGTAGTATAAATAAATACAATTGAATCATAGCATGGCATTTCTAAATATTTGAATTGAAAACAATACAAACAGTATAAACAGCTGGAGGCTGACTTAGTTAAGGATACCATTGCTGTTATAAAGCACCATGACCAAAGCAACTCGGGAAGGAATGGATTTATTTCACTCACAATTCCAAATAACAGTTCATCTTCAAAAGCAGAGTGGTCAGAAACTCATGCCTGTCAGGAACCTGCAGGCAGAAGCTGGAGCTGGAGCCATGGAGCATAGCTGCATAATGTATTGTCCTTCATGCTTTGCTCAGACTTCTTTCTTATAGAAGCCACAGTCACCAGCCTGGGGATGGCACCACCCACAGTGGGCTGGACACTTCCCCAGTGATCATTAATTCAGAAAATATCTTACAGACAGACCTTCTGGAGGGATTTTTGCAGCCAAGCCTCCCTTCTCTCTGATGACTCTGTCTTCTGATAAATTAATATAAAGTAAATATACAATACATGATAAAAAAAAATCTTGTGGTTAAAGGGCAAACAAAACAGCTGTCTTCTTACCTCTGCCTTGTTGTGATTTGATTTTCCATCTTGATTTCTCTCAGTGATGAACTGTAAGGTGTAAAATAACCCTTCTTCCCCACATTGCTTT
Source organism: Micromys minutus (assembly GCF_963924665.1). Classification (NCBI taxonomy): domain Eukaryota; kingdom Metazoa; phylum Chordata; class Mammalia; order Rodentia; family Muridae; genus Micromys; species Micromys minutus. Next base: position 12,517,503 of record NC_137969.1, read on the forward strand.
TGGTTATGGCAGTTTACTACAGCAACAGAAACCATATCTAAGACATTTAGGTATGTTATATAATTCAGACCAGAAAGGAGCATGCTTTTCCTGTTGTGAGTTGTATGATGAATGTTTTAAACTTTGTGATATATGATGAAATTTACAAGGGGCAGTTTTTCTCTAACCTAGCAAGCTCTCAATAATTGAGATGGAGACTTATAAATTTATTCAGCAAGCTCTAAGCACAATAACAGAGCAGATATTCCTGACTCTCTATACTATGTAGTTACTTCCCAGCCATATGCCTGGAGTTGCTTGCCTTTAGTCTCCCCTTGGCCCTGTGTTGTAGCTGCATGTTCTTATGAAAAACTTTCTTAGTGACTCTTCCTTATGCCTGACCTTATGCCGTACCTCTTTCTTTACCTCCCATCCCTTCTTCCTGGGCCCTCACCTGCGTCATAGTGAACTCTTTCTACCTTTTTTCCCCCTGGGACCTCATAGCTGGTATCAGAAGTCCAGACTTTCTGTCTCCCCTGCCCAGTCACTGGCTGTTCAGATTTTTATGAAGCACTTGGAGATAATTCGGGAATATTCTTTGCACCACATTGGTAAAGGAAATTCTTAAATATTCATGACCATGCACTTGTTGAGACTGTAACTAGATCTCAGGGCACATAAATCAGCATCTGAACGCATAGTGCACAAGACCAGCCACCAACCAATTGATCAAGTGGTTCCTATGGAAAACTGTTGAACAATTGCAACCATGGGCAACATGCAAATGAAGATCAAGGCTCCAAGGAAATGTAGTGACAAAAGGCAAATTTTCTCCATGCGCTATTTTGTGTGACTTCTGAGTAATTTGTATGTGTGTGTTTGGTGGGGGGGGGGGGTGAATAGGGTTTCTTTTTTCTTAATGTCTGAAAATAGCATCAAAGAATAAATCATCAGAATTCCCAAATTTCGAAGTTGGTCTTCAGTTCTCTTCTGAAGACTGGAAGCTGAGGTTTTTGAATTGTTCTGCATGTAGTATATAGTCTTCAATTCCCTTTGCATGTTTCACAAATATCAGACTTTCTGTTCTTTTAAAATTATGTTAGAGTTTAAAGTTTACCAGCTTACTAGAGGAATGTCAGCAAAACATCCTCCTCTTTCCACCAGAACCTATCAGGGTTCTTTAATCATTTAATTCTCTATACTAATACAAATGTCAAATTTTATTTAAAAAAATACAAAAGTACGATCTATAATAAATACTAGGGAAAGTTCTTTGATATATCTTCACATAGAAAGCATAAAAGCACAGTATTAGGAATTATCTTTTATTCAGTCCTGGCTCTGACATGGACTACTACCAAGACCTTGGGGAATTACTATCAACTCTCTGAACAGCATTTAGACCACCTGTAAAAGAGAAACAGTATCAGTGATTTTTATCATTACATTGTATCTACTGAGGAATGCCCTTTGTCAGAAAGCACATAGCACAGTGCCTAGAAACAACTGCAAATATCATTCATTAGTATTCTGAAGGCTTATCTTTAAAGCACCAAATGAGCTACACTAGCCTTATTCATGCCAAAAATACAGTGGATTAAATTAGATACTTATTTTTTCAGGCATAACTGTTACATAAAATCAATTTTTCATCTACCAAAATGTCAGTGTACAGTCAACTAATTAAAACTCCTTGATAATACAATCAAATATGATTGGAAGGGGATTTTTATCAGGTACGGGAAAAACGTATTGACAGGCCAAATCACTAGATGCAATATCGTTAGTAGACTTCAACTTTATTTAAAAATAGGGCCCTCTCTTTGCTTCCAAGGGGTGTGAAAATTTAATTATCTAGAAATTGATTCTTGTCAGCTAGAACTCTACATTTATAATGAAAACTCTTCTGTTGCTTACTTTTACCAAACACTTTTATGAGTTTGCTCTCTGTTTGTTTTTTTAATGGAAACATGTTTAAAGCGGCAGTACTGTCAGCTGGTTGTATATGAGTTTTGGAACATAGAGAAAAAATTTGGAATCTTGTAAAGAACAATAGCTTTCTGGCTTGTTTGTTTTCTGTGAATTCTAGGCATCTGGTAATCAATCCATTTAACCAGTTTCTGGGGAAATTAAAAACAGGAGCTGAAATCTTCCATAACCTAAAACATTTCATAGGAGGCTTCCCTTCACTTTCAAACTAAGTTGCTTCCAAAGTTCCCAAGATTGTTTTCTCAATGTAATTTTTGAAATGATACATTAAAAGAATAACTCTTTGAGTTTTAGATCTGGTCTTCATTTAATCGGTAACCATGTCCAAATCTGTTAAGTGCAAATAGATCTCATTCAACGGTATAAAAACAAGTTTGTGCTTACTATGAGAGCATTGGAAGTTAGCTCAGGTGTGTGGTGTATACACATATTTTACACATTTAAGTACACTGTACTAGTTTTGCAATTCTAGAGTCCAGCATGGTAGGAAAGGGTGGAAGCAGGAGGCAGAAAGACATAGCTGCTGGATCAGAAGCTAAGAGCTCACATCGTGAATCACAAAGCAGGGAGAGAGACTGTGCTCTATTCTTAATGGCTTGAGGCTTTGAAACCTCAAAACTGGCAAGTATTGCAATGCCTGAGATTATGGGGAAACATCTCAAACAAACCACCATTTCCACCATCGTAAAGAAAGCAGCCCATGGAAAAGAACATTGCAGCTATATGATATATTTGATGCACTAGAGTTGGGGAATCTGTAAATATCCCTTCTATAATGAGTTCCACACGTACAATTCTATATTGCTCCTTGGTCTCTTTGGTAACATACAGAACGATAGGAATAGTGGAGAAAACTTTCCAGAGAGCTCATCATGAAAAATTAACAGCTGCCATACCAAACCATTTTTTACTACTTGTTTCTTCAGACACAACAGGAACTTTGGTCTCAGTGACTTTATTTTATCTCATTTTTGCCACACTGTGATAGTCCTTCCTCATAGCCTAGGACTGCAGGACTCTTCTGAAGGTACACCCTAAATATTTACAATGTGCAATATTTACAGTGTGCAATGGGATTACGTCTGGATGCGTCCATCCTAGGATGAAAATATTCAACTGAAGACTCAGTTACTATCTCTAATGCACTGAGGGTCGTAGGTTAGCAATACAGTATGCCACGTGGTATGAGTTGCCTCTCATCAGAGTTGGGAGTTACAGCTGCTGCTGCCTGGCACCACAAGGGAAGGTTGTACCACACATGGCTAAGTCAAGAAAAGTCACTAAGGGAACACTCAAAATGTGGTAATGCTTTTATATTAATATAAACCTGAATAATGTCACCAAATTATCATACTCCTAGCACTATCTGTCTGGATCTACTCAGATTCTTGTAAGAAACACATTCTAGGGATAGCAAGATGTCTCTGTATGTAATAGCACTCAGTACATAAGAAGCAAGGCATGGAAAAGCTGAGTCCAAATCCTCAGAACCTATGTACAAATCCAGGTACAGTCACTGTCACCCAGTGCTGTGAAGAAGATGGCAGAGGACTGCAAGGCAGAAGTTGGCAGGAGCTGGCTCCCTGCCCGACCCTCTCCAAAGAAAGCAAGGCAGGCAGTGAACAGAACAGGACACCCAACAACACACACACACACACACACACACACAGAGAGAGAGAGAGAGAGAGAGAGAGAGAGAGAGAGAGAGAGAGAGAGAGAGAGAGAGAGAATAAATTTACTTAATATGATATATGATATATATTTTTATAATACAACACACACACTTGGTCAAAACCTGAGCTGTCAAGTAACTCATGAGTATGTGATGCATATGTATACATAATATATCTAAGCAAACTCTAACATGTTCCAATATGTTCCAATTTATAAGATGTTCTCACATCCCATCCCATGTAAGGTTAGGTTCAGGCCTGAAGAACAATCTGTATAGAGAGATTTTGGTTGACTAAATGGAATCAAATATTTCTACACTGAGGATCAATTCAGGTAATATTTACTTTATTCTTTTCCAACCTTTGGTCCTTCTGTCATAAGGGGTATATACCATTCCTTTTCTGTTATTAAAAGGCTTCTCTTTATATAGAGAATAGCAATGGATTTATTCCAGAATATTCCTTGAAGAGGAATTGATACATTCTATGGTGGATTTATAAATTTCCATTTTTATTTGGTGTGGTTATTTTCTCCCAGAAACCCATTTTATGCTCAGTTGTTTTTAAAGGCACAGCAAGCATGAGGATTGAGCATTCCCTCTGTCTGGTCTCACTGGCATTTGTAGATCAAGTATGAAAGATTTCTGCTTCAACACTGAGAACTCTGGCCTTCCTTCCCTCATCTGTTAAGCCCAAGCCAAAGGACTCTCAAAATGGCTCTCACATTTCAGCATCTAGAGGGATGTCCTTTAACAGCTCTCTAGCTTTGATGTTTATGAAACCTTTCAGGCGTAGAATACCAGACGCAGGGAGTTAAACAGGGAAGAAGTCAGAGAAGGTTTGTGTGCTTTCAGAGCCCCTGGCTAATGAGCAAAATGAAATCAGCACACAAGGGAACTACAAAAGAAAATCCCAATGTCAGAAAGTAGGAAGGGTAGTAGGAAAACGGGTGTCTGGTGTATTTGTTATCATTATGGCCTTTATATTGCTTAGGGCAGTAAGGCAAGTTACATCCTGCCTCCTAGCCCAAGTAGTCATAAACCTCAGCTTCCTTCAACCTGGCTTAGCTGATTGGGTGTTTCATTCTCTAGAGGTTGTGGCAGCCTGATGTTCATGCCTTTGCCTAAAATAACACCTTATTCTGTTCCTGCTTTCTGAAATAAACCCAAGTTGTCAAAGGGAATGCCTGTACCTTTCCGTTCTTTGACCATCTGCTCTTCTTCAACCTCATCCATCTGTCCCCCTTACCAACAAATCACATGCCATGCCCCAAATACTTGTCTATTCCAGCTGCTTAAAGTTCTAGTTCCCAGTGTGAGGTTAGAGGGAGATGGGGCCTTTGGGGGGAGGAGCTTAAGTTGAAGGTGGAGTCAAATCATTGCTGTAATTGATTCTTCACAAAGGAGACCTCAGAGATCTCTCTGTTCTGCTGCATGGGAACACAGCAGGAATCAACAGCTTGCAGTCCAGTAGATGACTCTCACTAGACTTTAACGCGTCAGTTCCCTGAGTCCAAAGGCCAGGCTTATTGTTGAGACCTCATGGTCTATGGCATTCTCCTACAACTGAAAGTAAGTCACCAGGAAACACAGCCACCTTCGTGAGACACTTGAATCACACACAAGCTAATAAAGGACCAGCCCTTCCAGTTGAGTGAAGCCATCAATGTTGTAAATTACCAAGATTGTGTCCTCACAGAATGACATCCTCTAGGTTTATATTGGGGACACACAGGTGATGAGCATTGCTGATATTTCAATGATATTCTGAAACATACTTTCCCCTTTTTAAAAAATCATATACAATTAGAATTCTTTTGATGATTATCTTCTAGAATGAAATAGGCAAGACTAAGGTGCTTTGTCAATGAAATTGTACAATTTTTAAGTTTGAGGATTCTGTCCTCTTGTGGCCACTGAAGGTACTCTTTTCTTGTTTTGTATACATAAATGGAACTATATTAACAAACAAAACTAAACAGACCCAGCAGGCATTGTATATGCATTTATGCATAGAACCAAACAACATCAACAACAAAAAAAGGCCATAAGTCTTCGATGGAGTGAGGATAAGGGGTCATAGGAGGGGGTGGAGAAAGGACAGGGAGAGAACAGCTATAATTATATTTTAATTTAAACAAAACAAGATAAGCAAATATATTCAAGAAAAAAATAATAAAAATGTTTTTCTTAGGTAGTTTTTTTTAAATTTCATGTTAGGAAAGAGGACATTAATGATTATAATGTGAGCATTTGGCAAAATAAATTCAACTTTGTGTGTGTGTGTGTGTGTGTGTGTGTGTGTGTGTGTGTGTGTGTGTGGGTGTGTGTATAAAATTTGAGTGTGCTCCATAGGCTGCCACAAGACTGGATAAAGTATGGGAGAGTAGATTATGTTTTAATTAAGTGGGTGCTTATAGGTATTTCTGGCATTGGTAAATGTGCCTCAGAGATGCTCCAAATCTTTCTCAGAGCTTGCTGATCTGATACCCAGGTCTCATTCCCCCTTAGGAAGCAGGGAGCCTCAGTGACCCACTGCCTAGTTCCAGTTTTTGTTCTGGATTCTCATTCTCTCTTCTTGTGGCTTGAATTTAGCCTAGGCCCAGGATGTCTGGACTTCTTCCAGAGCTCCTTCCATTTGTCCATCCACATAACACGTTTGCCTGAAGCCTTTCTGTTTAATGACACACTGAGGTGGTGTTAATGGTGGCTTCAAAACTACAGTAACATTTCCATGATTTTCCCATGTCAGGTGACTATTGAGAGCAACACTGAAGAAGCCAACCAAATTTCATTTCAGGGTTTTCTTTAAAATCTAATATAAACAGAACCCAGGGTTCATTTACACAGGTAGTTGTTGAGCTGGCAACAATTGGGTAGATTGCCTTAGAAGCCATATTTAATTAGAAGGTTCTTCTCACCCTTGGTTCTGCTAAAGTTAGTGGTTCCCAGTGTCCCAGTGCTGTGTCCCTTCAATAGGACCCTTCATGGCATGGTGACCCCCCCCACCATACAATTGTTGTCACTATTATTTCATGACTGTAATTTTGCTACTGTTATGAATTGTAATGGAAACATTTATGTTTTCTGATGGCTTCAAGCAACCCCTGAGAAAGGGTCATTTGGGATCTCTTTCAAAGAAGTCACAACCCACATGTTGAGAATCCCTGGTTTAAGCAATTACAGTTTCAGAAGAAAAAAAAACCCTATCACTTTACATATACAGAAAAAAAAAAACCTAGCTGATGCTGTGTTTTGGAAAATTTATGTAAAGCTGTTTTTGCAAAGTCCAACAACAAAAAAAAAAATGGGTTATGAACTAAAAATAAAAATGAAAGAAAATCGTGCCCGTAACACAGATGAAGGCACACTTACATAACCTTAAATGTACATCCATGCGTGGCTCACTTGATTTGTCAAATCATGGTAAGGAGATTTAGTATTTAGATTTGTGGAGCACTGTTAGTGTGGCAGCAAGTTCGCCCACCAGCTTCAAAGATCTGTGTGTCCCTTCCGCCATCTAGTGTTCGGTTTTCAGAAGACAATCGCAAAACTCAAAAGTTTGCGTTGTTGATAGGCGAGGCTCTTCAGATACTTCCTGTAACAACTGGTTATCCAAGATACAATACTCTCCGTCTGATTGGCCTAATTTTAAGCCAGTATTACAAAGAGGAAACATTCTCAAAGTAAACGAGCATGTATACGATACAAGATGGGTTTGTTGCGTTTTCTGCTTGGTTGTACTGGATTTTATGATTTGTTTATTCTCTGAAACGTTCCCCTGTTGCACCTGGCGCAGCCATCAAGTCTGTTTGGTTTCAGAGCCCCCTGGATAATAGTCTGAAGTGCGTATTTTGCATATCAGAGCATATAGCCTCCAGGTCTACCAAGCATCCCTCAGTCCCTACTTACTATACCCTGCCTCCAAACTTAAACTGGGCTGCCCTTCCCCCAGAAGATCCTCCTCCTCCTCCTCCTCCTCCTCCTCCTCCTCCTCCTCCTCCTCCTCCTCCTCCTCCTCCTCCTCCTCCTCCTCCTCCTCCTCCTCTTCCTCTTCCTCCTTCCCCCTCCTCCCCCCCTCCCCTGGGTTTTTTCCTTTCCTGGGTGCATTTTCTGCCCCATCTGCCTATGGCGACTTTCCTGGTTTCAATCCTTGGGGCCAGTGAACTCCTGAAAGAGCAGCTTCCCAATAAACCTGTCTTTAATATAGTATAATCTGGCTTGAATTGGTTCGTTTTTCTGGTGGCAGAGAAATGGCCTACCAGTTTCTACCCTGGGGGAACACACTAAATGATTCTTCTCTCAGAATATAAGGGCACCTCTGAACTATAGCCCTGTGAACCTGTGTTATCATTTTTAGTAACAATGCGGTTGGAAGCGAGAAAACACTCTGTGTCCTAGCCTCTAGTAGACAGTTTTTACACTAACAGATTTGAGCAGATTCACTTTAGTTGGTTGTATGCTAGGGGCTCACACAGGTCCTCGGGAAAGAGCCCAATTAGTGGTGACCTGTTCATGCTCAGACCGTGTGCCTGCGCTTAGAGACCAGAGAACAATCATGCGTGCCTCTCCTCAGGCACAGTCCAACTAAGTTTTCCAGACAGGATCTCTGGCTGACCTATAACTCACTCTGTAGGCTAGGCTGGCTTGGCACCAAGCCTCAGAGGATTCGAGCCTCAGCGTCCAAAATGATGGTACTTCAGGCTTCCACCTCTACACCCAGATTGTCTCCTACATTTGCAATGTCCTCTATGGCTTACTAGCAGTTGGGTCAATATCTCCTGGTTGGAATAGAATTGACAAGATCTAGTGCTATTTTCTGATAATCATAGTTAATTTTCCTTTGAGAAATCATTAGAGAGACCCACCTTCACATCTGTGGATGTGCTTTTCTTCCTTGTCATCTACTGGCCCATCTAGAAAAGATCTGAAAGGGCTGTCTATTGAAAGAGGGAGTCCTTCCTGTCTTCTACAGAGATTGTTTGCTCTGAGATTAAATATGAATATCAACATATTATTGGGATGGTAAAAGTTTGTAGTCCTTGTAAGGAAAAGATGACGGGGAACCAATGAAAGGAAAAGTCACTGAAAGGAAGAGTCACAGGGCACCAATGTTGTGAAAGGATAACGATCCGAGTCAGAGCACCAATGTTAGGGGAAGGATGAAGAGGGGGGGGGGGGCATATGGCCCATGGAGGTGCGGCCGAGGCCTGAGGGCAAGGGAAATGCTGCTGGGGGGTCCATGTTGGGAATCCCTTCCCTGAGGGACCAGCCAGACAACGGTATAGTACAGAATAGAGTTTATTCAGGTCATGGGAGAGTTAAGAGGGTGGTAGAGGCAGAGAGAGAGAGAGAGAGAGAAGTAGAGGAGTAGAGGCTGGCCGACGGGGGGGGGGGGGGGAGGAAAAGGGAAGAGGAGGAGTAGGAGTGGGAGAGCAAGGCTGCAAGAGCAAGAGAGGCCAAGAGAGAGAGGAGGGGTCAAGCAGCTCCTTTTATAGTGTCAGGTCACTGGGGCGGAGCGTACCTGGCCACTGCTGGGTAATTGAGGGGTGGGGTATACCTGGCTGTTGCTAAGTAACTGAGGGGTGGGGTTTACAGAATCCCAACAGTCCTGCCCATGGAACATTAGTGAAAGCATCATGGCTTCCTACAGTTTGCTCAACAGCTTGCAATGCTGCTCTTTGGAGACATCGTGTTGTTACTCATTCTTGCTTTGTCGCTTGAAAAGACATGTCCTTTGGAGTTCCTGAGGCTTGTAAGGTTTGCCCATGCTTCATTACAGGCTCCGTGGGAAATGTCTACCATAAGCTCTGGAAGTCCTGTCTACGATCACTCTCATTGTCTTAGAAGTGAGTAAGTCTCACCATCAGACCCTGTGAAGATACAATATCCAAGTAGCTTCCGGTCACCACAAATGCACCACTTCTAAAGACTCACTGAAGCCTGGCAGCTTGGCACCTAAGTGCTGGTGGTCTACCACTTTTGGTGCAGAGGTGCAGTTTTTCTTTAAACAATGGTATCCTCCAAACCTTAGCCACAGTGTGGAATGGGAGCTGGAGGTCAGGTTTGCAGTTGTAGCTTAGACTCAAAGTACACATTCCAGCACAGCCATTCTTCAGCTGCTGGAAGCCACTAGATGTGAAAATCACTATGCTCTTAGAAAAGAACATGGCCTTAGCTGTTGTTTGTGAGCTGCTTTTAGAGTCTCTGAACCACTGCTTCATCAGCAATGCCGTGCATTCAGTAGAGGCGCTCTTCCTTTTCCAGAAGTGTACAGGAATAAGTGCTTTATCCCACACTTGATGCCCAGTGAATAATTATTCATTCATCCCATGCTCTGCCCCTAAAGAAGCTCTGAGCTCCCTCTTACTCAAGACATTGAGGAGAAAGTGAGGGAGGAGCTTCAGAGAATTTGTTCTGCCTCATACCCTTTGGAAATGCTAAGACTGACACTATATGAGCTAGAAAGACTATCATACCGGATCAGAGTGCCCATAGCAGAAACACTGTGTGTGTGTGTGTGTGTGTGTGTGTGTGTGTGTGTGTGTGTGTCTGGTGGATATCCATTCAAATGTCCTCACATCTGCCAACCTCATGGCACAAAGTGGAATTATCTTAGTGATGGAAACAACATCCATGTGCAATAGTGATTCTGATTTCTGTTTTATTTTTGAGGCAAGGGGCTCAATGGGTCTTGGTGACTTACCCAAATTAACAGAATAATAATATCGAATTGAAACTTTATCGGCTTAGTTTTCTTTTGTTTTTGCGTTTTAGAGATAGAGCCTTGCGTCCTAGCACAGGATGACTCAGAATTTGCAGTGGAGCCCAGTCCATCCTTGAACTTGGGATTTTCTTGCACTGGTCTTTTGAGTGCTGAGATTGTGTATGCTGCCACTCATAGAGTTACAGGGTACTTGTAAAATAAATGACCTTGCTCATGAAGAGCAGTGAGGAATATAGTAGCAGGTAGACACAAAGCTTACCAAGAATGAAGATATAGTAAATATTACATATCTAATACTTCCACAGAGACACTAATGTGTCTATAAAAGCTGGATAGTTTTTATAGGTGAGGAAACCAAACTACAGAGCACTCACTGCTGTGAAAGTAGTATAGCAGAGCATCTAACCCAGGCTACCTCAACATCATTGATGGCTACATCACAAACCTGAGTTCTAGGCTGCCAGTCACGTTCTAGGTCAACAAGTAAATAACTCACATAATGAAGCCAGGTTTTGATGTTTAAGTTTGTGAGTAAGTTAGTGGGTGACCCTATTTGTTCAAATCCTTTTATGTTTCCTATAGAAAACACAAAGCTTGTATATCATCTTTTAGATTTATTATTTTACCCATTTATATGGGAGCCTGGTTGGGTTATGTGTACCACATGCATTTGGGAGTTCACAGAGAAGGTCGCAGACAGTCTGGAACTGGAGGAACAGATGATTGTCAGCCGTTCGGTAGGTACATAGAGTCAGACCCAGGTCCACTGCAGGAGCATCTCTATAGCTTGTTTGTAAGACTAAAAAGCACATACATCATATAGTCGCTTACTACCAAATGATTACTGGATTGAGTTACCAAATCCTGGACAATGTGATAATCAATTTACTAGACATAAAAAGAAATGTTATAGACTTAACAGGTTGGTTTTCCTATAATTTATTACTAAAGGAATCAAAATGTAGGACTCGGCAGCAGACACTGGATTACTTCTGCCATCTCCATGTCTCTCCATTTATCTCAAAACAGTGTCTCATCCGAAGTGGAATGCGGCACAGGTTTGAGGGATCCAGTAGTAACCTCAATTCTTCACTGCCTCTTTCCTATTTCCTTTTTTAACTTTACAAATTAACTGTCACACTCGCTAACCTTTTCAGCTCAGAAGCCGAACCGGTTGTTATCAGATTCAGCCCTAAGAGCCCCTGGAGGATTCAATTTCAGCACAAGTGACAGGAAACCACTTTCGGATGCTCAACTTTAGAAGGAGAAATAAAGAGGATTAAACTGAGGTAACTTCTGTGCAAGCAGGCTACATCGCTGGTTTAAAAGCTTGCCCATGGAAACACCTACATCATTTTCACAGCATCTCACCTCCTGTTCTTCATCAATTTCACTTAAGCCAAATTAGTTGTATGTTCTTCACCTGGATCAAAAGTATTGAACGTATAAGGGGACTCTCTTCTACATATGCCTATGTATATGTGTATGTGCACATGTGTATATGTCTGTGTATTAAGAGGGTTTACATTTTGATTCCTTTAGTAATAAATTATAGGAAAACCAACCTGTTAAGTCCTGCATCTGTAAGTGAGTTTGTGTACAGCTGCAGTTTAGACTGAATGAATGTTATCCCTCATGCAATGCATGTGGAACAGGTTTATATGACTTCTGCCTCTGAGCTCAGAACTCACGGTAAAACCCCAGTTCCCTTGCCCGATCCTTGTGATTAGAATATTTACTCTTTGAGCCTCTCCTCCATCCGACTTAACCCATATATCATGGACTCCACGGGTGCTCATTAAACTTTACAGCCATTGTTGAGAGGTGGTGAAGTGAAGACAGAGTATGACGTGTCCTTTATCCTTAAGGAAGTCAGGAAACCAAGTAAGAAAAGAAAGGAACATTTGCCAAGGAACAAGAGGTGACGTTAACCACTCAGTTCGTGAGTTCCTTTTCTCTTTGTAAGTTCTTCGGAGCTGGAAATCACAACCCTCATGCTCAGATAGGCAAATCGGGATGGGAGGTATATGGTGGCATCTGGTGAAGCCTCTAGACAGTGTTCTATTGTTTCTGTCTCACTTGCAGGCGTGGTTTGGCCTGACCTTCGTCTGAGGACTATTTATTACAAGTTATATAATCCAGCTATGCATTGTTTAAATAGTAATAAATACACTCTTGTCTCTTGCAAGCAGATATTACAGGAGCACTCATCGTCTTCAAAGTGTGCCTTTGACTTGGCAGAAGCCAATCTCAGTCTTGGTTTCTTATTATGACCCGATTCTCTTTGCAGACAGATTTCTTTTTTGGATAAGCCAATGGAAACAGAGCCATTGGTATTTCTAGGCTTATGAAATCCCAGTTTGGGACACTGAGAAAAAAATAGGATCTACAGAAACATTCTGTTTCATCTACAAAGATGAACTAATATAGGTTTATTTTGCTTACAACAAACACATAGACTTTCACTGGCCAAGTCTGAAGCCTGGATGCTCAGGGATGGACATTTGACAGTAAGTATGTGTTCACCTCTTCTCTTCTTGCATGCAGCAGGAACCAGGAAAGGTCACATTGGAGATGGCTGCCATTAGCAAACCTGAGCGATTTTGTTTAGCACTGTTTGACTCAAGATGGAGGACATACCATGAAGGAATTTTATACCTTGCTGAGATCTCCATCTTGACTGTTCTACTACATAAACCAATCTTCCCTTGGGTGCAGAAAATACACTGTCCTACATTCCAGGGTTTGTCCTGTGGCTATGGCCAGATAGGTGGCCTTCTGTGAACAATCACTATGATAGGATCACCAGTCTTTGACTGGATGTGGGCTCCTTTGGTCAAACCTCACGGTTTATGGGAGGGGCATAAACTATATATCAGAAATAATGTTGCATAAAGACTGGATAAAATAACTCTAATGGACAATTTGCATGCAACAGCTTTATCAGTATCTGATTTTATTTTGTGTCAGGGATTAGCATCTGGCTTTGTTTCTGGGATTAGCATCTGGTTCCTCCATCAGTGTATCTGCTTCAGAGAACAAACAAGTAATTACATGCTCTGCATTACGCAGTGTCACAAAGAGTATTGTCACCGAATTCTGATGCATAAACAAAATGATTAGTGGTAGAGAAAAGTCCAGACTTGCTTTTAGATTTTAAAGAACATGACCTGGCCCCACATGGTTTCAGCTATATGGTCTTACTGTGAACAGGCAACAAAATTGAAGAGAAAACCATAACCCGGGAATCAGTAGAAATAGAAACAACTCGTGATTTGCTCTGTTTAAAGGCCATGTGTGCATTACACATCTAGAATCCAAGTTTCTAACCTGTAAAATTGAGATAATCATACTGCCATAGACTTGCTCCTAGAAATAAGTGACAAGGAAGAATCTCAGGCCTTGACTTAGAATAGGTGGTGCATTAAGTTCCCCATGTGGACATGCATGAGAAACGTAACTAGCTAATGGGAAAGGATAAAGTACCATAGGGGAAGACATGATCATGTTGAATTTTGCTTGGCTATGGAAGTAGCAACAGAAGATAGTCCAGGACATGTATGGTGGTTTGAGTTAGCATTTCAATCAAAGCTGGTATTAGTTATTTGGGAAGATTTGAGCTCTAGAAATAATTTGGGGGCATAGTGAATAAGACTATATCTTATGTAAAAAACAACAAAATATGATGTGATAATAATTCCATATATGTAAAAAACATTGATTTTTAAATTTACTTCAAAGATAAGGCTTTCTAAGCTCCACATTTCCACACAGTGTTGCCATGATTCACAGGGTCTAATCATGGTCATATCACATTAAGAGAAATGAAATGCATATCTGTAGAAAACTTGAATATGAAAGATTGATAACATCAGTCATCATAGCCAAAAGTAGAAATATCCCATTATCCACAAACATACAAAAAATCTAAACAAGATGTAGTACTTGGCTATAATGAAATATCATTTGTAAATATAAATGAGCCAGATGTTATTGTGCCGGAACATGGATGAAGTTTGCTCTACGTGTAAGAAACCAAACACAGCATGTGACTGACAAACTGTGTAATTCTACTTACAGCCCAAGTCCAGAACAGGAAGGTGAAAAACAACAGTAGATCAGTGAGTCTATAGGGATGGGTGGAGGCAAAGAAGAGGGTCCTTAACTGTGGGGATTTTATAGAGGTAATAGAAGTATCCTAAATTGATTCTAACATTTTACCTGGGTGAATTTGCAGTGTGGTGTATCTCAGTAAAGCTGTTACAAAGAAAGAGTTTCTATGATGATGAAGTTTGAACATCCATGGCTTTATTTTGAGAAACTCTAGATGAGTCTGATTTACACCCAGAATTGAAAACTGGCAATCTAGAGCCATTTGACCAATCTGCATCACCGTCATCCATAAGGTTTATGTCCCAGTTTGCTGGAAGGGATTTGTGTGGGAGAAAGTGTTCAGTGTATATCTGTACAGTTACAGGGGAATTTCACTTTTGCTTGATGTCAGCTAATTTACCTTAATAGACATTTGGATGTAAGCAATGTCAGCTGGTCATTATGTTCAGAAAATTAAATTAGTGTCAACCTAACATTAATCAAAGACAGTATAATCAAGTTAATTCTCATAAAGAAGACATAAAATCAATGTAGGACATGATCCCATGAAGATAAATGAAAGCATTTCACAGAAGCCAGACCCTGCACTTCTTGATGGACAGTCCTTGTATATATTTGGCACAGCTGAATTTTCTTTTTTTTTTTTTGAAAATTAAGGATTTTATTAAATATGATGAACAATTCTTAATTTTTTTCATGTTATTATTTCTATTTCCTTTAAATTTTTAAATAACTTTATTTTACAAAACAAATATAAATGTAAACATTTTAAACATTTTTTTGCTTAAAATTATACATTTTTGTCAGTACTGTTTTTCCAGACATTAAAATAATTTTTACATAAAACCATGTGAATATATTTTTTAGTCAGTACTTGCTTTTTTTCAAGGGCTTGACAGTATGTATTGAAAACCTATTAGTTACAATAAGCGTAAAGTACATGCAAAACAAAATGCAACATGGAAATAGTCAAAGTCTTCTTGTTTTGTAAATATATATATATATATATATTTTTTTTTTCTTTATTTCTTGGACTTCATACAGTCTGTGAGTTGTTTCTGGGGGAGTGCAAGCCTCTGGGTTAGCATCCCACTATCAGTGACTGCATATTATGTTTGTTCTTTTGTGACTGGGTTATCTCACTCAGGATGATATTCTCTAGATGCAGCCATTTTCTTAAGAATTTGGTTAAGTCATTGTTTCTGGTGGCTGAGTAGTATTCCATTGTGTATATGTACCACAATTTTTGTATCCATTCATCTTCTGAAGGACATCTGGGTTCCTTCCAGCTTCTGGCTATTATAAATAGAGCCGCTATGAACATGGTGGTGCATATATCTTTGTCGTGTATTAAAGTGTCTCTGGGGTATATGCCCAGAAGTGGAATAGCTGAGTCTTCAGGTAGTACTATATCCAATTTTCTGAGGTATCACCAGATTTCCAGAGTGGTTGTATTAGCTTGCAACCCCACCAACAGTGGAGAAGTGTTCCTCTTTCTCTGCAGCCTCGCCAGCATCTGCTGTCATCTGAGTTTTGGATCTTGGCCAATCTGACTGGTGTGAGGTGGAATCTCAGGGTTGTTTTGATTTGCATTTCACTGATGGCTAAGGATGTGGAGCACTTCCTCAGATGTTTCTCAGCCATTCGGTGTTCCTCAACTGAAAACGTTTTGATTAGCTCTGTACCCCATTTTTAATAGGGTTATTTGATTCTCTGGTGTCTAGCTTTTTGAGTTCCTTGTACACCTTGGATATTAGGCCTCTATCTGATGTGGTGTTGGTAAAGATCTTTTCCCATTCTGTTGCTTGCCATTTTGTTTTTTTGACGATGTCCTTAGCCTTACAGAAACTTTGCAATCTCATTAAGTCCCATTTGTTAATCTTTCACCTTAGAGCTTGAGTCATTGGTGTTTTGTTCAGGAAATTTTCTCCCGTGCCTATGTGTTCTAAGGTTTTCCCTACTTTCTCATCTAATAGTTTCAGTGTATCTGGTTTAATGTGGAGATCTTTGATCCACTTACACTTGAGCTTTGTACAAGGAGATAAGAAAGGGTCTATTTTCATTCTTTTGCATGCTGAGTGCCAGTTGGACCAGCACCATTTGTTGAATAGGCTGTCCTTTTTCCATTGAATGTTTACTGCTCCTTTGTCAAAAATCAGGTGATCATATACATGAGGGCTCATTTCTGGATCTTCTATTCTGTTCCATTGATCCACATACCTATTTCTGTACCAGTACCATGCAGTTTTCAGCACAATTGCCTTGTAATATAGCTTGAGGTCAGGGATAATGATTCCCGCAGAAGTTTTTTTGTTGTTGAGGATGGATTTCACTATTCTAGGTCTTTTGTTATTCCATATGAAATTGCACATTGATCTTTCCAATTCCATGAAGAACTGGGTTGGAATTTTGATGGGGATTGCTTTGAATCTGTAGATTGCTTTTGGTAGGATGGCCATTTTTAAGATGTTGATTTTTCCAATCCATGAGCATGGGAGATCTTTCCATTTTCTTAGATCCTCCTCAATTTCTTTCTGTAGAGGTTTGAAGTTCTTGTCATACAGGTTTTTCACTTGCTTAGTTAGAGTCACACCAAGGTATTTCATAGTTTTTGTAACGATTTTGAAGGGTACCTTTTCCCTAATTTCTTTCTCCACATGTTTGTCCTTTGAGTATAGGAAGACTACTGATTTGTTTCAGTTAATTTTGTATGCAGCCACTTTGCTGAACTTGTTTATCATCTGTAGGAGTTCTCTGGTGGAATGTTTGGGGTCACTCAAGTACACTATCATGTCATTGGCAAAGAGTGATGTTTTTATCTCTTCCTTTCAGATTTGTATCCCATTGATCTCCTTTTGCTCTCTAATGGCTCGAGCCAGGACTTCCAGTACTATGTTGAATAGGTAGGGGGAGAGTGGGCAGCCTTGTCGAGTCCCTGATTTTAGTGGGATTGCTTCAAGTTTCTTGCCATTAAGTTTGATGTTGGCTGTTGGTTTGCTGTATATTGCTTTTATTATGTTTAAGTATGGACCTTGGATTCTTGTTCTTTCCAGGACTTTTAACATGAAGGGGTGTTGGATTTTGTCGAATGTTTCTCAGCGTCTAGTGACATGACCATGTGATTTTGGTCTTTGAGTTTGTTTATATGGTGGATTACGTTGATGGATTTTTTTATGTTAAACCATCCCTGCATCCCAGGGATGAAGCCTACTTGGTCATGATGAATGATCGTTTTGATGTGTTCTTGGATTCGGTTTGCAAGGATTTTGTTGAGTATTTTTGTATCAATGTTCATAAGTGAGATTGGTCTGAAGTTCTCTTTCCTTGTAGCGTCTTTGTGTGGTTTAGGTACGAGGGTTATTGTAGCCTCAAAAAATGAATTAGGTAATATTCCATCTGATTCTATCTTTTGGAATAGTTTGGCGAGTATTGGTGTTATATCCTCAATAAATGTCTGATAAATTCTGCACTGAACCCGTCTGGACCTGGGCTTTTTTTGGTTGGGAGGCTTTTGATGACTTCTTCTATTTCTTTAGGTGTTATAGGGATATTTAGATGGTTTACTTGGTCCTGGTTTAACTTTGGGACCTTCTATCTGTCTAGGAATTTGTCCATTTCCTCCAGATTTTCCAATTTTGTGGAGTATAAGTTTTTGTAGTAGGATCTGATGATTTCTTGAATTTCCTAAGTTTCAGTTGTTATGTCCCCACTTTCCTTTCTGATTTTGTTAATTTGGATACTCTCTCTTTGCCCTCTAGTTAGTCTGGCTAGGGTTTATCAATCTTGTTGATTTTCTCAAAGAACCAACTCTTGGTTTTGTTGATTTTTTCAATGGTTCTTTTTGTTTCTATTTGGTCTATTTCTGCCCTAATTTTGATTATTTCTTGCTGTCTACTCTTTTTGGGTATATCTGCTTCCTTTTCTTCTAGGGCTTTTAGCTGTGCTGTCAGGTTCCTGATATGAGCTCTCTCCAGTTTCTTTTTGGAAGCACTTAGGGCTATGAGTTTTCCTCTCAATACTGCTTTCATTGCATCCTATAGGTTTGGGTATATTATGTTTCTGTTTTGCTTGAATTCTAGAAAATCTTTAATTTCTTTCTTTATTTCTTCTTTGACCCTGCTATTCTTTAACAGAGCATTATTTAGTTTCCATGTGTATGTGGGCTTTTTGTTGTCTTTGTTGCTGTTAAAGACCAGCCGTAGACCATGGTGATCTGAGAGGATGGATAGGAGTATTTCAATCTTCTTATATCGATGGAGGCTCGTTCTGTGTCCAATTATGTGGTCAATTTTCTAGAAGGTGCCATGGGGTGGTGAGAAAAAGTTGTATTCTTTTACTTTGGGATAGTATGTTCTATATATATCTATTAATTCTAGTTGGTTCAAAGTCTCTGCTAGTTTTGCAGTGTCCTTGTTCAGTTTCTGTTTCCCTGATCTGTCCATTGGTGAGAGTGGGGTATTAAAGTCTCCCAGTATTATTGTGTGGGGTGAAATGTATTTTTTGAGCTTAAGGTAGGGTTTCTTTTATGAATGTGGGTGATTTTTTATTTGGAGCATATATGTTAAGGATTGAGAGTTTCTCCTGACAGATTTCCCCGGTAATGAGTAAAAAGTGTCCTTCCTTATCTTTTTTGATAACTTTTGGTTGGAAATTTACTGTATTCGATATTAGAATAGCCACTCCAGCTTGCTTCTTGGAGCTGTTTGCTTGGACGTTTTTTTCCCACCCTTTTACTCTGAGATAGTATCTGTCTTTGTCTCTGAGATGAGTTTCCTGTATGCAGCAAAAGGCTGGATTTTGTTTATGTATCCATTCTGATAGTCTATGTCTCTTTATTGGGGAGTTGAGACCATTTATGTTAATAGATAACAAGGAGTAGTTGTTTCTGTTTCCTGCCATTATTGCTTTTTTGGGTTGAGTTGTGTCTGTGTTTTTTTCTTCTTTTAGTTTTCTTGTTTAGGAGTTTTCTTGTTTTTACTAGGCTGTATTTTCCCTCCTTGTATTGGGTTTTCCACCTATAATTCGTTGTAGTGCTGGGTTTGTGGTTAGATATTGTGTGAATTTAGATTTGTCTTGAAGTATCTTCATCTCTCCATCGATGGTCATTGATAGTTTTGCTGGGTATAGCAGCTTGGGCTGGCACTTGTGCTCTCTTAAGGAGTGCATGATGTCTTTCCAGGCTCTTTTAGCTTTCATCGTCTCTGTTCAGAAATCAGGTGTGAGTCTGATTGGTCTGCCTTTATATGTTACCTGACTTTTTTCCTTACTGCTTTTAGTATTCTTTCTTTACTTTGGACACTTGATGTTTTTACTATTATGTGTCCGGAGGTATTTCTTTTCTAGTCCAACCTATTTGGAGTTCTGAAGGCTTCTTTTATGCTCGTGGTCATCTCATTCTTGAGGGTAGGGAAGTTTTCTTCTATGATTTTGTTGAAGATATTTACTGTGCCTCTTAGTTGATACTCTTCTCCCTCTTCTATTCCTATTATCATTAGGTTCGGTCTTCTCATTGTGTCTTGGATTTCCTGGACATTTTGGGTTAGGAGCTTTTTGTTTTTTGCATCTTCTCTGGCTGTTTTGTCTATGTTAGCAATGTTGTCTTCTGCCCCCGAGATTCTCTCTTCGATCTCTTGTAATCTATTGGAAATGCTTGCTTCTGTGACTCCTGATTTCTTTTTTTGGTGTTCTGACTCTAGGGTTATCTCTTTTAGTGTTTGCTTTATTGTGTCAATCTCTGTTTTAATTTCCCTCTTCCATTCCTTTACTTCTTTGGTTCTGTTTTCCTCTAGTTCTTTGATTTCTTTGAGTGTTTTTCTTTTTTCTTCTTTAAAAGCTTCTGAATCTTATTGCTTTTCCTCTCTATCTTGTTTAAGTATCTCTATCAGCATCTTGAGGTATGATTTCAGGTCTGTGTCTTCTTTTTCTGGAGTGTTTGTAATTCCGATGTTTGCTGTTATGGGAGAGCTGGGCTCTGGTGTTGCTAGATTGTCTTGGTTCCCTTGGGATATACTCTTTCTTTTTTCTCTTGCCATTTTGTTGTCAGTGATATGTTCTTGCCTTTCCCTTGTATCTGCTCTGTGTCCCTGGTTCTCCACTGGTTCAGGTGTCAGATTGGTCGAGCCCTGTTTTATGCCTCAGAGTCGTCGGGTGTGAGCAGAAGTTCCAATGTTCTGTTTCTGTTTGCTGGATCAGGCAGGGCAGGACAAGGCGTGGGGTGCACTTTCCCTGTGCACTCTGCAGAAATCTCTCTGCTCCCCTGCGGTCTAGGTCTCCCACTCACCAGTTGCTCAGCCTCTATGAGCCGCAGTTCCGCGTGGCGGTAGGTCAGGCTCCGCTGTGCGTCCGGAAGTCGCCAGTTGCTCCCTGAATTTTCTTTATGGGTTCCAAATGAAAATAGGTTCTTTTGAGAAAAATGTATTTGATTTTGTGGTTATACTTTTAAAGCATTTGTTTTTACATCAGCATTTACGTTTTTGAAGATTCAGAAATTGTTACCATAACACACTTGAAGAGTAAATTCTTACACAATTGTTCCTTTGTCAGACAGGTTGACATCGGAAAAGGCATTAAGTTGGAAATATTTATTCTGGGTTTGATAACACTTTCTTGAGCATTCAAGGTTTTGTTGTTTCATTTGCAAGGTTTCTAATATGTGTTTGTGCTGGGTAGCTTTTACATCAAATTAACACAAGACAGGGCCACCCAGGAATAAAGAATTCCAACAACAACAACAAAAATTGTTTCATTGATTTGGCCTATATGCATGTCTAGAGGGGATTTTGTTAACTAATGATTGATGTGGAAAACCCCAGTTCAACAGTGGGTGTTGCTGTCTCTGGCCAGATGGTCCTGGCTGGTAGATGAACAAGAAAATCAACAAATAACATGGCCTTTATGTTCCTCCATTGCCTCTACATCAGTTCTTGCCCTGAGTTTCTGCCCTGACTGTTCTCTGAATGACCTACCAGAAGTTATAAAAGAAAATAAAATATTTTCCTATAGAGCAATACAACTTCTAAGACAGAATTACATATTCAGTGAGAAGGCACAGAAATTGTTGACTTAGTCTTTTTTCTTTGTCTATATAGAATCCTGATGATACAGATTTTCAAAATTAATTGGTCATTTTATTTATTTACATTGCAAATGTTGTCCTATTCCTGGACTCTCCTCTGCAAATCCACCATCCTATCCACCTTCCTTTTGCCTTTAAGAGAGTGGTCACACTTTTTTCTCACTTTTCTAGCAGCCCCCTTATGCTGGAGAAACAAGCCTCCACAATACCAAAGGCTTCCCCTCCCATTGATATCAGAGATAAGGCCATCCTCTGCAACATACGTAGCTGGAGCTATTGACCTATCCATGTGTTCTCTTTGGTTGCCGATTTAGTCCCTGGGAGCTTGGGAGTGTTGGAAACAGACATTTTTTTACAGACCTTACTATAAAGTAAAAAGCCCTTCACCTAACTTTTCCCTCTCTCCTTCCCTGCCTCCCTCCTTTCCTTCGTTCTTTTCTTTCCCTTTTTCCTTTTCTACTTTTCCATCTTTTGGTCTAATAACACAGTATTCTACTACCAATTCTTGTAACTTGAGAATTATTTACTGATTTACAGCTGTGAATGCTGTAGCCTAAGTTCTTTTAATTTACATCCCCAGGAAAACATACCCATCTGACTGTTGTCTATCTTGCTATGGTTTTAACTCTGTAATCATTGTAATTATAATGCTAACTCTGAAGACTCTATTGCTATATGACCTTTATTCCATTCCTTTACTTGTACACACACACACACACACACACACACACAAACACACACACACACACACACAATAACTTACCTTTATACTCTCATTCAGTTTTCTAATTAAAAACAATTTCTTGTTCATATATATAATTTCTAGTAATATTACAATCACTACTAGGTTTGTGTTATTTGTTATATAGTTTATCTAATTCTCTCATTTGCTTTCAATGTAACTATATCAATGCATTTGAAGTATGTTTTTTATGGGCAGCTTGATATTGGCTTCTTTAACTCACTCTACAGGACTGTCTCCTTGGTGATTGTAGTCCATAGATGTTTACTGTATGTATTATTTTGCTGAGGCTTCAATCTGCCATCTTCTTTTTGATTTTGTTGTTTTCTCTGACATTTTTTTCCAGATTTCCTTTCTCCTAATTGAGCATATTTCAGATTCTCTTTCATCTAGAGTCATCTGCGGTAAAAATTTTCATAGCATTTTAGTGAAAGATAAATACTTTGGCTGGAAGTGCACTGATGCCAGCATTTTACTATTTGGAGGAGAGTATAGAAATCTTTATATCCTGTAATTTTCACTATTTCTATCCTCTATAAACTTTTAACATTTTCCTTATATATTGAGAATAATTGATAGAATTATAAAGTTTTATACAACTACAATATGTGATTTAAAATCTGAAGGCTAGGAGAAAATGCATGTGTATTTACTTTGATTTTGCCTTTTATATTTTTCTTCTAAGATTTTCTTGAGTTATTTATTTTGTTTAGAAAGAGGAATTCTTCTTGTTATCAGATTAGTTTAGGTTTGTTGGTTACAAATTCCCTTCATTTTCCATCAAATGTGAATGTCTTTGTTACTAAGTGAATTATTCCCCCACCCCAAAATGTAAATTGAACTTCTCAGTATCTCAAAACGTTACTTCATTGTGGATTAGTGACATAGTCAGTGCAGTTTAGTTAAGATTAGGTCAGGTTGGAGTAGAGAAAAGTTTTAATCTAACATGGCTAGTAACTTTATAATAAAACACAAAATCAAGAAGAGAAGATGACATGAAGACAAAGACTTGAGTTATGTGGTCACGAGCAGCACAATGGCTTTTGGGGTTTTGGAAGTTAAGGACAAAGAAGGACACTCCTCTAAAGATGCTGTGGGAAACAGTCAGCATATTTCAACCCTACACCACGGTGGGAGAAAGTCTTTAGGTTGTTTTTACCCTCCAGTAAGTTGCAGGAGTATCTCTATAAAGGTAACAGTGGTTGCTAGGTTAGTGTGCAAAATACTCAGACATAGGTATGCAAGTTATCAGACTGGCTGTGAACTCTGAACAAAGTCTCCTCGTGTGGGTAGTACATTCAGTGCAGAAAATTTACATTCAGTGTGGTAACTTCCTCTGACCCTTCATATATGACATGGCAACCTCATGCCTGCTCACGGTCAATGCTAATCCTGAAACCCAGAGAGCTGGTCTTAACACTAGGTCGGTCATATGTCATTAGCAGATGAATGTGGTGGGAATTGGTACATCGCACCAGTGACCTATGTTAAAGTTGGCTGTGAAGGGTCTCTGACCCTTTATTGGAATTTGAATTCATTATCATTCTAATATGTTTTCTGTGTGAATTGTCAATGAGCTAGAGAATGTTCTAATTCCCATGAGCTGGGAAAGTGCTTTCTGTTGGTGTCAAGCTTTGTGTTTTCGAGGGAACGGCGACATTCAGCCCATTCTTTGTGACTGCCACCTGATGAGTGTTTTCATACTGTTTACTGGGTGTCAGAATTCCCACTCAGCACACTGCCTTCCAGGAAGCCTTTGTTATTTCTTAGCATCCTAGTTTTCAGTAATGTTTTCTTCTCGCCACCATTATTAAGGTATAACTAATAAGTAAAACATGCATGCATATTGTATACAGTTTGATTTTCTGATACACACTAAATTGTGAATGACTAAAATCACGCTAATTAACCAGTCCTTTGCCTTGCATACGGAATTGATTAGTTGTTTTGCTTTGACCGTAATAGCTAATATAAAAATTTAAAGACATGGATAATTTAGTTTAAGTTTACTGTTTCAGAGGTGTCAGCCCATTAAAATGGAGAAAGCATTACCCATCATACTGGAGAGGGTGTGGTATATCACAACAGTCTTGGTCACCACAGTATAGAAAAGAAAAGGGGATTACAAAAAAAGTTTGGGCAGCAAAGAGCCCAATAAACACACTTGGTGACTCTCTTTACTGCCTGCAGCTAAAGAGTACCTCTTACCTGGAGCCATATTTTAAAAAGAGCATCATATTTTGGTCTCAAAGGACGAACCTTTCCATTGAGACAGAACCTTTGTGCATCACAGACACACATAGAAAGGTGATTCATTAACATTTTAGACATTCCTTAACTCAATCAAATTTATTTTCAAGGCTGACCATCATATATGAATATTATAGTTTTGTAATTAGAACCCTTAACTCTGGCTCCTTTGTGATTCTTATGTATGTCATAATTTATTATTATTAGATGCTAGCATAATTTTTCTCTTAAAATTTTAGTTACTACTGCAGAATAACTTTTGCTATTAATTGTATTTTCATTCTTTTTAAATGCTAATTGGGTTGTTCTCTTTGCTTAGTCTTATGAATATATATATGTAAATATAAATTTTGAATAGTAATGGCATATTTCATGTTTTAGAATTAGTATAAATATGTCTAGGATTGTAGGCTGCTTTAGGTATATCTAATTTTCTCTTAATGGAATAATGTGTTGTTTTTCATCATTATGGAAAAACCTTATTGTAGAAAAATTAATGACAAAGAAAATAGGAAGGAGCAAATATGTGCTGTATGATAATGTATTCTCTCAACACATACAGACACACCCATTCAGATTTATATTCCATACAGCAGTCTTTGCTGGGAACTGTGTTAGGCTCTTCCTCCTTCTATGAATGTTTGTATCCAAAGGTTAGACTATTAGTGTGGCTGAGGACAGGTTTGCATAGAAGTAGTCAGTCCAGTGGCAGAGGGTCTGGCACTCAGAGCATAATAGAATCCTTTCATGCTTTATTCTGCTCTGATCAGTCATATTACGGTAGATTATATTTGAATCATGATAATACATGCAACTTGTATTTCTAATGTGTTTTGTCAATTAGTTTTAAAATCTCTGTACCCTGATTTGGACATTTAAGATACAACTTCAGTGTCTGTTCATGGTTGTCTGAAAGAGAAAACATAATATGCAGATTTATGTAGGCATTATCCAAGAAATACAGAGCAGAGATACGGAAAAACAATGACAAGTGAAATTGTGTGTTTGTGTTAGGTAGTTGAGTGTCAGAATGTATTTTCCTGTTTATAAAACTATCAGAACACTAGTGGAAGAGCTCATGATGCACACTGTAGCCTGAGCCTGTGCTGTTGGTGTGCATGTAAAGGAGACTGGACTTACTGTCATAATGCTAGTATAAGAGTTCACAATACTGAGCAAGTCTGTGCTCTCTGTGTGCATGTAAATGACACTGGAGTTCCATTAAGCATGTCTTTATTTATGATGTGTCTATATGTTTTCGATCCACAAGGCTGGCAAATCCTTCCTTAGTAAGGCTCTTGGTGTAAGACTCCTTTGTTCTGAGTAGAATGTTAGCAGAGGGTCCCCACACTAGCAACTTCAGCATCCTTGCCCTGATGACTGAAACTTGAGACTGCTCACCAAGACAAACCCATTAGAAACTAGCTAAGCTTCCCCTGCTGTGTGGAACATATAATAAAGACCCAGAGGTCCCAACTGTGTTTCACTTGTTTACCTAAACTGTAAGATAAATTTGCTGTTTATCTTACAAAACTTACAATACTAGACATAAACTCCTTTCCTAGTTACGGGTTGCGGGAGTCCAAGAGACACCTCACACGTTATAGGCAATTGCTCTTGCCATTTCTTGTTTCCCAGATCTTGAAGATAAATCCTTAGTGCTGAGGCATCCTCCCCGAGGAATGCTTTATGAGATCACATGATGAGAGCTTTGATGAGAACATGAAAACAAGCAGCCCTGTTGTGGGAGACGATGTTGGAGGTAGATTGGGAAAGGAGAACTTGGCCAAGTGTGTTGGAAACCTTCCCATTTTTTCATTTAGGACTCTAATTTCTAGTAGTAGTTCATGTATCACGGTTGCATTTTAATCCAAATGTTTTGACTTACAGTTGTGCTCTAGAAAAAGAAAGAAAACAGCAACTGAAAAGGGAAATGGTCCAAAATAACATCGGTATGCCTGTGTATGGCATATGTGAGGCAAGTGTAATGTTGCCACCAATGGAAAATTAAAAGCATGAATTTTGACAGTAGGTCCAAGGCAGACAAAAGCAGTGTGTCGACAAGAGGTCTGGTTTTGAAAGGTGTGTGTCTATGTAGCAGTATGGAAATAATTAGGTGCCATTTGTGTTCTTTATATTATAGTAAATTTAAGAAAATATTACCATAATATCTAGCTTCTTTCATATTTCATATAGGCAGTAATTTTTCTTAAATCCTTTAAAAGTCCAAAAAATAGAAAAGGAACATATTGGTTTTTTTAAAAAAATGCTCGTGTATTCCAGCAGGTGGCAGCACCGAGCAAACCAAGTTTCAGAAGTAGCAGCAGAAGACAGAGCCTCAGGGAAGCCCTTTTACTGAGCAAGCAGGATGTCCTGTGGCCATACCAGGGGACACTTGGCTGGACCATTGTTTTTGCTTAAACACAATGAGACCCAGACTCAAACGACACAGCCTGCTGTCTATTAGGGATGTCTAGAGCTTCTCAGAGGGAAAACAGAACCTCAATTTTCTTCAAGCTTAGCTGCTGAACATCTTAAATGTGGATATGGAATTGATTATTTGTTAATTAAAATGCCTGCCAGGTTAAAAATCTTGTCTTCAAAGTTATTTTAAATGTCCTTATAGCCAGCCTAAGTATTCAACTTAAATATCCTTTACAATCTTATTGATTGTATATTTATAGGTGTTTTGACAACCCACATTTGTATTAGTTGTATTTTTGTGCACCTGTTGCACTCTTGTGGAGTAGGACATCGGATATATTGATGCTGCAGTTAGAGAGTATTGAGTGTTACACTGTTGGTGGAGGGAACCCAGATTCTCTGTAAAAAGGAGGATTCATAACCACCGAGCCTTCTCTCTAGCCCCTTAAGTGTTCCTTTTAGTAACAATGTTAAGTTCAGGAGCTCATTAAAAGTTTCTTTTTTTCCTTTTCGTTTTTATTTTAAAAGCCCCTGGTTTTAGTAAATACTGTGACACACATGGATACAGAAAACTCTGTAGTGGGGAGCTGCTACATTCTACTTCACTGGCAAGTCAGGCAGTGAAAGTGTGGGTGGAGGTTTGTAACTTCTTAACCTAGTAAGACATCCACATCCATTTCTCCTTAAGGAATGACAGGTGCCATGAGGCCCACTTTTGAATTAGGAGGAATGCTATTTCTCTTAACTTAATTTGAAAAATTTTATGGAAGTAAAAAAATTATATTGTTTTCTCTGCTAATTTTTTTCTCTCCAACCCTTCCCATGAATCTCCTTTCTTTACTTTTTCTCAAATTCATGGCTTTGATTTCTTTAGTTATTGTTACAGTTTTTAACAATTTTCTATAGGAGCATTTTTAATGTTGCTTTTTGTAATTTCTTTGAACTGAACTGAACAAATACTAAATTAATATGTCTGATGCAAATCCAGTTTGTTTATAATTTACTCACGGTTGATAACTTACCTTCCTTATGTCAAATCAACATTTTAAAAATCATTTTTATTGGATATTCTTTGTATTTACATTTTAAATGTTATCCTCTTTCCCTCATCCCCCTTTCCCTCTCCCCTCCTGCCCCCCTCTTCTTGCTTTCATGAAGATGCTCCCATTCCTGACTACCCTCTCCACCTCAGCTCCTTGGCATTACTCTACACTAGGAAAATGAGCCTTCACTGGACCAAAGGCCTCTCCTCCCATTGATGCCAGACAATGCCATCATCTGTTACATATACAAATGGAGCCATGGGTCTCTCCATGTGTGCTTAATGGTTGGTGTTTTAGTCCCTGGGAGCTCTGGGAGGTGTGGTTAGTTGATATTGCTGTTCTTCCCATGGAGTTGCAGACCCTTTCGCTACTTCAGTTCTTTCCCTGGCTTCTCCATTGGGGTCCCTATGTTCAGTCCCATGGTTAGCTACAGCATCCTCAATTATATCAGTATGGTTCTGGCAGAACCTCTGAGGAGGCATCTATTTCAGGCTCCAGCCAGTAAGGACATCATGGCATTAGCAATAGTGTCTCCGTTTGATGGCTGAATATGGGATATATCCCCAGGTGAGTCAGTCTCTGGATCATCTTTTCTTCAGTTCCTGCTCCTCTATTTGTCCCTGTATTTTCTCCCATGAGGGTTTTGTTCTCCTTTCTAAAAAGGGCTGAAGCATCCACATTTTGGTCTTTCTTCTTTTTGATCTTCATAAGGTCTGTGAATTGTTTTTTGGGTATTCAGAGCTTTTGGGCTAGTATCCGCTTATCAGTGAGTAATACTATGTATGTTCTTTTATAACTAGGTTACCTGACTGAGAATGATATTTCCAACTATTTGCTTAAGAATTTCATGAAGTCATTGTTTTTAATAGCTGAGTAGCCTTTCATTTTATAAATGTACCACATTTTCTGTATCCATTACCATGTTGAAGAACATCTGTGTTTCTTTCAGCTTCTGGCTATCATATTAAGGCTGCTATGAACATGGTGGAGCATGTGTTCTTGTTATATGCTGCAGCATGTTTTGGGTATATGCTCAGGAGAGATATAGCTGTTTCCTCAGGTAGTACTATGTCCACTATTCTGAGGAACTGAAAGGCTGATTCCCAGAGGGATTGTACCTGCTTGGAATCCCACCAACAATGAAGGAGTGTTCCTCTTACTCTACATCCTCTTCAGCATCTGCTGTCACCTGAGATTTTGATTTTATCCATTCTGACTACTGTGATGTGGAATCTCAGGATTGTTTTGATTTGCATTTCTGTGATGACTAAGGGTGTTGAACATTTCTTTAATTTGATGTTCCTCAGTTGAGAATTTTTTGTTTGGTTCTTTACCCCATTTTTAATAAGATTATTTGAATTTGTAAATTGCCCTTTCTAATCCTATGAAGAATTAAGTTAGAATTTTGTTGGGGATTACATTGAATCTCTAGATTGCTTTTGGCAAGATGTCCATTCTTACTATAGTAATTGTGCCAATCCATGAGCATGAGAGATCTTTCCATCTTCTGAGATCTTTTTCAATTTTTTTCTTCAGAGAATTGAAGTTCTTGTCATATAGGTCTTTCACTTCCTTGGTTAGGGTCACACCAAGGTATTTCATATTCTTTGTGACTATTGTGAAGGGTGTCGATTCTCTAATTTTTTCTCAGCCTGTTTATCCTTTGAGAAGAGGAAACCTGTCGCTCGCCCCACTTCCCAACGGCAGGAAAAGGCATGCAACAACAGGATTCTTCTGCGAACAACCTTTATTGTACAACACTCTAAGCAGGGGACCCACATGGAAGAAAAATGCACTGCCTATATATGCCCAGGAGACTCGTGTCGCTACCTGATTGGTGCGCCCTCCAGTAACTCATTAGCATTCCCAAGAGCGGGCTGTGATGTCTGTGGCACATGCGCACTATGTCTCTTGGGCTCTGTTTGCTGAGTCATTGGCGGGAAGCCGGCACCATGTTTGGGTGCGGCACAAACGACTCTCAACAGAAACCTACTGATTGGTTTGAATTAATTTTATATCCAGTCACTGCTGTAGTTGTTCATCACCTGTAGTTCTTTGATGGAATTTTTGGGGTCACTTAAGTATACTAACATGTCATCTGCAAATAGTGATATTTTGACTTCTTCCTTTCCAATTTGTATCCCTTTGTCATCCTCTTGTTGTCTGAGTGCTCAGTCTAGAAATTCTAGTACTATATTGAATAGGTAGGGAAGAGAGTGGACAGCCTTGTCTAGTCCCAATTTTAGTGAGATTGCTTTGAGTTTCTCACCATTAAGTTTGATGTTGGCTATTGGTTTACTGTATATTACTTTTACTATGTTTAGGCATGTGGCTTGAATTCTTGGTCGTTCCAAGACTTTTCACATGAAGAAGTATTGAATTTTGTCAAATATTTTCTCAGTATTTAATGAGATGATCATGTGGTATTTTTCTCTGAGTTTGTTTTATATAGTCAGACAAATTGATGAAATTTCATATATTGAATCATATCTGCATCCCTGGGATAAGGTCTTTTTGTGGTTTAGATATAAGCCTAATTGTAGCTTTGAAGAATGAATTAGGTAGTTTTCCTTCTTTTTCTATTTTGTGGAATAGTTTTGAGAGTATCCCTATTAGGCTTTCTATAAAGGTCTGATTGAAATCTGCAGTAAACCCATCTGGTCCTGTGCTTTTTATTTTATTTTATTTTTGATTGGGAGATATTTTTTTTTATAACTGCTTCTATTTCTTTAGGGGTTATTGGACTCTTTAGATTGCTTATCTGATCCTGATTTAACTTTAGTATCTGGTAACTATCTAGATTTTTCATTTCCTCCAGATTTCTAGTTGAGTATAGGCTTTCATCGTAGGATCCATTTCCATTTCCTCCAGATTTTTCAGTTGAGTATAGGCTTTTATAGTAGGATGTGATAATTATTTGAATGTACTCAGTTTCTCTTGTTATATCTCCCTTTTCAGTTCTGAATTTGTTAACTTGAATGCTGTCTCTGTGCCCTCTAGTTATTCTGGCTAAGGGATTATCTGTTTTGTTGATTTTCTCAAAGAACCATTTCTTGATTTTGTTGATTCTTTGTAGTTTTTTTTTTTTTTCTTCTACTTGGTTGATTTCAGTTCTGAATTTGATTATTTCCTGCCGTCTATTCCTCTTGGGTATATTTGTTCTTTTTGTTGTAGAGCTTTCAGGTGTGTGGTCAAGTTGTTAGTATATACTCTTAGAGCTATGCGTTTTCTTTTAGTACTGTTTTCATTATATCCAATAAGTTTGAGTATGTGTGCCTTCATTTTTATTAGCTTCTATAAAGTATTTAATTTCTTTCTTTACTTCTTTCTTGACTAAGTTATTGTTCAGGTTTCAGGTGTATGTGGGCTTTTTGTTATTTTTGTTGTTATTGAAGACCAAGCCTTTGTCCATGGTGATCTGATAAGAATGGATGGGGTTATTTCATCTTCTTGTATCTGTTGAGGTCTGTTTTGTGATTGATCATATGGTTATCTTTAAAGAAGGTATCGTTAGGTCCTGAGAAGAAGATATTTTTTGTTGTTGTTTTTGGAAAAAATGCTCTATAGCTGTTTGTTAAATCCATTTGGTTCATAAGTTCTGTTAGTTTTATTGTATCTTTGTTTATTTTCTCTTTTCATGATGTATCCATTGGTGAGAGTGGGGTGTTGAAGTCTCCCACTATTATTGTGTGTGGCACCATATGTGCATTGAGGTTTAGTAAAGTTTCCTTTATGATTGTGAATGCTCTTGTATTTGGAGCACAGATGTTCAGGATTGAGAGTTCATCTTGATAGATTTTTCCTTTGATGAATATAAAGAGCCCTTCCTTTTTTTATTGGTAACTTTTTGTTGAAAATATATTTTATTCAATATTAGAATGGCTATTTAAGCTTGTTTCTTGGTACCATTTACTTGGAAATTTTTTTCCTAGCCTTTTACTCTGAGGTAATTTCTGTCTTTGTCGCTGAGATGAGTTTTCTGTATGCAGCAAAATGCTGGGTCCTGTCTACATATCCAGTCTGTTTGTCTATGTCTTTTTCATTAGGGAATTGAGTACACTGATGTTAAGAGATATTAAAGAGTAGTGATGGTGGTTTCCTATTATTTTTGTTGTTAGAG
Source organism: Micromys minutus (assembly GCF_963924665.1). Taxonomy (NCBI): domain Eukaryota; kingdom Metazoa; phylum Chordata; class Mammalia; order Rodentia; family Muridae; genus Micromys; species Micromys minutus. Next base: position 12,549,637 of record NC_137969.1, read on the forward strand.
GTAGAGTTATTTTCATGTAATTCTCTTCTTCTGGGTTTGTTGCAAACAGCTTACTTTCTTGCTTTACTTAGGATGTAGTTTCCCTCCTTGTGTTGGAGTTGTCCATCTATTATCCTTTGTAGGCCTGGGTTTGTGGAACGATATTGTGTAAATTTTGTTTTGTAATGGAATATCTTTGTTTTTCCATCTATGTTAATTGGAAGTTTTGCTAAATATAGTAACTTGGGCTGGCATTTGTGTTCGCTTAGGGTCTGTATGACATCTGTCCAGTATCTTCTAGCTTTCCTAGTCTCTGTTGAGAAGTCTGGTGTAATTCTGATTGGTCTGCCTTTATATGTTACTTGACTTTTTTCTCTTACTGTTTTTAGTATTCTTCTTTTGTTTTGTTTATTTGGTGTTTTGACTCTTATGTGTTGGAAGAAATTTCTTTTCTGGTCTAATCTATTTGGAGTTCTGTGGGCTTCTTGTATGTTTATAGGCATCTCTTTCTTTAGGTTAAGAATTTTTTTTTCTATAATTTTGTCGAAGATATTTACTGAACCTTTAAGGTGAGAATCATCACTTTCTTCTATACCTATTATCTTTAGGTTTGGTCTTCTCATCGTGTCCTGGATTTCCTGGATGTTTTGTTTTAGGAGTTTTTTGTTTTTTCTTTTTTTTTCTTGTTGTTGTAGTTTTGTTTTTTGTTTTGCATTTTTCTACACTGTTTGTCAATGTTTTCTATGGTATCGTCTGCACCATAGGTATTCTTTCTTCCTTCTCTTGTATTTTGTTGATAATGCTTACACCTACAATGTCTGATCTCTTTCCTAGGTATTCTATCTCCAGGTTTGTGCCTTTTTGTAATTTATTTATTGTTTCTATTTCCATTTTTACATTTTGGATGGTTTTGTTCAATTCCTTCAACTGTTTGTATTTTCCTTTATCTCTTTACATAATTTTTGTATTTTCTCTTTCAGAGCTTCTACTTGTTTACATGTGTTCTCCTGTATTTTTTTTTTTTTGAGGGCGTTATTTATGTCCTTTTTACTCTATCATCATCATGAGGTAAGATTTATATCCAAATCTTGTTTTTCTGGTGTGTTAGGATATCCACTCCTTGCTGTGGTGGGAGAACTGGGTTCTGATCCTGTCAGGTTGTCTTGGTTTCAGTTGCTTAGGTTCTTGCCCTTGCCTCTTGCCATCCTGTTATCTGTGGTGTTAATTGGTCTAGTCATCTCTGACTGGAGCTTGTCCCTCCTGTGGGCCTGTGACCCTATGGGCTTGGGAGTGAGAGTGCTCCTGGGTGCTCTGCTCTCTGCAGGCAGGTTGTGTGTACTGATGGCAGTGGGACAGCCCTAGCTCTGAGCACAGATGGAAATTGGAAGGATCCGGTCCCAGGCAGCCCAGCATTCCAAATCACCTTTTTAGTTATATTTTAAACATACACGTTTTATTTATGACATAAAAAAACAAATATGACATATATTTTAGGATATATGTATATATATGTACATGTATGTGTACGGGTACATGTATATAATGTATATGTATATGTATGTGTATGTGTATGTGTATGTATATGATGTATATGATCTATATGATATATATGATGTATACAATGTATATGGTGTATGTGATGTATATGTATATGTATATAGTTATTTGCTCTCATAATCAACTTGTAAACATTTTAACAAATTTATTTTAAAATAAAAGCAAGTGGTGACCAGATGGGCTAGTAAAAATTCAGGACCACAAAGCCTCAAAGTGTTGTATTGTTGAGGATTTTCCCAGCTGCCATTCATGTAACTGTGCTAAGCCACTGGCCTCTCTCTTTCCATTGTCTACTTTCTTCCCATTTCCATCTCCCTGCATTCCATCTGGTGATGCTTCTAATCCACAACCTCAAAGAAAGCCCCACAATATAGTTGGGGAGTCTGTCTCTGATCTCTCTTTGGGACTCCTATCAGGGGTACGGTGCTCTTACTGGAATTATCCTGCACTAATTGGTCTCACCTTTGCAGTGACATTGTTTCTTGTCTTTGCTTCCTGGGCTTCAGGGATATGGGCCTTCTCATTCTTCCATGAAGCAAATTTCTGGTAGAGTTTTAATACTTCCTCCTTAGAACTTCTCAGATGTTGCTGTGGAGATCCCATGACTGCATCCAGTCCCATGAGGTCTGTCCACTTGCCGTGCTCTTTCTCTTTATTGCAGATCTCATTGGCTGATACATCATCAAATTACAGTTGCACCTTTACCTCTTTCACTAGTAGCTTGTCCACAAGAGGGCAGAGCTTTTTGTTTTTTGGTTTCTTATTCAGTTTTTAAAACAATTATTCCTGTATTGTAATACCTAGAATAAAAATCTTTTTTGTAACAGACAGAAAGTGTTTTTTTAAATGTACTCATGTAAACACACTGAAGAATAAAACCATACTTCATGCATCCTAATCTTTAGGTTAGGAATAACTAGGTAACCAGGTAAGGAATAAGCCTTTTGTTTACAGAGTTGTAATAATGATGTAAGTCCATCCATGGTCCCTGCTAGATTCCCCACTTTAGGACAACCAGGAAGCTAATCCTCTCCGTTCTTTATTCAGGAAAGGAGACACTCAGGTGTGGTTCATGACTTAGCCGTCAATAGCATTTTTCTGCTGAGATCATTGGATCTAGTCTGTGTATCTTATTAAGAAACGTAGGGATGTGAGTAATTATGACTTGCTACTTGAGAAAAAAATTGCTGCTGTTACTGATTACTTGTATTTGCTTTAGACCAACAGCAATAACAATAAAGGTTAAATTGGGTGATAGGAGGACCGTCGTCAACTTGGAGGTCTAAAGACTTATGTCTGAGTCCCTGATGGGCTTCTAACAATTGAAGTGAATTTCTGGTAAGTAATGTAAAGTCTTTGTGCCCTGGTTTTCCTTGTGCTATAAACTGTCGTAAGTATGTTTGTGGAGGCTTTGAGAATGGAGCACGCTGGGTCCCGACTCTCTTACGGAAGCTGCAATGCTGGGGAATAAACTACGTCAAACTCACTGAGCACTGTACTAGTTTGAAGTTCTGTTATTATGAAAATATCTGTTCAAATTAAAGCCAACTTGAGGAGAAAAAGTGTAACTTGGCTTCCTGTTCTAGAGGAATAGAATTCATCATAGTGGGAAAGGCAGGGCAATGGGTAGGCAGGTTAGCAGGAGCCGGAAACAGAGAGATCGCAGCCCTTTCCAGTTGGTGGTATCCTTCCTCAAGCACAACTTCATCTTCTGAAGCTTTCACAGTGTTTCCAAACGGCATCTGGGGATCAAGTGCTCAAATATATAGTCATGGTAGGACCCTTTCTCATTCAAACAACCATCATATTAAGTCCTTTGCTTCAAACTAATAAAAATAATAAATGACGTGTTCCACTTACTTCCTGCTTGTTAGCTAATGACTGAGTCCCTGACCATATGTCTCCATTAGCCTTTGTAGTGGTATAACCTTGGAAACCTCATTCACAGAGCTGGAACTAGGGGAAAGTTTTGATTAAAGCCAACAGCTGTGTTGATTCCCTATTACCACAAGATGGCGATGTTGCAGATGACATGTTTCTATTGCAATTGCTTGATTGCTTTTCTCTTTTTCTATCATTTTCTGCAACCATACAGGGCTCTGGTCTATTTTTCTGTCTGTGCCTCATCTGCATGCTGTGAACATGGATCACTTTCAAATATCAGGCCCTGCCCAGAAAGAATGTCCTCTCTGCAGACAGAGAGGCTCTGGCTCTAGCTTGCCCACTCTGTCCGAAAGGTTCAAGTCTACAAAGAAAAACCAGTGTTTGGACACAAGAAGGTAGGCACGTTAGCACGTACTGATAGTCCTGCCTTCTCTAGGGGCATTGTCTCTAGTGAGGGAATCACCCCTAAAGCAAAACTTCTTCGCTGACACTGTCCTGTCAGCAACTGTTGAGATAAGAGAAAGATGGGCAATTTCCAGTCTCAAGAAGCACAGTCACCACCAATCAGGGAAGGTGACGCTGCCTCAAGTTCCCTGAGACTTGCAAAAGGCAGGAGAGGCTCCAGGTTCTCATACATCCTAGACCATCTAGGCTCTTACTAAAAAAAAACTATTGCTAGTTCCAAGTAACAACGTTGATGTGTGTGTGTGTGTGTGTCTGTGTATGTGTCTCTCTGTGTGTGTGTATGTGTGTGTGCATGCGCGAGCGCGTGTGTGTATGCACATGTATATGTATATGTGTATGTAAATGTATATGTATGATTCTTATGTTGTCCAGATATATTCATCCCAGCTTCCAGATGCCAGTAGGACACAATTTTATTTAATTTTTAATATAAATAATTTACTTAAAGCAGATGCCTTAGCGTCATGCTGTGTGGCCCGGGGCTCTGGTGTTTCTACTTTCTTTCCAGCAAATTCTCTTACTCTGCACATCGACTGGCACTTTATCATACCAGCTTCAGATCTTTGCTTTTTTTCTTTTTTCTTACCTCCTTACAGTCAGAGCTTGTCTTTCTGGCTGGAATTATAGCTGTGTGCCGACACTTGCAATTCTGCCTCCTCTCTGCGCTGCACACAGAGTAAATTGTCTCAAACAGTTTATGTGCTATAGCAAACCATTAGAGAAAGTGCTTGCATATTGTGCATATAAGTTTTCCATCCCTAAAGGGCTATGGAGCTGCTGTGCTGAATGAAGTGTTCTCTTACTCCATTTCCTCTGTTGTCTTGCCTTTACCTACAGAATCGTACTGTTCATTACTAAAATGCATAATCACATTTAGGGCAAATGATCTAATTGTATAAATTTTCTCCAGATCTGGAGTTCCTGGCACTGAAGACATTTCCTAGCAAGCCTATTATAATTCACAGGCTGCTTCCAGATCCTGGGTATTGGCTCAGGGTTCTTTCTCCCAACCAAGAAAAAGGCTAACTTGAGAGATTCTAGTTTCAGATAAGTCAGCCATTGTTTTTCTTCTGTTTGCCACCTCCATGTCTTTCTGTAAAGAAAGAGCCTCCTTCCAAAGACTTAGATGAGAAAGGCAGCATCGGCTTCTGGAAAGAACAGACTGCTCATGTCATTTCGTCTTCAGGACAAGGCAGTTTAGTTTGCATAACTCTGTTTTGCTGAGAAATTTTAGGCTTTAGGGAGCAGAACTGACTTGTCCAAGACCAACAAAGTCATGACAAAGCTTCCCACCCAAATACTACCACAACCAGGAAATACTCTGCCTCCCTTATGATACCAGAAATGGTCAATTTAGTTTTTAAAACAATTATTATATTTTACTTAGAGGGACTCTGTTTTGATGCATAATTTTGAGGGAACTGCCAATTTTTAGAAGTCTATGGAAAAAATTGTCGATGGTCATATATGAAAATTGTTCACTGTTTCTTTTTATTCAGCACAAACTAAAGAGGAAATAATTATGCCAACTTCATTATGAGGAAAATCAAAACCACCAGCAGTCCATCTCGGTGTCTGTGTCTAATGAGTGCCCAATGGCATGTACTATTGTGTTAGAAGAATGCACAGCTATGGGCAGTATTTATTGTTTTTCACAGGCAACAAGCATAGTTTAAAAGATAACAGAAATAGGCATGTAATTTGGGCAATGTTCTTTTTATTTGTGTGACCTCAAAAACAATTCAGGAATTGTTATTGAGTGACCTGTCCTGCTCATGAGCAATGCATTCTGAGCATCCCAACAAGGAAATTGATTGATTGTGCATCTTTCCCTTTATTCTAGAAGCAGTTGTTGAAAAAGCACTGTCTTAATGCTGGACTTGGGAACTAGCCTATCAACTCTTGTCGGCCCATTGTCACATGGATCATTCTCTTCCAGTTGCATTTCTCCCACATTTCCCCAGCTCCAGGTCATTCTCCTTTACTACCTCACTCTTATATGCTTAGAGACTATGAATGTTTACTCAAAAATAGAGAATTCATATTGGAAGTCTTTGGGTTCCTGGTAGTCACTAACAAGAATGAATTGATATATAAATACTGGTCACTAAAATTACTTTGCTTATAAAGTTTAGCTCTTATGCTTCAAAACGAAGAAACAAACAAGCAAAAAACAAAGGGGTGATATTCTTATTGGTTTATAGTAGAAGGACAATACACATACTTTGGTCTTTAGATTCAAATAAGTGAAACCAGAATTTTTTCCTCAAAATTAATTGTGTAGGTGGACATAAGCTAGTTAATTAGGTTGATGAGTATTCTAGGCACTAGAGGTGTGTAAGGTATGAAAAATGACATGTAGAATGTGTAACTATAATCAACCATGAACTACATACATACAGTAATAATTTGTTTAGTTTTGTAGTAACTACTTAATTTGTAAATAGCTAATAAGCACAAAAATTCTCAAAGAGAAATATGCTAAGAAATAAAAATAATATATAATCACCTATTCTTCACCCTTTTCCAATAGATTAGTCACAGGTCACATGTGGCTAATGAATATTTGAAATTGAAGCTGACTCTCACTGAGAAGATATATAAGAGTAGCATACCCTCCAGTTCCCCAAACACTAAGTGTTAACAAGTCTACAGCATCTAAGTATTTTTTAATGTTGATTATTTGGTAACATAACATTTTGGATATATTAGATAGAATAAAACATGTTATGAAAATTAGGTTTGTTCTCTTTGTCAAATGTGCACATTCAGCTTTGCAGACAACACTTATTTATATCTAAGAGGTCTGCCTTTCTGCAACATGGTACCCTTGTCAAGAGCTGTGTGTTTGTGTGTGTGTGTGTGTGTGTGTGTGTGTGTGTGTAGATATATGGATTTACTGTTGAGGAATCTCTGGCTTCTGTTGTCTTTGAGTTATCTGTAGTTATGACCGGGTTCTCTAGGTCAACCTTGTCTTATGTCTTGAGAGCAGTTGTTAGGATGTGTCCTGCTTTGTCATCTCTGCTCATAATTCCTTACGTTGCTTAGAACCTTTCATGTTTCTATATGACTTTTAGTTGTCTATTCAATTTCTCTGGAAGGGCTTTTGGGATTCTGATCGTAGATTATATTGAATTTATAAATGTTTTCTACAATATGGGCATTAAAACAATATTACTTATTCCAAACAATAAAATTTCCATTTTTCTCTGTCTTCTTTAAACAGTATCATCAATATTTTAAGGTTTCATTTTGCAGAGATATTTATTCCTAAGTGTTTTGTTTGATTACAGCAGTTACAAATGGAATGGCCTAGGGTCATTTTTATAGATTTAGTTTGCTCATCCTCTAAACCACTCAACTTATTATTTCTGATTATCATGAAGTCACCAGTGGATCATAGATTTTTATAGTGTGGTAATTACTTGTTAAGTGAATAAGGAAGAGAAAGGACAACACTGCCTGTCTGTTGCATCTCTATAGGCCATTACATTATTTCTAATTTGAAAGGTAAGGAATGAAAGCAATGAATTTTCCTTCAACCAATGGAATCTCTTCTCTCTTCTGTCCTTGAAATAAATATAAAATATATATATAGAATAAGATCATAATTTTATTAAATGTTGGGTTCAATTTTATTTTTATAGGATATTATATTTTAGGAGTATGGACTTTTTTTTCACTAAAATGATTGTTTACTTTTATTGGGGGAGGTGACTATGTGCCAGTGTACAGTGGGGGTCAGAGGACAATGCTGTGGAGCTTGTTCATTCCTTCCCTTGTTACACCGGTTCTTAGGGTTAGACACAGAGGACCCACTGAGCCCTGTGATTGTTACTTTAGCAATGTACGATGAGCTTTTCTCTTTAGCTTCTATTATTAAAACATAATGTTTTCTGTCCATTTATAAATGCATTGCAGTGAAATCCTTATGGAGGCTGCATGGAGCTCTATGGAGTGAATGTGGCAGTCTTAGTTACTTTGCTATTGCTACATAGAGACAGCACGATCAAAGTAACTTATAAAACAACACACCGAATTGTGGGATGGCTCACAGCCTCCGAGAGTTAGAATCCATGACCATCTCAGTACTAGCATGGCTTCAGGCAGACAGGCATAGTAGCTGAGAGCTAACAGCTGATTAATAACCATGAGGCAGAAAGTGACCTGAGAACGGCGGGAATTTTGAAACCTCAAGGCCTGATTCCAGTGACACACCTCCTCTAACCAAGCACATCTACAAAGATCAATGACTCAAACACAATTAGCCTATGGATACCTCATTAAAACCAACAGAGTTACCTTCATAGGTTGGCTTCGATTTAGATTTAGTAAAACTAATAACAATGCCTTTCTATGCATTTTAGATTATTTCTATTCATCCAGTGAATAAAACGTATATGTATATGTTCATTTAAGAAAAAACACTCACAAAGTATGTATACCAAAGACTCATAGCTGCAGTGAATCAAATTAGAAGTCACACAGTTAAAAGGAATTTCAGTATATTATTCCCAATGGGCACATTAAAGAAGAGTTACAATATCTGTGTTCTTGTGTTTGTGAGCAGATGGTCAGTTATTACAATTGTACAAACTTGGTCGATTTCCTGAGATTTGTAATTTCTGTCCTACAAAAAAAAATCCTCTCATAAGTACATTGAATAGTGCTGCCTTAGTAACTTTTCTTGTTGCTGTGGCAACTTTCTGCAAAGTAGCAAGTTTAGAAGAAAAATTTAATTTGACTTATAGTTATGGGCACAGTCCATCATGGTGGGGAAAACAGAGTTACAAGGTTGTGAAATGCTGGCCAGAATGAGTCTGCAAGTCAGAAATAATATTAGGATAAGAAATGGGGCAACTTCCAAACCTCCCCTGATGACTCACATCCTTTAGCAAGAATAAATCCCAAACATCCTACAACCTTCCAGGACAGTGCCACAAAGTGGTGACCAAGCGTTTACACAGCCTCTGTTACACTATTACTGTCCTCCATTTAATTGCTGGTCACTGAAGAATTAAGTCAATGATCTCATTTGGTTGAGATGTCTTTTGGTCTAATTCTGCCAGCTGTGCTACCGAATAAATAACAGACCCCATGAGCATGTTTTGTTTAATCTTGAGTAACATGTTAGGTTACAAAGCAGCAAGTAGAAAATTTAGAATCCTGGTTTGTTGATGGCCAAGAGAAAGTGGAATCTTTCAGCCCGTTGTTCTCCCTTTGAAATGAGAAATAAGCTGGAGAGCTGACCTGGCTACTCAGGACCACACATGATGGTGGGCTTTTACAGACCAGTGCTTTCATGCTGTGTACTCCGTTCAGTTTTGCAGCCAATACTGCACAAGCACCTTCCCATAGTCCATCTCCAAAACCCTCGTTTTCTATTTTTTGTTTTAACAATTGTTAGATATTATTTTACTAGAAACATGTCTAATTCTCAAGTAAGAGATAGCCAATGTGTGCCATTGTCAATCATTGTTAGTATGATTTTGTGGCTGGGCATTGAATGTTTCTACCCATCTTGTTGGCACCATCATTTCGAGAGCACTTCTTGTGCTATAATGACACATTATTATCACCTGCAGCTCACTAATGATTGAACAAACAATCACGGAGTGAATCACTAGACCAAACCCACTGAATCTGTATAAATGTCAGCTTTGAGAGTTAGATTACCAAGAAAGGAATCTGCAAGAGAGAAGATGGGCAAATGGGCACTTTTCTGCACAGAGAGCCATGAGTCAGTGAGATACATAATTTATGCTATGGGTGAGGTCATCATCATTCAAATTCACGTTCAAAATTCCTGCTGAGATGATGCTACCTTTTGGGTAGGAGTGGAGCAATAAAGAACAATTCAGGGATGATCATTTTTTTTATATATTTTTATTCAGTTTAGCTGTGACAGACTATTCCTCTCAGTAAAACAAAGGGGACAAAAGAACTACAGCAGGATACTAGAGGAGCAGTAAAAACAGTAGATTCAGAGTAAGGGATACATATTTGGCCTATGTTGTAATTATATTCTCCTGGATCCTTAGGTGTGTGCAGATAGGCCTGAATTGGTGGCAGGAACATAGATACAAGACTTTGGACAGACTATCTTGTGGCAAACAACTACCATGTGACCTTAGCAGTCAGATGACCTACAGAGACCTTCAATGGCTTTGAAGTCAGTTCATGATAGGCTAAAACCAGGTAGCTAGGCCTTGTTATACAACTTGATGTTATCAGTAAACTTTTAGAACTCAGCATTAAAGGCCCATTAAGGACAGAGTCAGAGAGAAGCAATTTATTGATCAAGTGCTAGTATGATGAGAAGTAACATGGCTGTGCTTAAATAAACCTGACTCTTGAAAATGTCCACCTTTACCATTAGCAATTATTTTTGTCATTTGTAAATATTGCACCAATGGCCTTTGGGACTGGTGAAGGAGTTTGTGGTCATTGTCAGATTCAGTTGTATTGAAAATGTATAACTTAAAAGGCCCAACAATCAGGCAAAATTATCTGTGGCAATAACTTTTACCTTATTTTAGAATTCTATTAGAAAAACAATGCAGAATGTCTGTATTGTGCTCTAGTGGCTCCTTGATACCATCTAGATCAAGACTCTAACCTTACTTCTGCAGAGAAACATTTTCAAATTATCCTTCAGAAATAATGTCCTATGCAGACACATCTAAAGTCACTCCCTAGTCACATTATTTTGTCTCATTGTTCTCAAACCATTTATCACTGTTAACATTGACCTATCTATTCAGAACCAAAAGACATAAAAACAAAGAATTTGTCAGTTTCATTTACCAATGTTTCCTCAATACCCAGAATAACCATGTCACTAAGGGATCAGATGTTTTTACTAAGCCATATAGTAAAAACCAATATCCATAGAGTCTTCTTTTCCTGTTTTTTGGTGTGCCTGACTTTGTGTTAAATAATATTTTCTGAATTTATTTCTTACACTTAAATTCAGGATTTTTCCATTATCTAGAGTTTGCAAAGGTGCAACCTGCTGAGGTCAAATCACATTCATTAAGATACCTACTGATTGTTAAGAGTTGCATATTTTCTGGTTTCTTTTTTGTCCCCTGTGGAGATCTTTTTTTTTTTTTTTTTTTTAGTGCTAATCCTGACCTAACAAGCTAACTGTAAGTACCAGTAGTTTCAAGCAACTCTTTCTCCTCATTGCTGATTTTTCCCAAGGAGTCATTAATGGGACCTGATTGCCAAACCAGGAGGTCATACTCAATTTCAGTGAATACATCTTGAAAGAAGCCATAGGTTGTGTGGCAAGGCTCACTGAGAACAAACAAGAAGTATACATAAGAAGTAGTGGTATTGCTCACAGACTGAACTCAGATATCAAGCCCAAGACTGTTGAGTCTAAGAAAACTTACAGTGTAATACAACAGCTCAACTCCCTAAGAGAAATACCTACACAGCCGTGCAACGTCCAAACTCTACCTTCAAAGTGTACATCAACTTTCCATTAAGTTGTATGGTGTCTGGGGAAATAATTGTAAGGGAGAGAGATGAATGTGAACTCATGGTTTCAGAGGTTTTTCTTCACGGTCTACCAATCTCATCACTTTGAGCCTATGATGTGGGAGAATCCTGGGCAGAGAAATTCATGGTATAATCAGCCTATTCATTTCATGATGTCTGGGACATGAAGGAGAGAAAAGTAACTGGTAGCCCAGTATTAGGGCATAACCCCAATGGTTTTGCTTCCTATCACTAGGCTTCAGTTCCTCATGTCTCACTACTCTCCCAGTAGTGCCGCCGCATAATGACTTGGCCTTTAGTTTATGGGGCCTTTGGGGACAGTAAGAAAAACATAGCAAAGTCTACAGAGAAGAAGAATTCTAAATGCAAACACTTGTGAGTCAGTTCATAACTACTCTCTTTGGCCACATCTTATACAAACATGGTTTTTCTATAGTTATTTCATTTGAATCCACACATAGGATTGTTTTCCTTATTGACATAGATCTGAAACACAAGAATGTATCTTGACTAATTTTATTTTAATTTTTAAAAAAGTGTTTACTTCCTTCTGCATATTTTACATTTGCCTACCAACATCTTTAAAGGCGAGTTGACAAATTTCTGGAACTTTTGTTGATTGACTTTCAAGATAGGTAATTTGAGAAAAACTCTAGAACTATCAAAGCAGATGTGTTGCCCACCCAAAATGGTCACATGGTAACTAATCTATGAAATAGGTAGACTTCAAGTGAGAGAAAGGCGTCAGCTGGGAGAGAGAGAGCTGTTGATAACTTGCTCATATAGTTTTAATGAAAATGTTTACCAATCAAATCAGATAACAACAAATAAAAGGAATAATCTAAGACTCCAAAGTAGCTGAAGAGAGTGAGAAGGGATGATTTTGCTTTGCTAGAAACTTCAAAAGACAGAGATAATAACCTGTGCTTTCAGTTAGAAACTGTACTTGGAATTTCTTTATCATTGACTAGAAATTTTAAATTTTTAAGAAAATGCTATTATTCAAAAATGAAGGGAGACTCATGAAGTCAGAAACCTGTTACAGTGCCTTGGCTGTTTTGTGGTGGCAACGCCATTTATTGTTCCTAATGTATTCAAGGGGAATGCAATTTATTTCAGTGGTTCAGCCATGTCATAATGAAAGATTATTACTACACTTTCATCCACTGTAGGCATCATGTGAAGGCCTCTGAGTTCCTAGATGATTACATTACAGTGGGGACATCAGGACCTTTTCTATGAACTTTGTTAGTATAAAATCCAATGAAATCTTTGCTAAATATATCCTGGATATCTCCAATATTTTCATTAAAGATTTTTGATTTACTCATCTGTTCTTTAGCCAGATGTTTGATCAGTATGTGGCTTTCTTAGCAACAGAAATAGAATTCATTAGTTATATCTAAATGAGTATATGGGAATGGCGAGGTGGCCTCCCAACCTGAGGACCAAAGTTTAGTCTCTGGGACTCTCATAGTGGAGGGAAAGAGCTAATTGCTGAAGGTTGTCTCTGACCTACACAAGAGTGACAAGACTTTCTTGCATCTGTGCATGTAAACAGACCCAATCAGATGCCATAAACAAATTAAAATAAACAGGAAGAAATGGATACATTACTTTTCCTAGTCTGATTAACTGAGCAGTTGATGAGCTCTAAATAAATACACTGTGGCATCTTCTCTAAGTTTCCGGACCATTGCTTCTGATTGGTATCAGCTCCTTGACTGGGAAAGTCCATGGGTTCTGTACTCCATACCATTAACTTTTTGTCAGTTCCTAATAGTTAATTCTAGGAAAGAAGAGATAATGCAAAAATGGTGAAGTCCACGTTATTAATTAAACGCTAGAGTGCAGGAGGAGGTTGGGTAGAGAAATAATGGCAAGTGTGACAGAGATTGTGTGTGTGTGTGTGTGTGTGTGTGTGTGTGTGTGAGTGAGTGTGTGTGACTGTCTGTCTATGTACACATATATGGAAGTCAGAGGACAATCTTTAGGTGTGGCCTTCTGTCTTGCACTCTTATTGTGACAAGGACCATGCACTTCTGTGTACCAAGGCTGGCTGGTCCTGTGAGCTTCTGTAGAGTCTTCAGAATTATCCACACCTATGTTACTGCATGTGGCTTTTCTACGGGGTTGGGGCACCCAAACTCACATTGGCAGGCTTGTGAGGCAAGTACTTTCCCTACTGAGCCATCTCTGAAGCACAGAATTTTAATAAGGTAGCTAGAAGTTGGTTCCTTTACATGTTGCCAGACATGGAGAAAATAATTGAGAGAAAAACCACAGATAAACAAATAACTGCCTGTTGGGTGCTTGTAATATGATTGCTTTGGGGAGATAAAAGTCCTTGCCATATGTACCTTTTAATTCAGCAAAGTGGGAAGTCTCTAGAGAGGAACACCTTTCTGTGTTCAGTGCTACATCACCAGTGCCATATGGCTCAGTAACACTTAGTGTGGCTAAGCAGTGGCTCCAAAGTCTCTGTCTGTCTTGCTGGCTGTCTGGATGCAAGCAAGATGATTCAGGAGAGTGCTTGAGAGTAAACCTCAAAGATGTTCTAGAACCCCCAGCCCCAAAGCATCAAAGTGGAATCAAAGTCTATTTCTGGAAGCCTTAGGTCTTAGCATCCTTAGTATTTTGCCACAGTCATTGTGCTTCTGCCACCACTTTCCTTGATAGCAGCTATAGAGAACAGCACAGATTAACACTGAGACAAGAAGACACATGCAGGTTTCAATCAAACCCGAGGGAAGTATTCATTCGGAGAAACAGATGAGAGATAATTTAGAAGCCTTAGATACCAATGCCATTTCAGCTCAAACATTCACTTCTTTACTTGATGTTTATCTACTGGAAATAATTTAAGCATATTACTTCAAGACCAACTGAGCTCTCCTGCACCCATGCTAGCAGGAACAGCCATATTGTGCTGCTGATAATATTCACAAAGGATCAATAAAAATTTAAAAGAAAATACAAGGAGGACCATGGACGTCCCTTTTATACTTGTTTATTCATTCCTCAGCTCTAATTTATTGGTGGATCTCTAAGACCACACCTCCATGGTATCTGCAAGCTCTGAAACATGGTGCATGCTGAGTTCCCAATTCCAAGCCTTAATTCAACCAGGGATTCTGAAGTTTTGTATCATTTAAAAAGTGGCCTTTGGAGTAATGCTTCTCCTGTTCTATTTCATAATATCACATCAAGGTGATTGTTTCTAAAACTACTTGAAGAAGCAAGCACTTAATGCTCCCAGTGTCTGACCAAGTTGAATGATTTATAAGATTGGCTCTTAAGGAAATTTATTTCTATTTACTTAGTGGAATATTTTTTTTTTCTCTGCACCCTCTAGTTTTCTTCTATTTCTGCTGGTGTGAAAGTCCTTATAGACAATGTTTGAAAGCCTTGCCACATGCTGCTATTCCAGCTTGATTGTGGATCTTGGAACAATTATAACATGCGAGGGATTTAACCACAGTTCCAGTTCAGTTTTGCTAAGTCACATACATTACTGAAAAACAGATAATCAGCAGTGAGCTTCTAAATGCCTCCAGAAAAGCAAATGCTTAGAACAAAAAAGAAACCTTCTAATTGCAAGAGCACATTTTATGGTCAATAAAGTATTCAATATGCTAGGCTGCAGTAGTATTCCAAGTGAGAGTCCAATAAAAATAACTGTGTTTGTGATATAGCATAATGGAAAGTTTCTTTGCTCAGTAAGAGATAAACAAAAAAAAAAAAAAAAAGCATCCTTCCTCTACCCTCCTCCCCACCCAATAAAAAAAATCTTTTCTGCTTGTCATATTTGATGGATTGTTCACACAAAGACTGTGTATACTAAGTGTAGCTAAAACAGAGCAATCTAAACAAATCCCTGTCAGGAAATCATAAAGTTTCTGCCCCAGTCTGATTGGTTTGCCATTGCTTACTGAGGTCTTGAGTTGATTCTGCTCCCATGCTTTGATGACTGCTATTTTTCTTCCCTGGAAGAAACAGAATGTCTCGGATTCTTTCCTCAGTTTCTCCTTCAGTACATTTTAAGCGCCCAGCCCTTCCCCGGTTTCTGAACCATATCCATGTACCACACTGCAAAGCTGGCAATACTCAGTATTGCTTCCTTCACAGATTTAAGAAACAAACTATGGGTGACTGTAAACAAAGCTTTGTAAAGTTACAGGTGATCAAGTTCCTAGCACCAGAGGGAGCTATCAACAGTCAGACATCCCTAAGTTGACCTTGGTTTGAAGGAGGTTTAGTAGTGCTGCTAAGCACCAGAAATTATTTTCTAATAAGTTTTTTATTTTTGTCATTTGTTTTTACTGAACTTCACTTACTCCCCTTTCACTCACTACCTTCAAAGACTTTATGAACGTTCACTTTTCTAATCATTGTGAGAGTATGTCTGTGTGTGTGTGTGTGTGTGTGTGTGTGTGTGTGTCTGTATGTGCATGTGTGTGTGTGAGCTTGTGTGTGTGTGTGTGTATGTGTGTGTGTAGTGTTTACAGGTATGTGCAGGTGCACACATACATGGAGGCCAGAGGTCAACATTTGGTATGATTATACTCCATTTCCCACCCTATCATTTTTGAGAAAGAGTCTCTCACTAAGCCTAGAGCTTGCCAATAAGCTAACTTACCTGACCAGGAAGCCTCCAGGGTCTACCTGTTTGGGCTTGTGTAATGTTGACCTTGCAGACATACACCCACCTTTTACTTTGTAGATTGATTATTGAACTGAGGCCCTTATACCTAACCAACAAGCCCTTTACCCACTGAGCTATCTCCCTTGGCTTAATTCTCCTTTCTCCAGTTATTCTTTTTCTCTTTTTTTTTCTATCCATATGTTTCGCAGCCCCAACTGTGATTTCATATGAATTTAAATAGATCTGGGCATTTCTGGTATATTTATAAAACTTGGACACATTACCTGGCAGACACAGTGCCTTTTTTTGAGATAAGGAAATCAATACACTTATATTTTTTCCCTCAAGCATCTTCCTACTTATTTAAAATCACAAACAAAATGAAGACTGGTATAGTTAATTTCTTGCACCATTTACTGGGTTTCAGCAGTTGTTAGCAATTTGCCAATCTTATCTATTAATGGAAAGGAGCATATTTAAAACAGCTGCTAGGCATAATTCTAATTCCCTGCTAATTCTTAAGCAGCATCTCCATTTGATAAGAACAAATATATACATAAAACTCATGCAGTTATCACATTAAGCACTGTCCATCATACTTTTGAAATAAAAATCACTCCTCAAACTACATGTCTCTATTCATATTTCATTTGGCTGTCATGTTTTCTGAGTCTCACCCAACATACAACATATGTTTCCACCTTTTCTTTGGGTTACTGGTTTATTTAAGAAACAGCTGTTTGCTCTGCATGGAATTATAAATCCTGGTTTATTACTTGCTCCCCTCCAGGTGTCTGTACCTGGAAATAGTCAGCTTACTGCTGTCACAGGAGCCCATTCAAAGAAGTTTCCTTTATTCTTGCAAGGCCTAGGGAATCCACCAAGCATATTTGTGACGTGAGAAAATGATTGCTCTGTGTTTCCCACGCAAGAAAAAAAAATGTTACTTAGGGTTTACTTTTCCATAAAACTGTTCCCGTCAAAGGAACAGGCTTAGGTTATTTGGTCAACCTTGTTTGCATGGATGTTTAGATGCATCCACTTAACGACAGAGCTTATATGTTGGCATTTGCATTTGGAGGCCAGGAATAAATTTGGCCTGTTCATCTGTAGTCTCCATCTCGGTCCTTGGCTATACAGTTTTCTGTTTTACTTCAAAATCAACTGTGAACACTTGAAAAATAAAGCCGAAGAGGACAATAGGCCATCAGCCTTCTTAATGCAGTCCAATTCTCAGGGAAACTGATACTTTCTATAGGTTTCCATGAGAGCTAAGAACCAGGTGTGTGAAGCATGCAGTCATATAATATTTGGCTCTGGCTCCTAGTAAATGGCAGTTTTTGTTTTCATTCAAAACATCGCAATATTTAACTGATTTAGTAGTCAGATCATCATTGAACTCAGTGACTGGATTATGACTGCCAAATTGGCATTAGTGCTGAGGGGAAAGGAGAGAGTGTCTTGGAGAACTAGAAGCATTGACTTTACCTTCTGTCACAGTAATAAAAATCATTTGGCTCAGAGATCACAAAGAATACTTACCTTCACTCTATTTTTTACATTAGCTTCTTTGATTTTTGTTCCCCATTTGGTTGTAGCATGCAACTCAGAATTGTATATGAGACACCAAAATTCCTTGGAAATACCTGTGAAGTGACTTCTGAGTTCTCCTTGCCTACTGCACTAACACATTGTTTACAGCACGGCTGCATGCGTGGAGGGAGACACAGATCCTGCCTCTGGAGCACTGCCAGGCTGTTAATCCCTGTTGCCCTGAAACTGATCTGCTGCCTATTCTGTTTTATTTCCAGTCTCTTTTCCTGGGAAATATACTTCCTCCATTGCACAGAACTAATCAGTCCATAATAAATGAGGAATGGTGTTAGTTATGAGGCTGTGGAGGAGAAGAACAGACCTGCTTTTTGGCCTTTAGGGTCATGGGAAAGGGTCTGCATAACATAACCACAGATGTCATACATTCCTACATGGTCTGTTGTAGAAATTGTTCATTGTGAAACTTAGCCTTGAGTTTGGAATTATGAAGAGATATATGTACCCTCCAGTCCAATGACTGCTGCATTAATTAGCCAGGGTAAATTTGGGGATATCAAAGATAGAGAGGGAAAATGGTCTCAGGAAGAAAGGGTATGGATAGGAAATGGAGAGGTCTATAAAAAACAAACAAATGGTTCTTTTCCTGGGGAATATACTTCCATCCTTGTGCAGAGCTACTCACTCCATAATAAAGAAAACAGATACAGTTCTCAGGAATGAGGAATGGAGGCAGTCATGAGGCTGTAGAGGACAAGAAACAGACATTCTCTTTGGCCTTTATCTTATAGTAGGAAGGATTGTATATGATCTAGAAACAGATAGTATCAGAAGGAGCATATATGAGTCCATAGCATTGCTAGGATCCGAAACAAAGTTTAGAGAATTAAAAGATAATGTACAAGCATATAAACAATTAGTACTTTATTTCGCTAGCTACCTCAAGAATAGAAGACAACAGTACCTACTTTATTGCATAAAATTTAAAGCTTTATAAGAAATTAGCTTAACTTTAGTAGTCTGATCCCTTTCTGTTTTTATATGAAGTTACTTACTAAAGACTGCTGTCTGCTATACTAGGAAACCATAAGAGCTGTGTCCAGCTACTAGTGAAGAATAGGCTGTATAAAGACTATAAGCAAATGTGCTTTTGCTTTGTGTTTAATTTCTACTTTAAGAGAGCAGGGGTTGGAACTATTGATCTGAAATTCATAAACTTTATGTAAATTTAAGACTTTCTTAAGAATTTATTAATAATGGTCAAAGCCTTGTGATGTAGCTTTAATAAATAAAAGAATGGGATCAGGTTCTCTGATCTGGAGAAGGCCAAAGAATGAAAAGGGTGAGGAAAAAAAACAAGAAGGGAGAATGATGAGAATTCTTGGGCAAAGAAAGAGCGTGTGAACTGACAGTTTGTATCTAACTCTGACTCCACTGAATCAGCACTGTTCCCATTCTCCCCTTTCTCAGGATCCCTCACTGAGGCTGGACCTGAATAAAATTAATGCCATAGGCTTTTGCTTGTGAGGTACTTTACATTACACGAGATAAATTCATGAACACTAGTCATAATATTTTATCCTTAGCCATTGTTTTACACAACAGCTTTATGCACGATAATCAATAAAACAACATTTACGTGATTTCTTGAACGCTGTAAAGTAGAAAGTATAGTTTAGAAGAGGTGGCAATGAAGAAGAGCAAGATACTTAGAAGCAGGGTTGCAGCTAAGATTGTAGGTGGGTATGCTTCTACGGATAAATCTTGTTTTCTACCAAATGATGCAGGAATAAAAGAGCCACAGAGTTTATGAGGACATTGAAGCACTGGTCATGATGTAATTGGTAAGGATTTTGTTAGGTGATTATAGCAATGATCTATCTGAGATTGAAAGAGTCAGCACTATTGAGTAAGATATAGAAATTGATGTCCTTCCCCCCTGTAATGGATGTGTGCATGCTGGGGGTGCTGTAGAATGGCAGAGCAGTTAGTCAGGCAGTGGGATCTGATACTTGTCACAGTGACTTTCCATGTGGAAGTGGAATAGGTTACAGAAACAGTGACAGCTATGTGGCAGTTACTCACTGAAGAACAACAATAAACAATGACAATAGGCCTGCCCTGTACCTGGAAATGAGGTTGAGAGAAGTGATTGTTTTCCTTGTGTTTTGTTCAGAACACTGGCTTCTCACTGACTTTCATTAGGAAGGAGAACAGAAAAGTGAGTCTCACTTTCCTTTCTTGCCAACTCCTGTATGTAATTTTGAAGAAAATGTTGGGATAATATCAATTTTGAGAAATAATATTTGAAATACTTTCTCTCCATAATATTTTTATTGCACAATGGGATTTGCAGTGACATATCATAAGTGTAATCTTCTGAATGGGTTATCTACCAATTTGTTTTAAAACTGAGTGATGAGTTTTAGTAATTAGTCTAGAATGCTTTTTAAAGCAGTATATTTGCGATCAATTTAATAAAATCAGTTGTGCATTTTCCTTCTTGCACAGTAACAGTGATTATATAATGAAAAGATAAGCTTTCTTGCATACATTTGATTTTGTTTTTATTTTTCTAATGATCATGTATTTGTATTTTTAATTTCTTTCTATTCTTAAAATTTTCCTTTGTCTTTTTCCCACCTCATACCCTTCAAGTTCTAGGAAGTTCCTTTGCCAATTAGAAACCTACTACTTTGGGACTGTGTACTGTTTAGTATTTCTGTGTCTGATATTAACCTGTATAATATAACTCCTGTCAGTGTTTGAGGGTGGAGAGTCCCCAAAGTATGTGAATTATGAATAAAGTGAAGTTTTCATCAAGATGCTATTACCTAGACCGATAACCAGTTATCTTCACTTAAAATCACTCAGGTAATGTAAAACTGTTTTTCAGTAGTTTCCATTTTTATTTGAAAACTTATGTCAAAATGGAATGATTTTGTTTTTTCTATTTTATTGATTTCAGTGTTTATAAACACAATGTGATCTTAAAGTAGAAAGAAGCTACTGTGCTCTGAAATTCTTTTTGACTGAAAACACTCTATCAGCATCTTGTCTTTTAAATAAAGGGCATGTTCTCCTATATTATAAGAGAACCTGCAGGGTTCCACAGGCTCAGCTTTGGGTTTGGCTCTGGGTCTCTGCATCTGCTCTTATGAGGTGCTGGATGAAATGTTTCGGTTGGCAATTGGTTTAGGAAGTGATCTATGAGTACAACAGAATGTTACTAGTAACCATTTGACTGTTTCCAGTCATGTTTTTGTTCTATCCAGGGTTCCTGACATTCAGAAAGTGTCAGGCATGAGTTGCCTTTTCTTTTCATATTTTATTGGTTATTTTATTTATTTTCATTTCAAATGTTTTCCCACTTCTCATTTTCCCGTCATCATCCCCCATTCTCCTCCTCCCTCCCCACTGCTTCTATGAGAGTGATTCTCGACCCAACCCACACACTCTTGCCTCGGTGTTCTAGAATTCTCCTATCCTGGGTCATCAAGCCCCCACAGGACCAAGGATCTCCCCTCCCAGTGACGCCAGAAAAATCTATCCTCCCGGACAAATCATTGGTTGCCCATTTCTACAAGCCTGCACCACTATTGCCCCTGTGCATCTTGAAGACAGGACAGATGATAGATAGAAGGATTTATGTATGGGTTGGCATCCATATATCACTGCTGGAAGTCCCACTTTACCATGAAAGATGGCCAGTTCAGGCTACTTATGCTCCATTATTAGGAGTCTTCACTAAGGCTGCTTTCATAGATTCCAGGGAATTTCCACTTCAGTCAGCTTTCACATCAACCCTTAAATGCCCCCAATTTCAGTCAAGCTCTTCAAGTACCTGCTCCATCTACTCTCCACCCCTTACTTGATCCCTGTTCCCATTTCCACCAGACTCTACTTTATTCACAAAATCTGTTTCTTCATCCCAGGCAGATCCTTGCATCTTCCCTTGAGTCTTCTTTCATATTTAACTTTTATGGTTGTATAGATTATATACTGATGATTATTCTTTACTTACCAGGTAATAATTGTCAGGTATATTGTGGGTTTCCTCTGATGTTATTTATCTCAAGGCCAGTGTTTGTCACTTCGATTTCTGTGATCCCTTGAGGGATACAATGTTAGCCTCTTATATGAGATGTTGTAACATTTGCATATAGCCTTTATACTTCCTTCTATATATTTAGCTTAAATATAGATTACTCATAATCTTTACACTATGAATATTGGGTGAATAGTTGCTGAACTATATTCATTCAAAATAATGGTGAAGAAGAGAGTCTGTCCATGTGTAGGACTCAGATTTTTGTCAAATTTTTTCTGTCTATGTTGGTTGAATAAAGGAACATAGACTACATAGAGGTCTAGCAATATAGATTTGAATGTATACATTTATGGTTGTAAGTGTGCATATAAAAACTGTTGCCTAGAGTTTGTCATCTCTTTGTGATGTCATTCTTATGTTTGAGCTAACTCCATATACAGGGATTAAATCCAATTGCTTTAATGACTGACTATCAAAGCAAATTAAATCAGAAAATTCTGCTCCTTTGGAGATAGCTTATCTGGTTTTACTAAGAATCACTCATTGGACGCCTTTGTTTGAATGTACTTGTTTATTCCTTTCTTCCTTCTTTTGCATAATGGTACTTAGATTTTAATGAGAGAAGCAGAAAATTGGCTTTGACATAAAGGATCTACTTCAAAAGAATTACTGGAGACAAGAAAAAATTTGGACAGGACTGTAGTTTTTAGAAACTATAATTTTCTCTCCATAGTATAATGGCAAGAGGATTAGAGAATATTTTATGCACATGCAAGATATTAACTTTGTGAAAATTATATTTAGGACATTGAAATATACTTGGAATAGTTCTAAGCTTTCATTTACTTTTGCTAATCAATAATCCCACTTGAATATCCCAAATATTTGTTTGGAACATGGTTAAATAATGATTTAAATCATTTTTTGACCAAAAGAAGGCAAACTAGTAAGAGCTCAGAAGACTTCTTTAAAAGAGGTTGATTCAATTTAAGCATCAAGTATTGCTTTTTAGCTTAAATTTTTCTCTAAAGTATAAGTATTCAAGACACATTTTTTTAAAGAAACTAAATTTTGTGGAATTGATAAAATGCCCCTGCAAACCCAAGAGGCAAGTCTTCTGTTCAAGAGGAACCTGTCTGTCCTTACCCTAGCGGGTCCTTCACTGTCATTTGTAATTTCCTTTGTCATATTTCTCTACCATTTTTAACTCATTAATTAAGACACCAGCAGAAATGAATTTTAACCTGTAAGATGCCCATCGCACTGGCACTAACATGGTCATAATTAGCATGTAAAACGCAAGTTGGTGGGAAAATTAATCCTCTTAAGCAGAATGTAGTATTACTTTGGAGTAAAAGGAGTACATTGTTAAGGACAAGCATTTAGCCTCAGTGCATCTATTTAGAAGAAAGATGAAGGGTCTTAGGATCTGCATCAACAGATTGAAGAAGATCATTATTATTTGACTCTGTGATAAACCTGTTCATATACTTTTACCTTGCATTACCATTTTTCCGGTGATGTGTAGTGGATACTCTACCATGAATATTGTCAAAGCAGTTAAGAAAGCATTCTATTTCTCACTGAGATGTGTGGCATGTGATTGTACAAAACGTTGGACCCAAGGAATTTTTAGCTTTTAATAATCTTATTCAGTAAATAGAAGATGACATTACTTTCAGGTTTTCTAAATTGTTCCACTGCTCCATTCTAATTGAGGGGTAGATTGTCATCAACATGCAACCTACATGATATATATAACTGAATTTTGAACAGAAAGACACAGTCAGGGCAAGGAAGTGGTCAGACTGAGAGGTGGGACCTTGATATTGGAAAAAGATCATGAAATTATGTTATATTTAACTGTCCAGAAGGATTTGATAGAATTAGAGAAATGAAAGCTGAAGTCAATCTTATGAAAATGTATATTAATTTGATTAGAGATAATATATAGGGCATTCTTCAGTTGCTGATATTTTAATTTACAAATCCAGTGCAATGTACCTAAATTCCTATAGTAATTACTGCGTATCTTTATTTAAGAAAGCAAAAATTATTTTTTACCAAATCAGTAAATGCTGAGTTTCTCATCTTCTTTTAGTGTTCAGCTAAATGAAGAATTTTACTTAAGATTTCCCTCCAATAGCCTGGAGTGAAGAAGTAGGTGGTTGGATTTCATATTTCTTCTGTTTTCATATACCGCTAGCTGCTTATCATGAATATTCCTGCTTATGACTTTGAAAATACTAATCATTTATTTAAAATGTAAAACCTTTGTTAACTAGTTTAACCAAGTACTGTTGCTTCATTTCTTTCCTTATACATTTTATTTAACAAAGGCAGAGAAGGAAATTGATTACTGCTACCCTGAGTTTTGCTACAGATATAGAACTTAAAGCTATCTGTCATCTCTAAAATCACAACAAAACCTTCATTTCTCACAAAGAAATATTCAGGCCTAGAAATTGAGAAGTATGAGGGTCTTGTTTGCTTTGCATCTCTGAAGCAATGAGGCCTTTATTAAATCATGTTATATTTTCGGGTCTCATTGTTCAAACAAATTTAGTCTAATTGAATCTCAGAACCATTTTTATTTGTATTTCTCTCATGGTTAGTGAGTCTGAACAATTTTTCTGTGTATATTAGCCATTTGCCCAGCATCCTTTGAGAACTATCTGCTCATTTCATTAGCCCATGTGATGATTTGTTTGTTCATTATCTTGTTTTTTTTTTAATTTTTAGGTCTTTGTATAGTCTAGATATTAATTATCTGTCAGATATATAGCTAACATGATTTTATCCTGATCTACAGGCTATATTTTTTCTTTGGGGGTTTTCTTTTGCTGTGTATAAGCTCTTTAGTTTCTTGAAACCCACATATCAATTCTAGGCATATTCTTCTATGGTAACAAAGTCCTTAATGTCTGAAAAAACAGTACTGACAAAAATGTATAATTTTAAGCAAAAAATGTTTAAAATCTGTACATTTATCTTTGTTTTGCAAAATAAAGTCGTTAAAAAAAAAAAAGAAAAGACTTGCCTATACCACTATTTAATGTGTTTCTCCTTCTCTTTTCTTTTTCAGTTTTAGAGTACCAGGCCTTAAATTAAAGACTTTGATTTATTTAAAATTAGTTTTAGTGGAGTGAGATAATTTTAAATATTTTATGCTTAATTTAATTTATTATTTAAATTAGTGTAATCTCAACCATTTCAACAGAATGAAAGAGATCTAGTTTCTTTCCTCTACTGTGGATACCCAGTTTTGTCAGCATCACTTATTGGAAAGACTCTTTTCTCCAATCTATATTTTTGACATCTTCCTATAAATCAGGCGGAAACAGCTGTGTGGATTTATTTTAGTAAGCTCCATTCTTTTGCGTTGATCCATGTCTGTCTCACCTTAGAACGGGAGACATGATGTGGATGGAGGGTGAACTAGTGTAGCTTCTATTAAAAACAGTACGGAGGTTCCTCAAAAAACTAAAAATAGATTTACCATATGACAGACCTGTACCAGTTCTTAGCATTTATCAAAAAGAATTCATGTCTACATATCATAGAGGCACTTATTCAATAATGTCTGTTACAGAGCTATGTAAAATTGCTGCATTGTGGAATGAACCCAGGCGTCTAGTAACAGAGGATGGATAAAGAAAGTATAACACACACACACACACACACAAACACACACACACACACACACGGGGGGGGGGAGTAGGGAAGGGGGAGAGACAGAGAGAAGGCAGAAATTTGCTAAATGTACTTCTTATTCTTCTATGTTAATGGCCTTATGTAACACTTCATGGCTGAGAAACACATTTTAGGTCAGCCTTGGCTACGTAGAAGGTTTGAAACCTACTTAGGTTATATGAGAACCTGTCTTAAAGTATTCTAGCAAGTAAAGCACAATACACTGTCCCACCCCACAAATCCAAAGAAAACCAAAGGATAAGCTGAGTAGAATGTGCAAGTACTTAGCCAGGCTGCAGAATGCCTTCGGTCAATAATATACAGAAGAACAATGGGAGAAAAGCTCCCTTCCAGGAGCTAGCAGCCCTTAATCCTCATCTTACCTGTCCCAGTGTTTTGGATTAACAGCACAGGTGTTTTCTATGTGACCAGTGACAAGCAAAGTTCAAGAGCACTTATACTGTCTTTCTAGATAATCTAGTCAGTGTCTGATTATGAGGCTAGTCTCTGATGTCCTACCCTGCACACTCACCAGTCATCTGGCCCCTCCCAAATAGCGTCCCTTACTTGGGCAGAGGTTTCCATCCTAACAATTTCTCTTATTGCACTATGCCAGTAGAGGGAGAAAGCAGTCCAAGGGATTCGTTTGCATTAGTGATTTTGTTAGAACCTTACTTTCTATTGTGTTTTTATTGGATGACCACTTCAAAATTGTTTTCTGATGGATGTGAATGAGGTAGCGAAAGCAAGAGGAAAGGGACTATGTGTTCTGCATGCCTGTGGAAATAAACTGGAAAACATTAAAACCCATGGCTGTGCCTTTCAGGTGCAGTATGACAGGAGTGGGAACTTTTGATTAGTGCATATTAGGACAGCATGACACTCAAGATTGGTAAATGACAATGCCTGGGGGTAAGAAGACCTTAGGTTTTATTTCTGACTCTCTGTGGATCATCCAACAACCTTAGGCTTGGCATCAATCAAGTGAGGAGACTGGAGCAACTGATCAAAATGTTCTTTTCCAGCCCTGACTGGAGGCTAAGGTAGAGTCTTAATTAAAGTCATCATCGTGAAAGCCAAAGGGAAACTTCTGCTCCAGTTGACCATGTTTAGCGAATCTAAGATCAGTTACTCACGCATAGAACGCAAGCTTTAATTGGCACTGTATGGCAAGCTCTGTTGATGCAGGCATGGATTCCAGGAAACTCAACCTCCATAGACAGATTCACTCAGATGTCACAGTGTCATAGGACCATGTTATCCTTGAAATGGGAGCAAAGTGCCATTAAATATATCGAGAAGGGGAGAAATAATGGCTTTTTGCTTGAGGGTTCACTTAGGAGGTGTCATAATAATTGAAACTTGATATATGAGTTTGAGTCAGTAAAAAGAAGGAACTGGGGGTTGGTAGCTCAAGGAGGATAAAGCAAACATCTAATATTTATGAAGCCTATTGGTTAGTTCCCAAAAATGTAAAAGAGTCAGAAAGAACTGGGGTGGGATGGTACAATATCACGAGACCCCAATGTTCCAATAAACTAAACTTCTGGGAGCCATAGTAGGTTGATTATGTCTGTAACAAATATTGGGACCAAACCAAGAACAGCTTTTGGGGCTAAAGAGATTTCTCAGTTCTTAAGTGTACTTACTACTCTTACTTCCTAGCACCTACATAAACAGCTGAGAGCAAGCTATAACTCCAACTCTGAAAGCCAGGACAACACACTCTTCTGGTGTGTGTGAACACCTGAACTCTCCTGCAAGGCAGCCTATTATATACACATTTGCACATCATTAAAATATTTGTTAAAAACAGGCTTGCTGAGTCATTCGTCTTTCTTTATGCTTTTATCCTAAGTTAAATAGAGAAATATTGGGCATAGAGTCAGGCATTCAAAGCCAATCTTGGATAGCTAACAGGTTTAAAGTCATGTTGGGGTGGTTGAACCCAGAAACTTGTCTTAGGAGGCAAAGCAAATGAGCTGGTATTATAAATATGTCTTTCTAAGTTGCTCAGATTTGTACTGTTCATGACCTGTGTGGTGGAATATAAGGGTATTTTGGAAAAAAAGTATTTGTCAGTTCTACATGAGACATTACTAGAGTTGTGAACACATCCAAGTGAAGACTTATAGAAAACTTTGCCTCCCCTACCTGTGGGCTCAGGCTGCTGCTTCCACTCTCCATAAAAGGGTTGAACATAGCAAATGGTTTAAGGTTTCTACAAGCTTGAAGGTAGAAGATACTAATTTCATTTTTCTTCATCTTCTTTTGGGGAAATTTTGTGACTGTACCTAGAGAGAGCTGGACACTCCAACCCTGTAGTGTCTCAAATTGAAAAGTAGGCAAGCATCTCTTTGGACTATGATGATGTATTTGGATAGAAGAGGACGAGGGAATCTGGGATGATTGCAAAGACCCTTCTGGTTAATAGATTTACTTTGCAGGCTAATGCTCAATCTTCACAAAGGCTACCCATCTGTCCTGTGTCTTCTTCCCACAAGTTTTCCCTGACCTTTAGTAGCAAGGCTAGAAGTTCTCAGTGATGAGGTAATGTGTTTCTTCTGTTACAGGTTCTCCAAAGGAAAATAATCCCTGCCTCTGCTGGTAGTCTTACAAAGTTCCCTTGTAAATATATAAACTGAACCAAACATTACAGGAGATAGTAATAGACCCCACACCATAGAAAAGCATGGTATCCTCACCACACAGAACAAACTGAACAATGCTCAGGGCACAGATATTACTGTAACATGGTGAACTAATTAGTATGGAAAGATTTAACATATTATAAATTTAGTTTTAAATGTTGTATTTAAAATTATAACTTTGTTTCATCTAAAAATTTAATAGTGGCTAGAGTCAGTGTCTAGCTCATACAATGCTGGAAAACTTGCCAGGGATGATATTACTCCAACAGTCTGCTGGGGCTTTGATTCTCAGTATACCCTCATTACACTTCCTGTTTGTCCTAATATGGAATGGCTTTCCCAAGCTTTACTTAATTAATTTATTTACCTGTACTGTTAGAATATGAGATCTGTCTGTTAGAATATAAGATCACCCAAGAAAAGGACAGAGTTTCATGAGTTCACTTAGCATAGTGTTTGCAGAATAGAATAAACCCAGCAGGCATTATCTGAAGTAAATTAAAAAACAGTTTTATAATATCAAGCAAATTAGTGGTTTTCTTTATCTACTTTATGCTTATTTCTAGGGACCAAGTCATTCTATTTCATAAAGAAAGAGCAACTCATGACAATTATGTCTCTGAGAATTTCACCTTGCACACATTCTCAGCTGTTAAAAAACAGGATGTCTTAGAGGCTGGCTTTGTGCCTTTGGATGAATGCCAGTTTTTGTGAAAAACATCTCAGGTTCAATATTCATTCAAGACATGGAGTGAAGCTTTTGGAAATTCTCTTGTACTTTTGCAGTCTTATTCTGTGAATTTATTATTGTGTGAATAGCCTAAGGACAACCTCTTGATTTTAGTTTTGTTAAGTCTACCAATTGAAGCATGCTACTCTGGGCAGTCTTTATGCCCTATGCCCGATTTGTAGTGCCCCATCAGCTATATGCTAGCAACCCACAGTGTTCATGGAAGTGACTGTTTGGCTTTGAACCCAGTGCCACCCTAAAAATTCCTGGGTTACCATCTAAAGCTTCAAGTGGTTTTAATGAGTTAGCTGGATCTGTATTGGTAGCAAAGCTGTGCGTTCTGCTCTGAAATCCGTGTGTAGAAATCTCACTGTCCTGTGGGATATTTTCAGTTTTATTAAAACTCAAGATCCTGACACTGTTTTTCAAGTGTCTTTATAGAGTACACTCAGCTGACAGACCATTTCGAGGGCGATGGCATATTCTCTCCTTAAGAGCATGTTGTGTAATCTGTCTCAGACCTCGATGTAACTAGATGATTAACACAGTTACGTAAATTGTTTACATGTCAGTTTTCTTTGGCAACCCAGTGTAATTTGACAAATGAGACTCCCCATTGGCAATTACATTTCCTTAACAGCATTTTGGTGAATGTACATAAAAGGTAATGATAGCTTCGACCAGCTCCCGGCCCTGCACTGTGTCACAGCCCCAGCTTCTGATAATGTCTGACACTTATTACTTAAGTCCTATATTACTGAAAGCAGAGACTTCTGCAAAGTCTTCCCAACTCTTACTTCCTCAAGCTGGGGAAAGTCAAGGCTTTATAGCCACCATTTTCTATAGGTGTCACACATTTAGGTAAAATCTCGAATTTGGTGGATCAGGAAATATGGAACACAATGTTTTCCTTTCCTCTCCAGGATACTGCTGTAGCCCTGGGGGATACTCCTGGTCACCCCTATGTCTGCAACAGCTGTGTGTGTCCACTCATGAGCAAGTATATTGGGCTCAGGGTTAAGGGACAAGAACATGTTTAAAAATCTTTTCCATAGTTTATTTTATCAAAACAATTCAAAGGAAAATACTGATTTGCAATTTCATTCGCCATTGATTATGTTTAGTCTTCAGAATCTGCTGGGTGAAATTCAGTTACACTGTAGGTTAAAACATGCCTATTAACAAGAGAATCTGGGGAAGAATGCTGACTTTGTAGCAGGACATGCAGGCATGTATGTGCACATTTGTGCATATCTGTACAAGTTCATGACTCTCTGAATGAAATACACACTCCTTTTTAAACCTGGCCCATGTGAATGTACTTTCAATTCTGTGAGAAACCCTGCTCCCTAGGAGTATGTATGTACTCACTCGTAAGATATATTCATTCAATCTCCCACCTCTCAGATTCAGTCCAGTATTTGTATAAGTCAAGGTCCAACCATACAGTTAAGACAAAAAATATATAAAATGATTAATTATAAGAGAAGACTGAAGTAAAAACTGGGACTGGTTTATAAACATAATGATATCATAAAGCATAAGTCATAGTGAATACTAAAGAAACTCCTTCCTCATCTTCCCAGAGATGAGGAACATATGACCAGTGGGTACAGTTGCTCAAATTTTTTTCTTATCTTTTAAAAAGTTATTTTTATCTTATTATATTCTTCAGGGAGTTTTAATTACTTCAAACACAGCATAATAATCCATCAAGAGGTAACCAGCAACTTGGGGTAGAAGTAGAAAGCATTCATCTTCAGAGTTATTACTCACAGCTATCTGAACACGATATATTTGTCTCTGAGCAGACATGTCTCTGTGAATTATTTCTTCTTAACACTGTTGTTGCGCAACCAAGGCAGTGAGGTCCTGAGTCAGGACATGAAGCTGATCCTGGAAGGATGAGCAGTAGGCAGTCAGGATTTTCTTGAGGATTATGCCCACAGAAACAATAGTCAGTTGTGGGATTTTGGGACTTCTAGTCTAGATGAAGCTCTGGGCTAAAAGGTTACCTGACTTAAGTGTGAGCTTGTGGCTTATTTCAAGAGTATGGTCAGTGTGGGATGAAAATTAGAGTTTTAGAGTATTTAGTAAGACACAGAAACTGAATCATAATTATTTTCTTTCTAGCTTCTCTTAAATAAATGCATTAATTAACATTATTTTTATAGTGTCTAAATCTATTTTTGTATGCTTTATAGTATTTTCGTAAATAAGCATACTTTATCGTAGAATATATTATCAAGGACTCAGAACCTGACCTAAAACTACAAATAGGAATGGATTGAAGCAGAATAATTATTTTCCATGAATATTTTTCTAAAAAATATTTTCCTATTGTATTATTATTATTATTACATATACTTGGGAAATGACAAAAAAAAAAGCATTAAATGACCAACTTATGGTAAAACTAACCTGTAAGCCAAGATTATAAACTTTTATAATATCTTTATCTGTGATTTACATATGTAAGAGGTGGTTGATAACTGAAATGCATATATAAATATTAAAATTTTAATTCTGAGGTCTCTTGTTGAGCCTTAGACTTTGCTTTGCCCGTAAAATATTTCCTGCTATTTCATACAGAATTTCCTATCTATCTAGTAAGATTGTGTGGTTTTAAGAGTTTCATGGTTAAGAGAAAACTTGTTTTCTTAAGAGGCAGGGATCACCATGTGGGAAACCACATATCTCAGTGATGAGCCGTAGCTTGACCTGCAGAGGCTTGTTGGAAATGTTGCTATTCAGATGACTTACCCCAATAATGTGATCCTTGGCTGGACTCTATAGATCAATACACTTTAAACTTCTAAGACTTCAGGGATCCAGAAGTACTTACTGACCTTAGCATCCAAGATTCCTGGTTAGAATAATGAAGAGAGAGGATCATAATGGAGGCATTTGTGAAACAATACGTTTATGGTGCCTTTTTTGATAGATTATTATTAGAACTTCCAGTCTGTGTAAAATACAGTGTGGTTAGCAATGAGATTTCTTTCTTTCTTTTTCTTTTTTTTGGTACACATATTTTACACTTAAATCGTTCAACTCTTTCCACTTTACTGCTTCTTTCCACCAATAGTATAGAAATAACTTTTCTCTATATCTATATCTTAGGACAAATGTGCTCAGTCTTTTGCCTGTGTGACTTCTCTCTCTTCTCTAAATGTGTTCACACTCTCTGTATGTGTGAAAGAGCTAAATATAGCATAAATATGACTAATATTATCTAGCAATGGGAGAGGGCTCTGTCATTTTGAGCATTCAGTACTAAAATTTGGTCTGTGCCTTGTCAAGCTATCTACACATAAAGTCCAAGAATGTGATTTTTTAGCAAATGCTCATTTTAGAAAATAGAAAAATCACACACAATCTTAGCTGAGAAGACCTCTAAACAAATTTATGATTCTCACAGCAGGTTTTGTTTGTTTCTTTCTTTGGTCATAGATAGATATTTTTATTTAAATTTTAAGTTTTCCCTCATGAAGATTATAATCCAATGTAAGATCTTAATAAACTGAAGACCTCATATCCTTCCATGCAAAGAACACACAAACTGAAGAACATCCCATTTTGCTATGCCTGTGTGACTCAGTGTTCTATCTGCATAGACAGAGTAAGTACCACATTTACCCTGCTCATTCTCTTGTGAGCACACATACAATGCCAAATGTGTGGTCACCCTGTGATCATACACAGACTTGAAGGAAAATATCATCTGTATTGCTTCCCCAAGGAACTCAGTGATCTAAAGGACAAAATTTTAATTTTGCAAATTGCAATACTAAGTGGCAAATATTAATGACTACTTAGTAAGAAATAGGTTACCAGTGTTTACTATCTGGTCTTGGCTTTCAGTTCTCTGGCTGATCTTGAGTCATGAAATGATTAGAATTGTTTTTGCTGTTCTTGTTCCTAAATTATATCACATCCATGGTAAGGGTGTAAATATTTTTGACAAGTATGTCTAGGAAGTATGGAGTGACAGGACCAGGTATCTGTAGCCCCTTCATGGCAGATTTAAAGATACAGATTGTAACTATACACTATTGGCAACGTAGCACACACCTTTAGGCCCAGTCTGGGGTACATGGTAAGTTGTAGGACTTTATACCTAGAGTTATGTAAAGAGACCCTGTGTCAAATATTAAAAACAAACAAGCAAAAACATGAGTATTTTAGGCAGTGAAAGGGATTAAGCTAAAAAAAATATTTGTTTCAGGAAGTTTTCCAAACATAGTGTGTTGATGGGCCTCTCATCTCATTTTAGACTTATTTACCATTATTGTGAAGTATTTGTGAAACATGACTTAATTTTGTAATGTGAAATACAATGTACAAATATGCTTTTGTTGTTATAATGACTATAATGAAATGAAAGAACAATTAGTGTGTGAAACACATATTTAATCATAAACAGTTTTCCGTGTAAATGATTTCTTAATTATACTAAGATTGCCTTAATTCTGCTTTGTTTATTATTCATGTTACGGAGAAAGAAAATTTCTTAGAATGAATCATGTATAGTTTTTTTATACAAAGTTTCAGTACATTTGTCATAGGATTTAGATATAGTGAAAGGTTAATTCTATATTGTTGGTGGAAGAAGCAGTAAGGGGGAAAGAATTATTTTATTCATTCATTCATTAATGTAACTCAACTAATAAGCCAACACTTTATATATGACACCTTAAATTCAAATATTTTTTAAAACTTTGTTTTAATGTTAAGTGGCCCAATAAAATTCCTGCTGCAAGTCTCTTACAATTGACCATGCGACTTTCTAGGGGAACATTAATATGTCTCTCCTCCAGAAAAGTAATAAAGCTGTTTTCACTAATGAATAATATCTAGCCTACTAGTATTTTGTTGTCGAGAATAAGCAATGTATCAAAAATCAACAATGATCCTAAATGGAACATATCTAATAAAGGTACACAGTTCTTTTTTATTGTAATATTACTTATTTCTTTCTCATAAATGTTAGAAGGAATATAGCATCTGACTTTCAACACAGAAATAAAGTTTACATATCTCAAATATGTTTAACTGTACAAATGAGTAAAAAATAAATAATATAAGAATCTATCTCTCAGTCTCTATCTCTGTTTTTGTCTTTGTCCCTGTCAATCTGTTTGTTGGTCTGTCTACGGGTCTGTCTGTCAATAGGTCTGTCTCTGTCTGTCTCTGTCTCTTTGTCTCTGTTTTTCTCTCTCTCTTTTCTCTCTCTCTCTGTGTGTGTATGTAGGTGTGTTTGTGTATATGAGGTATTATATTGAAATAAGCCATATAGTTGAATTAAACACAGAAAAGGGTAGAAAAGGTGTGGAACAAAGGTCTCATTTTAAAGAGGCTGTACTCAGAAAGTCTCACTGAGAAGTTTAGTGTAGTTAAACCTAAGGAAGATAGAGATAGAGAGAGGGACTATAGATGTTCTTAAGAGGGAACCCTTGCAGAGAAACTCCAGGAGCATAATCTAAGAAAAGAGCACACTGGATTTTCTATAGGAACAGTCTGTCTATATAAACTATATACAACAGGCTCCTGGCTGACAGTAATGGAATAAATCCCTGTTCTGTGAATGGGGTGGGTGGTTGCTAGGACACATGCACACCTGCTACATTACTGAAGAGCCCTTTAACAACACTGCCTGTGACACTAACAATGGAATCAAGGTGAAAAGAGAAGCAGTAATCATAGTTCAAAATTTTCTGCAAGAAAAAGGCATAAATTCTGAGACTGTAGTAGGAAGTGTTTATTAGTAATGATCTGTACAGGTTTCTCACACAATCAGGAAGACACAGTTTTGCTTGTTTTGTTTTAAACTGAGCATCTGGAAGAGGAATGTCACCATTTCAGAGACTGAGAAGATGTGGAGCAGGCTAGAAGGAAATGAAGAGCTGAGTCTGGGTTTGGTTCTGTCTAAGACATTCATTACACACCTTTCTGTATAGAGATATCAGGATAGAGTGGTGAGGGCACTAGGTGGAGATTAGAGTTCAGAATTTCCTGCATTTACAAAGTGATTTTGTCTGGAAGTTGAGTTTCAACAGAGGGAAAACTCTGAGATAGGCTGAAAGACAGGAATCCAGGAGAGCGAGTGGTGTAACCACCAAAGAGCTGTGAAATCAGTAGAATGACCTATTACTGAGGCTATGGAAAAATGTATTCAGGAAGGCTGTCTTGTATAGCCAAACTATAAGCTCTTATTTTCTAGATAGTTTGGGAATATAGTTGGGAAGAATTAGATTTTAATTTTTAGTAATAATATAGCATATATTTTTGAAAATTAAAGAGAAGACCTTAAAACTTACTATCAAAATTGTCTTACATAGTTGACCCATATCATCATAGATTGGCTGATAGAAGAAATCAACTTTGCTTACCTATTATATCAGGCATTGTGACAGCCACTATAGAAGGTGATGTTTCACTTACTGGTTTATGTTAGACACTGGGGAAGTATTAATATTGGTGATCATGTTTATTCCTCATAAAACAAATATTTGGGATATGAAACTTAATTAAACAACTAGTGTTGGAACAACATGTTGAGTGATCTGTTTAATAAAAGGTAAGCAATTTAAGATTGTCACATTAAGCACACAGAATGATCTTGTTTATTTATTTATTTAATTTTCTAATGTTACATTGGTACTTTGTGAATTTCATATCATGCAGCCCAATTTCACTCTTCTCCCTCTCCCCTCATACCTTCCTCTTACCTTGCAACCTCCCGCTAAAAGAGGAGAAAAATCTCATTTTGGGCTCTGGAGTATGTCACAGTGTGTTTCCAAACATACTCTTTTGTGCACATTTCTGTGCTTGCAACTGTTCATTGCAATGCATCATTGGTCTGATATAAGACCTCTGGATTCTGCTGCAGTATCAATACTGGAAGCTCAATGGGAGTCCTCTTAGATGCCCTGTTATCCTTTGTCATGAAGATCTTATTTTGGATCTGTAGGGCCTTCTCACATTCCAGCATTTCATTGAGAGCAGAGGCTGGGTGGACCAGTTCATAGCCCTAGATCTGAGCCTGAGAGGTTCCTCGACTAGTCAGCCAGTGAACCATTATGTACTCGCACCACTGGGGCAAACTCTCCTCTGCTCTATCTGGGCCATCCAATGTCTCTTTAAACAAGGAGACATCTAGTTATCCTGCTCTCATGCTTTCAGGGACAGCTCTAAGTGCTGCCTAAGCGAGGTGCAGGGCTCACTTTCCAGAGTGCTGCAGTAGTTGAGGGGCAGGGCTAGCTCTCCTGCCTGCCATCAGTGGCAAGTGGTTACAGGGCGGGGGGAATCATACCTCCTTTGCCATGTCACCTGATGGGAGAAAAGTGACAGGGCCAGTTTGGTCAAGCTCACACGCTCCTGGGTGGTTCATCTGCATCCCTGCTACCACCAGCTCTACTGTGATGTCCATGTGAGGTACAGGACTTGCTCTCCTGAGTGCTGCAGTTGGTAAGGGGCAGACACATCCTCCTGCTTTTATGACCTCAGTGCTGGGCCTCTCACTTGGTACTGGTAGTGATATGGGAAGGGGAAGAAGGTTATGCCCCTCCCTTTTCATGCCACTGCATAAGAGATGAGTGGCAGGGCAGTTTGCCGACACTCAAACTCTTAGGGCCATCTTACCTGCAACTCCACTGACTAATTTTTTAATGCATTTTTTATTAGATACTCTGTATTTACATTTGAGATGTTATCCCTTTATCCTGCCTCCCCATCCAGTTGCCTTCACAAAGGTGCACTCCCTTCTGATTCCCCTCTCCACCCCATTGCCTTGGCATTCCTCTACATTGGGAAAAGCTGACCTTTCTGAAACAAAAGTCTCTTCTCACACTTATGCCCGACACTGCTATCTTCAGCTATCTATGGAACTGGATCAATATATCTCTCCAAGTGCACACAAAGGTTGGCGTTTTACTGCATAGGAGTTTTGGAGGGTTTGGTTGGTTGATAATGTTGTTATCTTCCCATAAGTTGGAACCCCTTTCAGTTCCTAAGGTCCTTTATTCTTAGACACTTTCACGTATAGTGCTTCAAGTGCTGCATTTTGTAGCTGCTTGAATTGCAGTTTAGTAGTAAGCAGACATAATTCCTGTAGAGAATTTAAAACTAGCGATGATGAGAACAGCTTCATTGCCTCTCCAGAGGCAAGTCACTACAGTGTTTCACCCACTTACCCATGAAAACTCTGAAAAGAGGAACATACATCCCCCAGATGATAGTAACCATGGTGCCCTGCTGTTTTGAAGCAAAAGCATCAAAATTAATGGAGTTATGAAGCATCCCAATGTTTTCACAAATTTTCTACTAAATAGCTTGCAGGTCTTATACAAATAAATTTGATGGAAATTTCCATATGTATCCTTTTAACCTACATAGCATTTATTTGTTGTAGATGAAATAAAATTTAAAAAAATCCCTACATAGTGTCAAAGCAGTATAGCAATGAAAGATTTCCTTTCATTATTTTCTTAAAAGAAGAAAGCAAAACAATTTATCTAAAGGAATATTTGCCTTATAGGAGGTCACTTATAAATGTGTCACCTAACAAACCAAGTTTTTTTGGCTTGTTATTTGCCTGGCTCATGGTAGGCTGTGATGGTAACAAAAAATCTACAGCAGTTCCTATAAAGGAGTTATGGTTGGAGTGTACTGATTGCTGTTGAATAGATTAAAAGGCAATCGTTGCAAGGAAGGTTGTTTGGAAGTCCTCTACTTTCACTTACAGATGACATGGAGTCAGATTATGTTTTCATTGTTGTTGCTTGGGACATACTAATGCAAAGATCACTGGATAGACTTTGTACTGCAGTGGTAATCAGCATGTCTGTGATAGAGTCACGGAGCTAAACATTCACTTTGTCAGATGAGGTCTATCAAAGAGGCAACTGTGTCTTTGAATGCCCCTTGTCTCCTTCAGTGAAACATTGGAGATGCCTGGTTTCTCTTTTTTTCTTTTTGTGGCTGCTGTTTTTCTTTTCTTTTCATTGGATTATTATTCATAAACAGTGTAACTGTTGTGACAGGGAATCTAAAGGGAAAAAGGAGCTTTTTCTTTTTATAGACACATAGTTTTGAAATGTTTACCAAGAAGTCTGACTTCCTGGTTTTATTTTATGTCATTTTTTTTTTTTTTTTTTTTTTTTTTTTTTTTTTTGTTGAGGAAGAATAGTTAGTTCACAAGGAGTCTGCAATTCTTTAACAAAAATATTAGGAATCATAGAATAGTGGTAGTTGTCAAACAGACAGTATTCAAGTTTACTGAGTTTAGAGGCCAAGAAGAGTAAATACTGAGTTTAAATATTTTGACATATCACAGGAACTTTCATGAAGCTGAAATTTTTAATAGAGCAACCTCAGGAAAGGAGGAAGGTTAGGGTAAAGAATCTCAAAAGATAACAGTTGGGAAAAGATCAGACCATAAACCCAAAGACCAGTGAACAAAAAGAAGGCATTCAGAATTATTCTCTAGAGCTTTATATGTTCAAAGACACTGAATACAAAAGTTCTAGGGCCTTATTTGTATTCTGTAATGGCAGCAAAAGTAGGAATGTTCCAATTATAGTATTCTATTTTAGTAACAACTTATTCACAATTTAAAAATATGTATCAGGTTACTGTTCATACATGTTAAGGTCAAACATATGTAAAATATTTCATATTACTGGAAGTTTTTCATGACACTTGTTTCTTAGGTAGATGACCGTGGTATCAATGCAGCCTAATGATATCTGTGTGTGAATAATGAATAAGTTGAGAAATTGGAGTGCAAACTCTCCTTATTCCACCTCATTGACTTTCAAGAGCTACTTTCTACGCATCTTATATTGATGGTCAAAGCTCTGTTCTAGTCTTTGCAAGTATATATGATCAAAGAGATCAAGATGCATAGTTCCAGACAGTCAAAGCCCTGACTGTTTATTATCATTCATATTGCTCTCATGCTCATTCAAGATTTCCATGGAGCATAATTTTTAATCCACAAGGATGCCTCCTATATTTACTGCATATCCTATGCAATTAACAGTATTTGTTTATGTCTTCTCTATAAGATCTACACATAAAAAATGTTTGAACGACACATTAGACTACTTTCCTAGAATCTAAAATAAAAGCATGGCCCACTGAGACCCCAACAATCTCATAGAGTAGAACAGGACTTAAAATAATCTCAAAATAGTATATTTTTCATAATAGAGTAATTTATATGCAAATGTCCTCAACCAAGTAAAGTTCCAGGAATCTACTTTGTTAATGAACATATTTTTTCAGTCTATTGGGTTAGCAAGAGAACCTTTGACTTACCATAGAAGGTAGATTATGCAAATGATCAACAATTTACATGTCTGCATTCTTAAAAGCAGTGATTATCATGCCTATGTGTATGATAGAGTACCTATAGAAACCAGACTTTCTATTTCACACATATTATGAGTTCATTATTTTGTAAGCTTTAAACCTCCAAATTCTTCCATTTGCCAAGAAACCCTAGTCTTACTGGTCATGCTTATTTTGCATATCTTTTCTACATCATTGGACTTTAGTTATGCATTATTAGAAACAAATAGTGCACATATACTGCCTTATCCTTTTAGAAAGTACCACCAATGTAACATCTCTGGATTTAAAAATTGTGTTAAAGGAAAATGTAGTAGATTAAAAAATGCATATAAGAAATATTCAAGTAAATAAATATCTATCCAAAATATATAAAAATAAATATCCAAAATAACTGCTCTCTCATTTTTCTACTTTGGGTCCTGGTGATTTCATCTATGCAGAGGAGTGTTTCAGAGTGTTGTAAATATTAGCCACAGATTTTCTTTGTGTTGTTGTTGATTTACAGTGAAAACTATTCCAAGATTTTTAAAAAACTAAGAAACACATAAGTTGAGCAAAATCATGTTTTTAATAAAGTAAATGGAATAGGGTCTAAAGTAACTAACAGCCTATTATGTCCTTTTTGCATGATTGATTTTAATTATATAAGAATCAAGATAGGGGGATGGAGAGATGATTCAGTGGTTAAGAGTAATGTCTGCTCTTCCAGAGACCCTGACTTCTATTCCCAGCAACCACATGGTCACTCTTAACCATCTAAGTGTGATTTGATGTCCTCTCTGGCATGCAAGTTTATGTGCAGATAGAAAACTCATATACATAAAAAAAAATAACTAAACAAAGCAAACAATTAAATAATTTCAGCAACAAAAAAGAAGTCAAGATCTACTGTGCATAAGTAGCTGGGTAGATAGACTACCAATGAGGATCCTATATACATCTGCCTTTTTGTCTGAAAACAGTAACAATTACGATGTCTGACAACAGTTTTTTTCTATTTATCTCATAGTCACTCTCTTTTCACTGCCAGTTTCTCTGACGCAGACTTTTTCTGAAGCAAGGTTGGCCTCAAATGCATGATCTTTCTGCTTTAGCCTCACTAGTTCTGGGGATACTGGCAATGCCCTCAAGAACAGCTGACGTTATCTTTCTAGCATTAGATACAGTCATAATCATTAGAGTTATTGTCAATCATAAAGTAGCACAAATATATTAGCACAGGATGTAAAACTACTATAAAACGTAAATATGAAAAGTAAAGTGGTCACGAGAGCACAGTTCAACAAGACTCCACAGAGCACATCAGGGCATATGCACAGACCCTGCCAAGAGAGCCAGATACTTGCTGTCTCTCACTACAGCCAAGGAGATGGCACAGCAGCAACCATGAGACCTTGCCAAGTTTACTTTTGATTATTTGAATTGACTCGTGATTTCTCTATTCTCAACTGGAAATCCTAGTGCTTGTCTAAATTGTGATGGAAACAAATCTGCTTATGGTAACTAAAAATAAAAATGATGTTGGCCTGGGAAAGAACACCTGGCTTACAGTTTCCACCCTTTGCCAGTCCTGTCTACGTGTCTGTTCCGGAGCTTTTCTCCTTGTTTTCTTTACTAAATACTGGCAAAAATAAATCTACTCATTTCTTAAATGTAATACAAACTTATTTTAGTAATACATACCCAAGACATATTTTCTCTTCCTTGCTCTCTCTTACCCTACTTGCTCTTTCTCCATTTGGGATTATGAGGGCCTAAAATGTAGAAACATAAAGTCATTTTTATAGCTTACTTCATCACCTAGCAATAGACTGGATAAATGAATGGCGGTTGATGAAATAGCTCATTTACGTTGGGAAAGGAAGAATAATAACCTCAATGGATTAGTAATTTGATTGAATAGGACATTTATGTTCTTAAGGAGTTTAGGTTTTTAGTGCTAAGAAAAATATGGATATTTTTGAAACAGAAGAATCTGTCTCTCTTCACACCGGTGAAATATACTCATAAATAACACACATAAGCCATGCACGGAAACTCTTCAGAGATAAGTACCATGACATGCAGAGTAATGCCTTATGAATATAGCTTGTCATTTCGAGGAAATTAACTTTAATGTGGTCGTGAAGATGACTTTATATTAGTTTATTATTATGGGAGGAGGAGTGAATCATGTAGACTATGTGAATAATAGTTGTTGAGTTTACAGCTGTGCTTTGCTGGCATATCAGAGAAAACCTTTTTATGGCTATATTGAGGTGAAATCTGAGGGCAAGAGCCCAAACTGGTCATGAGAGGGAAGGGTGTGAGGGCATGGGAACTTCTGTTTGCCATCCCAAGTCCATTAATGAAGAACTTGGAAATCATATGCCCTTGTCAACAATAACCTACTTGCTAATTTTTATTTTTCATGAACTGTTTTAAATTGAGATTCTAGCTGATATTGAACTTTAGAGTATGATAGTAGAGATGATGATCAAAGTCTCCAGTTTGGTTGATGCCTTATCTCACAGAGTTTACAGTTTCTTTTTTTACAAGTCTCAATTTTGAATTGCCCATTGTTAGAATTTAGGGAACTAGGCAAAACCCAAATAAGTAAATATAAATTATTGTAAATTCCCAAATGCTGAAATAATCAGATATTATATTTTTATGTGTAAAAGCCAAGTACCTTAGCTGGGGTCACAGTTGGAACAGAGAAATGGATAATCTGAATTATCAGAACTTTACATCATTAAACTCTACTAGAATAAAGGATTGTGTGCACGAACACGGGCCCTAGCTCACTGCACAGTTTAATCAACTTCTGAAATCAAACACTAGTGTTACACAATGGCTTTGTATCATCCCCTTTACTGTGTAGTGTAATTATGCAAGTCTGAGGGCAGACTGATATACCTGGATCTATTCACCACACTTAAAATCAAACATACAAGAAACATTTTCAGCACTTAGGATTAGGTTTAGTTAGGAAAAGTCAGAAAAACAGAACATAATTTGAAGGGTTTTTTCTTTAATATTTGCAGGCTACAGGGTTCTATTTGTCTTGGAACTGTACATATTTTCTTTTGATTTTTATTTCCACATACTCTTACTTGGGAAGATTGGAGGTCTCTACTCACTATGAAAAATACTTTATGTGGCTTAAGTGCATCTGTCTTCATGTACATTTTCTCAGGATAGAAGAGACTGCCTTAAGTGGAACCTCTGAGAAGATAAGTTACTGCTCTCCTCGCACTAGCTGGAGATTAAACGGATGCTACGTTATGTAGGAAGAGATCAAGGGCCAAGCTCTTTCCTAATGCCTTTCCTATTATGTGACACAGGTTTCTTCTCTTTATAACTGATTAGTAGAAGGTCAAAGAGGGTCCTCAACCATACCTCACCATAAATTTTAGGGTGCATAGGATATTTGCATTCACTAATTTGTTCAATAAATGTTTATTGACCTTTTAGTAGTTTGAACATCATTAAACAAAAACAAAACTTGGCCCTAATCTACCATATATTTTCATTTTTATTCTTTGATAACTCTGTTTCCCAAGTTCATACCAGGAGAAAGTGTCAGAATGCTATTCTCTACATAGGCTCTCCATG
Organism: Micromys minutus; assembly: GCF_963924665.1. Taxonomy (NCBI): domain Eukaryota; kingdom Metazoa; phylum Chordata; class Mammalia; order Rodentia; family Muridae; genus Micromys; species Micromys minutus. The sequence goes on from NC_137969.1 coordinate 12,592,308, forward strand.
GAGCGTCTGGTAGCAACAGCTGAACTAGCAGCAGGCACATAATAAATTTAAATAGATTCCTTTATATTTCTTTATGTGCCTCTGTGATCAAATGAGTTCGTTCCAGAATTCCTGGGTGTCTAATATAATTAGGTCTCCCTCTGTCTCTTTTAACTTTTATGCTCTTAAATTACATCATGGGTCTTCTATCTTGTATGCAATATTTTTAGAATTCTCAATATCAATGAATAGCAACTCTAGTTGAATTACTGAAAGATTCTTACTCTGTGGACCATTAGTTATAGTGGCTTTTGTGTTATTAAGTGAATATGATGTCTCTAGATGTCTTGCTTGTGAACTTGCTGCTGAGTGTTGTCAATCTAAGAATGACCAACATCATGAGCATTATTGATTTTCCTGTAAACTATTAGAAAGCTAACAGAGACAATCGTTGGCATATTAAACAAGAGTTGACTGATGCTGACAGAGTAATCCTCTAAATGAGGATCCAGGAATGTCTTTTAAAAACAGATTTCATTAAATTTATAACTTGATTTTCTCATCCACCCACTGGTTGTGGTTTTATCTTATGAGGTGTTGGATACCTCATAGCATGTATGTCCACCAGTTATAAGCCATGTCCCTAGGTTCCCATGATTATAAGACTATTCACATAATAGCAAAATTTTATGAACTTGGAAACAAGAAAAAATGTTCTATGTAATTTCTAAATATGCTCACTTTGTAAGGAGGAATTGAGAGTATGTATCATGCTGTTCTATTTAAGAATTTAGTGTTATTTAGGTCAAAGAGACAGTAGTCATCATTTACCTAGTAAATAGCAGTTGTGTATGATTTAACCAAATATATATATTTGAGAGAGAGAGAGAGAGAGAGAGAGAGAGAGAGAGAGAGAGAGAGAGAGAGAGAGAGAGAGAGAGGGAGGGAGAGAAGGGGGGCTGATAAATATTTTATTTATAAAATAAGCATTCTAAATATTTTATAAATAATTTGAGATTATTTTCTTAGGTGATAGAACTCTATGTTATATAGAACAATAAAAGAGTTTTTATTCTTAACACACACACACAAGTACACACATACATTCATGGAACAACTGTCACAATACTCTAAGAAGCTATAAAGTTGGTATATATCTCAGAAAACTTACCTCTTTTTTAAAATTTTTTTTGACTAATTGTTGACATGATTTCTTTATATATTAAGAAAATCCTTTATATTACAATCACATTTAATTTAGAAGAGAGCAAGCAAGAATATGCTAAGACTTGGCAGAAGTGGATTATGCACACAGAAGTGTCCTATGTGTCCCATGACATAACTTTATAGAAAAGAGACAATATAGAGCCCTTGACAGGGAGTTAGAGTGATAACTTTCAGTGGGGCTCCAAAAGTTAAGGTCTCAGTAGGAATGTGACAAGAGATCAGGAGACAGAGGTCAAGCTTGACATTAAATTACAGAAGTCAAAAATCGAGGTCTATGGGCTAATATAAAAATGCTTCAAAGTGTTCATTCCTGTAAAGAAAATAAATGTAAAATGATGAACAATTATCCCTCGAACCTCTGCATCACAGTTGGGTTTGTTATTAAGTAAGGGTAGCTGTGATTTTTAGGGTGGTATTTATAATGGGGAATGTGGTATCTCCCCATACACAGTAATTATACTGTCAGTGTTGGCAAAACTGTGTGGAAAAGGTAAGCCAGTAATGCTCAAAACCACAGTACTTTAATTCTTCAAATTCATGTTGCTTTTCTACTGAATGAAATATTTTCCTCAGGCAAAAATGCTTGTAACATGTTTGTCTGCAAAAGATTTATATTTTGAAATGTAATAGACAGAGGCTAGGGACTAGACTACATCTCTGACTGTAGTAACTCTATTACTTTATGATTTTCAGAAAAGTATGCCTGAGAAGAAATTATTGGATCCAAACTAGTGTTTTTGTTGAGCTACTTCAGGCTGGGACATCTATGAGTATATGAGAGAAATCTAATATTCTGAAGTAAATCAGATAGAGGTACAAAATCTAGGGTACTCCTGTGTGATGGTTTAACCTCAACAAGGGAAGCAGACAAATATATATGACAAAGAACTTTACTTCACTGCCTCTACTTGGGTTTAGTTTAAAGTTATCTCTTAGAAGGTATTCATGGAGCCATGCTGTACTTGTAATAACCATCCCAGAAAAAGGAATGGTGGTTGTAATTCAGAGAAAGGAATATCTGCTCATATACCCACGATTTCATTAACAGAGTCATTTTGGCATGGCAAAAATAAGTCAGGACTAACTTTGGAGTTAAAGAAATTTGGATAGGTTAGCCACACTGTTTTCAGAACACATTAACTCAGTTTATTTCATTATTTCAATATAATATTTATCAGGAGCTCTTATAATTAATTTCCCTAATATTGAGTATTATTTCCTCCTGTTGGGGCTTCATAGAATCAAAAGTTATTATCCTTTAATCAAAAACCAAAGAGTAGTAGGGTTTTTTCATACATGAACTGAATGAACTACATAGTTAATAGATTAGACTTGTGGTACTCTACACAGCTGTCTGACAATCATAGCTGATTAGGAAGATTTTATTGGATCTGGACAGATAACTCAGTGCTTAAAAGCACATGTTGCTCCTTCAGAGAACCTTGGCTTATTTATTAGCATCCATCTAGTAGCTCACAAGCATTTGTATCAGTTTCATAGGATCGAACTTGATTTTCTGAACTTGGTAGGTACTGGGAATGCATGTTGTACACATGCATAAGCATAAATAAACATATTAAATGAAAAAAAAAAAAAAACCAAAGAGTTAAGGAGAGGGGTAAAGGAGCTGACATGGATTGCAACCCCATAGGAAGAGCAACAATATCAACTAACCAGACACCACAGAACTCCCAGGGCCTAAACCACCACCCAAGGAATACACAAAGAGGGGCCCAGGACTCCAGCTGCATATATTATCTGGCATCAATGGGAGGCAAAACCCTTGACCCTGTGGAGGCTTGTGGTCCCAGAATACAGGGATACTAGAGGTGTGAGATGAGACTGGGTGAGTCGGGGAGCAACCTCTTAGAGGCAAAGGGGGTATAGAATGGGGGAGCTTGAAGATAGGAGATAGTTGAAATGTAAATAAATGAAATAACCAGTTAATAAAAATAAAAATAATGACAGAGTAGGGAGGGGGACATAAAATATATTATATGAAAAAAATCACATAATAGTAACAACTGAAAAGAAAGAAAAAATGAAGAATAATAAAAAGCTCATCATCGGTCGTAATGATACCTATAAGTAGAGCTTATTGGAAAGATAGTTTTTCTCATGACCATATTAATAAATGCTGCACAGTGTCTCTGTTCAGTTTCTACCGCTATGATCTGTCCATTGATGAGAGTGGATTATTGAAGTCTCCAACTATTATTGTGTGTGGTGTAAGATATGCTTTGAGCTTTAGTAAATTTTCCTTTTGGAATGTGAGTGCCCTTGCATTTGGAGAATAGATGTTCAAGACTGATAGTTCATCATGATAGGCTTTTTCCTTTGATGAGTAAAAAAGTGTACATTCTTATCTTTTTTGATAACTTTTGGTTGGAAAAATATCTATTTTATTCGATTTTAGAATGGGTATTCTGGCTTGTTTCTCGGGACCATTTGCTTAGAATTTTTTTCCCAGCCGTTTACCCTGAGGTAGTATCTGTCTTTCTTACTGAGATGAGTGTCCTGTATGCATCAAAATACTGGGTCATATTTACATATCCAGTCTGTTAGCCTATGTCTTTTCATTGAAGAATTGAGACCATTGATGTTGAGAGATATTAAGAAATACTGATTGTTGTTTTTTGTTATTTTTGTTGTAAGAGGTAGAATTGTGTTTGTTGCAAGATTACTTTTTGCTATTCCTTGGGTTGTAGTTTACAACTTGTGTTGGAGTTTTCCATCTTTTATGCATTGTAGGCCTGGATTTATGGAAAAATATTATGTACATATGGTTTTGCCATGGAATATCTTGGTTTCTCCACCAATGGTAACTGGGAGTTTGCTGGATACAGTAACTTGAACTGGCATTTGTGTTTTCTTAGGGTTGCTATGACATCTGTCAAGGAACTTCTGTCCAGAATTTTCTAGCTTTCATAGTCTCTGTTGGGAAGTCTGGTGTAATTCTGATAGGTCTGCCTTTATATATTACTTGACATCTTTCTCTTACTGCTTTTAATATTTTTTCTTTGTTTTGTACATTTGGTGTTTTGACTATCTGGAGGAATTTCTCTTCTGGTCCAATCTATTTGGAGTTCTGTAGGCTTCTTTTATGTTAATGGAAATGTCTTTCTTTTAGGGATGTTTAGGGAATTTTCTTCTATAATTTTTTGAAGATATTTACTGGGCCAAATGCATTTAACAGACATCTACAGAATATTTTGTATTAAAATAAGCAAAAACAAACAAACAAACAAACAAACAAAAGCTTCTTTTAAGCACATCACAGTGTCTTTTTCAAAATTGGCCATATAGTCAGTTATATAACAGGCCTAAACAAATATGAGAAGATTGAAATAATCCTATGCATACTATTAAATCATCATGGATTAAAGCTGGTACCCAATAACAACAAAACCATCAAAAAGCCCCCAGACACATGGAAGCTAAACAGTGCTCTAATTTATGATAACTTGGTCAAGGAAGAAATAAAGAAAGAAATTAAAAACACTTTTGAATTTAATGAAAATAAAGGCACAACATACCCACACTTATGGGACACAATAAAAACAGTGCTAAGAGGAAAACTCATAGCTCTGAGTGACTCCAAAAAGAAACTAAGAGAGCATACATACACTGACAACTTGATAGCACACTTGAAAGCTCTAGAACAAAAAGAAGCAAATACACCACAGAAGAGTAAAAGGCAGGAAATAATCAAACTAAGCTGAAATCAACCTAGTAGAAACAAAAGAACTACATACAGCAAAATCAGAAGCTGGTTCTTTAAGAAAATCAGTAAGATAGAGAAATCCTTATCCAGACTAATTAGAGGGCACAGAGATAATATTCAAATTAACAAAATAAGAAATGAGAAGGGAGAAATAACAACAGAAACTGACAAAATTCAAATAATTATCAGATCCTACTCAAAAGCCTATAATCAATAAAACTGGAAAATCTAGATGAAATGGACAATATTCTAGACAGATATCAGGTACCGAAAATTAAATCAGAATGAGATAAACCATCTAAACAGTACCATAACCCCTAGAGAAACCGAAGCAGTCATCAAAAGGTTACCAACCCCCCCCCAAAAAAAAAATACAGGACCAGATTGATTTAATACAGACTTTTATCAGACCTTCATAGAAGACCTAATACTGATACTCTCAAAACGATTTCACAAAATAGAGACAGAAGGATTACTGCCAAAATGATTCTATGAAGCTGCAATTATGCTCATACCTAAACCACACAAAGGCCATACAAAATAAGAGAACCAATTTCCCTCATGAACATTAATGAAAAAGTATTCAATAAAATTCTTGTGAACCAAATCGAAGAACACATCAAAATTATCATTCACCCTGATCAAGTAGACTTCATTCTAGGGATGCAGAGATGGTTCAATATATAGAAATCAATCTATGTAGTCCACTATATAAGCAATCTGAAAGAAAAATAAAACCACATAATCATCTCATTAGATGCTGAGAACACATTTGACAAAATTCAACACCCCTTCATAATAAAATCTTGGAACCATCAGGAATTCAAGGCCCATATATAAACAAATCAAAAACTATATACAGCAAACCAGTAGCTAACATCAATCTAAATGGTGAGAAAATAGCATATGAATACAAAAGGAAAAAGATAAAATATCACTATTTGCAATGACCCAAAAAATTTGACCAGAGTGCTCCTAAAACTGATAACTTCAGCCACGTAGCTGGATATATAATTTATTCAAAGAAATCAGTAGCCTTCCTCTACTCAAAGAATAAACAGGCTGAGAAAGAAGTTAGGGAAACAACATCTTTCACAATAGTCACAATTAATTTAAAATACCCTGGTGTGACTCTAACGAAGCAAGTGAAAAATCTATATGATAAGAACTTTAAGACTCTGAAGAAAGAAATTGAAAAAGATCTCAGAAGATAAAAAAATGTCCTATGATTATGGATTAGCAGGATTAATATAGTAAAAATGGCCACATTGCTAAAAGTAACCTACAAATTCAATGTAATTCCCATCAAAATTCCAACTCAATTCTTTATGGAGTTAGAAAGAGCAATTTGCAATTCTTTTGCTATAACAAAAATGCAAGATAGGGAAAACTATTCTCAACAATAAAAAAACTTCTGCGGGAATCACCATCCCTGACCTCAAGCTATATTACATGTCAATCATGATAAAAAAAAGGAACTGCATGGTATTAGTACAAAGACAGGCAGGTAGATCAATGGAGCAGAATTGAAGATCCAGAAATGAACCCATATACCTATGGTTTCTTGATCTTTGACAGAGGAGTTATAAATGTTCAGTAGAAAACAGATAGCATCTTCAACAAATGGTGCTGGTTCAACTGGCAGTCAGCATGCAGAAGAATGCAAATTGATTCATTCTTATCTCCTTTTACAAAGCTCCAGTCCAAGTGAATCAAGACCTCCACATAAAACTAGATACATTGACATTAATAGAAAGGTAAATGAGAAAGAGTTTAGAACACTTAGGTAGAGGGGGAAATTTCCTGAACAGAACACCAATGGCTTATGCTCTAAGATCAAGAGTTGACAAATGGGAACTCAAAAAATTGTAAAGCTTTGGTAAGGCTAAAGACACTGTTAACAGGCCAAAACAGCAACCAACAGATTGGGAAAATATCTTTATCAATTCTACATCTGACAGAGAGCTAATATCCATTATATAGAAAGAACTCAAGATGTTCCAGAGAGTCTAATAATCCTATTAAAATGGGGTACATCTAAACAAAGAATTCTCAACTGAGAAATAGCAAATGTCTAAGAAGCACCTAAAAAATTTTCAATATTCTTAGTCATCCCATAAATGCAAATCAAAGCAATCCTGAGATTCCACCTCATACCAGTCAGAATGGCTAAAATCAAAATCACAGGTAAGAGCAGATGTTGGTGAGTATGTGGAGATAGAGGAACGGTCCTCTATTTTTCATGGAATTGCAAGCTTGTACAACCACTCTGGTAATCAGTCTGGTTTTTCCTCAGAAAACTGGACATAGTAGTACTTGAGGACCCAGCTATACCTTCTGGTCCTCCAAAATATAACAACGATACATGCTAAACTATGTTCATAGCAGCCTTATTTATAATAACCGGAAGCTGAAAAGAACCCAGATGTCCTTCAACAGAGGAATAGATACAAAAATAGTGGTACATTTACAAAATTGAGTACTACTCAGCTATTAAAAACAATGACTTCATGAAATTTCTGGACAAATGTATAGAACTAGAAAATATCATTCTGAGTGAGTCATAAGAACACTTGTGGTGTGCACTCACTAATAAGAAGATACTAGACTCCAAATCTCAGAATACCCAAGAAACAATTCACAGACCTTGTTATGCTCAAAAAGAAGGAAGGCCAGAATGTGGATGCCTTAGTCCTTCTTAGAAAGGGAGACCAAAATACTCATAAGAGATGTAGAGGAGTGGGGACTGAAGGAAAGATCATCGATTTACTGCCTTACCTGGGGATCCATCCCATATATAGCCACCAAACACAGTCACTACTGCTGATGCCAAGAAGCGCTTACAGGCAGGAGCCTTGTATGGATGTATCCTCAGGATGTCCTACAGGAGTCATACTAATACCGATAAGGATGCTTGCAGCTAACCATTGACTGAGCATGGGTACCCCAATGGAGGAGCTGGAGAAAGGACTAAAGTAGCTGAAAGTAACAACGCCATAGGAACAACAGCAATATCAACCAACCAAACCCCTAAAAGCTCCCAGGGACTAAAACACCAACCAATGAGTACACATGGAGAGACACATGACTTCAATTTCATGTGTACTAGAAAATGGCATTGTCTGAAATCAATGGGAAGAAAGACATTTGGTCCAGTGAATGCTCATTTTACTAGTTTACGGAAATTCCAAGATGCCAAGGTGGAAGTGGGTGGTTTGGAGTGGGAGCATCTTAATGGTAACAAGGGGATAGTTAGGGGTGGGGACGTGAGAAGTGGGAATGGGGATAACATTTGAAATGGACATACAGAGAATATCCAATAATAAATGACGATATGAAAATAAAAGCTGCACAGTAATTGCTAGTTTCTCTAGTTAGTTAGACCTCAATGACTTTCGTGTGGATTGTAGAGATATTGAAGAAATTCTATCAAAGTAAGTTCATCCTAAGTTCCTTTAATAAATGTTTCAATGAATGTTTGTATGAATAATGTAAGAGCCAATGACTTTCTTTTTCTTCTTGCAGTTATAGTACCAGAAGCACAATGAAATAAAATGAAATGCATATGAGGAAAGTGGCAGATTTCTTCAAGAGAAAAGCAAATTAATTTTTATGTGATAACTTTTTTTCCATTAGTGCTTCTGTGAGTGATGTGGCTCACCCCTGACATTTGAACTCCCACACAATTTTTAGAGCAGATAGAGTTTTCCTGTTTCTTGAGCTTGATGTAAAGGCAGCACAATGAATTTCAACCCACTTTTCTAAAATGAAATGAAAAACAATGTATCCTTTCACAGAAATGGCGAAGACGCCCAGTATCCCAGGGTCTGAACACAGAGGCATGAAGGTGGCACTGGGAGACTTTGTTCCACTTCACTAAGGAGGATGCTGTCTGCTTACCCATCATACAAAAGAATGGTTTCTAAACACAGAAAGTTGGAGGCTTGTTATAGAAAACGTGGCACTATAAAATACAAAGCTGGCAGAGATAACTTTAAGAGCCATAGGTCAGACTGTCCTTTTCTGCATTCTCTTTATCTCAGTGAATGTGCTGAGTGTGTAGGAAAGTTGAAAGGCATAAAGCTCTGTCTCTCAGAACCTATTTATCAACATGTCAAAGGCTACAAGATCCTATTCCAAGCTCCCAGTTTCTTTTTATCCTGTCCTGAAATCCTTCTCTCCCATCTCCACGTGTCTCCTTTCTTCATTAAATTATTTCTACACTTGTTTCTTTCTCCCTTCCCCAAATGTTTCCTTCATACTGTCCTTGCATTCCCTCCTTCGTCTAATTTCACTCCCTCATACTTTCTTACCTTTCAGCACTATCTTTGCCCAGCCCCTCCTCTCTCTGGCCTTTCCCTCACCCATCCTGCATTTTTGATAAGGATTTTCCAATAAGGCTACCCTCACACAATGAACAAGAGAGATTGGCAAGCAGACAAATACCTGGGGAGACTGTAAATTAGCCAGCATGCCTAGGACAAGAGAGATGGATAGTTTCCAGCCTACCAGAAACATAGAAATATTGTCATTATTGAATATAATCCACAACTCTTGGGAGAAAATTTAGAAATTTTACTCTATTATCAAAGGGAAATACTAACTCAAAATGGACAAAATATGTCTTTAGGCTATATTTCTTTTAGATTATAAATTAACTTCACATCTCATTTTTTTTCCTGAGGTGGAAAAAGCTGATGACTGAGAGACTACTTATGCCCAATGCATCTGCTATAGAATCCCATAGTTAATTTTAGAGCACTAGCAACTTCAAAATTAAATGAAATTCCTGGATTCTTTAGTCAAAGTGCTCATTTTCATTCATCTGATTCAGGGCTTCTATTTTTAAGAATAACTCAAGCTTGTGAAGCAGTCTCTAAGAATGAGTTAAGCCTGTGAAATGTAATAATTTTTTCAATGCTTCTACTGAATCTATAAGTGGGTTTTATATATTGTTTATATTGATATTTTTCCTACATGATATAAGCTGGGTTATCAAGAGGGAAACTCAGTTGAGAAAATGCTTCTATCAAGCATTGTCCTATGGGTACGCATGTGGTGGATTTCTTGATTTAAGATTAATGTGGGAAGGCCCAGCCCACTGTAAATGGCACCATTCCTTGGCAGACAGTCTTGGGTGATATACAGGTTGAGCAAGGCACAAGGAACATGGCAGCAAGCAGCATTCCTCCATGGCTTCTGGTCAGTCTTGGCCTCCACGTTTCTACTTTGAGTCCATGATGTGTTTTCCTGATGGTGAACTGTTATGTGGAAATGTAACTAAAAAGCAAACTTTTTCTTTCCCCAAGCTGCTTATGCTCATAATGTTTTATCACAGTGATAGAGAGCAAACTAAGGAACATGAGAAAATGTATGTATTCCTGTTACCTGTTCTCCTAAAAAAGCACTAGTGTTCACAAGGCTAAGATAGTCTCTTTATTTTCTTTGGTATCTACTTGAGAACAAAAAGCCTTTCACATTAGTGAACTATTAATAAAAATAGTTGCAATCAAACTTTGACAAAACATCTATAAAATAGATGCCTCCCGATGCCTTGTATATAGACTGTCCTCATTTAACTCTCTACAAGAATTGGGTTTTGTCAGTTGGGTAGATAGTATCGTTCTCTTTACTCACAAGAAAAAAAAAGTTTAGATATCATGACTAACTAGGACAAAGCTATGAGCAGCAGTTAGAAGAGAGCTACAGTGTGTTCAGATGATTTTCATCTATAGACTTTGTTCTGTGTCCAATAGAGAGTGAATACCCAGTCAATTTTCTCCTGGTTTATTAGGGAGGAAATAGAGAAACAGAAAGAGTGAGTGAGTGAGTGAGGGAGTGAGTGAGTGAGTGAGTGAGTGTGAGAGAGAGCAAGAGATAGAGAGATAGAGATGCAGAGAGACAGGGTAAGAGACAGACAGACAGAGGACAGAACGAGACAGAGATAGACAGAGAGAGACACGGAGACACAAAGACATAGAGACAGACAGAGACAGAGAAAGAAAATTACATTGTTTAATGGCACTGGGGCCATACGTTTTCAGACGTCTACATGAAAGACTGGTGCTCAGATCTCCTATAACCAGAGCTGTACTGGGGAAGCTGGAACATCAGTGGATGTGAATTTGGGCTTCAGTAGCTAAGTCCACCTGACAGACCTTCAAGCAGTGCAGAATTCTTCTGTCCTCAGTTTTAGGCAAATCTTTAAAGTACACAAAGGACCAGAAGATAAGTATCTCTTTACCAACACAGAGTCTATAAGATAATGAAAATGTGGAACACAGTTTTATAAGAGTAGCCTGGTACAGTTTCAAAGAAAAATACTATACAAAAAACCAATAAATATTGGATAACAGCACAACTTAGAAAAAAGGCCTACATAGTTTGCTCAACTGTTGCTTCTTAAATTCCTTAGGGATTGCTTCTAGAACACCTTTAAAAAGCCCATCTTTTAAAAACATTTAGAATGAGAAAATTTTTCATAAATCAAAATAATATAGGCAATCATAAGACAAAGTTTTTTTTTTTCAAAATATATAAAAATATTGACCTGCTGTGGTTCTGATGGAGTCCACAGCAGAAAAGCGATAATTGGATGGTGTAACCCAAATCAAAATATAATGTGAGTTTGTGGGTTCTGTCTGTATAAGAAGCAGAGATGTAGGATCTGATCACCAACTGTTCTTCAAAGCAAAAGTCTAAAGATCAGAAAAAAAACTCTGACTAAACACATTTAAGATGTGATGTTTAATTCTGAATTTAATATGAGACGTGTTTCTGATCTATCTCAGCTGCATTCATCTTAACCTTTTTGTGGAATAAAAACGTCTAATTTTGCACAGTCTGTGTGTGTGTTAATCTTAAGATGAGTTTAAAAAATTCAGGACGTTTGTTTGATATTGTATCCTGCCTGGAGAGACAAAGCAGGTGCCTTTAATATTTTCTTGTCATGGAGCTTCTTTGGAAGTTAAGTCACAACCCCATTATTTTTCCTTTTGACTCAATGTTACACTTCATCTCAAACATTTTAAAAGTAGAAATTTATCAGTTGAGAAATCTTTCACATCTCCAGCCCCAGTTGAAGAAGAAGCCAATCCCAAGCCACCTTCCCCCCCCTAGTTCCTGCTACCTTGGCTGAGAGATATGCATGAGGGTAGGTCACCTGCAGGTAGGCCTGAACAGGAATTTACAAAGGCATTCCAAAAGGACTTTATTCCATGATAAGCAGTGTGAATTTACCAGTGCCTTTACCATGCCAGGAAGTGAGCAGTTTGCAGACTGCATTAGGAGGCTGTCCTTTACAGCACATACTTAAAGAGTGAGCAGTTTGCAGACTGCATTAGGAGGCTCTCCTTTACAGCACACACTTAGTGGCAGTATTATCACACGCTGGCCCATTGACTGATTTTCCTGAGGAAGTTCAGAGCCCTGCATCGCTATGTGATTCCCCACCATGGCGGGGTCTTGAATATTTAATCCAGCCACTCTGATGAGAAGGAGCTATCACAGCCAGTTCCAGGGGAGCCTGTGCTGTAAGATGGTCTTACACTGATCTCACAACTGCCTCCTTAGAGCACACTCAAGGACATGCAAAGGTGAGAAGAGGGCTGGCAGAATTTTTTTTTTTTCTGTAGTTGGTTAAGGCTGCACTTGAGAGAGGAACCGGAGAACCAGATGATTTCAGGTGTTTCTTTTGACTGAAGTGTAGGATTTGGCTTTGTGTAATTTCAACAAGAAAGTAGAAAACTTGGGAGAATGGTCACAGTGTTTCTTGCTGGCATAGCACTTTGCCTCCCAAGGTGTGTGCTCTCTTGTGGAATGTAATGTGCAGGTTGTGTGTGCTGGCAGCATTGCTGCTTGCAATTATATGGTGAACGTAATTATTAGGTGCTGGACTGGGCTAGAATATGAAATTCTCTGCCTCTTTTTATTTATTTATTTATTTATTTTTTAAATCTAAAAATTGGCCTGACATATTAGTGAAGTTATAAAAGTTTCAATGAAAAATGTCATAAAATATTCTTACTAAGATGCTGTCGCTGAGTAAATATATTTATTTGATTACTTAATGCTATTGTGTCTAATATTTTTGATGTTTTTGTAGAACCCTTTCTTTTTCTGTGTGTGTTTGGCATATATGGCTCATGTATGCAGATGTACATGCTTGAGACAGTTAAGTTGGTCATTTATCCTGTTCTATCATGTTCCAATATACTCTTTTGGGATAGGGTCCCCCACTGAGCCCAGAGTTAGGCTGGAGGCCTGCAAGCCTCAGAGATCCCCCTGTCTCTGCATCAGACATCACCAGCTTTGTGTGGCTTCTTATACAGGAAATGAGATCTAAACGTGGCCATAACTCTCACTTACCTCTCCATTCTGCATAAATAAATCCCTTAGTACTGAAGAACCCAAAGAGCTTCTCCCTTGGTTCCCTTCTTATTTCTCTGAATGGTTAAAATAGTTCTTTGATTTCACAGTTGCTATTTTAACCACTTTCTAGTTTTGTTTTTTAATTTTAATCTTCCCCTTCTTTTGAAAAAAAACCTAACATGTTTGTTTGTTTGTTTGTTTGTTTTTGTTTTATCATAAGTAGTTTCAGGAAGTTCTATCTTAAGTGAAAAATAATGTGCTGCTATTTATAATCGAGATTACATGACCACAGCCTTGCAGACTACCTTGGTTCTTTTAAGAGTCTATTGACATTCACTTTCATAGCCTTCTACTACAATACTGACATGGGGGTGACCTTTAGCATTGGCTTTTTATTTTTATTCTTTTGAAAATGTCCAGGATTCCCCTTCATATCATGGTAAACCTAACTCCCTCCCTATGTCTGTTAGATAGAAACTTAATAAATCTTATAAATCAAGTCACCACTTATGCATGTCAGATGAGGTTTAAGGAGGGTGCAACCAATATATTGTTTTTCTAAGTACGCTTTTGTTCTTTACCTTGTCACAGAAGGCTCAGAGTTGCACAGAGTTGCTTCCTACCTCACAAAAGAATGAGGCAGACACTTTCATGCTTCTTCCTTTCAAAGGACACAAAGACATTGTTAGGGGTTCAGTTTACTTACAATTTTTATTGGTCCAACAGTATCTGTGTCTGTAACATAATAACAATAACAATAACTAATTTTCAAAACAAATTAGCAGAGTGAAGGATTACTAAATTATAAGCCTAATTTTTGTTTTGAAATCACTTGGCATTCTAAGCAAAAGCAAAGGCCAGAGTCCCCAAGTCCTGTGTGCTCCATTTAAATAGAGTAGGCAGCTTTACAGGATGGGCGAGACTGATAACTTCTCGTGAAGCCAAATGAACATCTAATTATTTGAAAGCTGCCTATTGATTGCTTTTTATGTGAACTGCAAATGAGGCTTCCTTGAATTCTTGAGGTGTGTTCTGAAGTAGAAGTTTGGTGATCAATTCCCAGGACTACATCTCAGACTCTCAGTCCTGCAGGTTATTTAGAAGGAATATCTGGTAAGTTGAACGGACTTTTATTGAGCCTTGGTTTTGTGTTCTTCAGTTTACCGTGTGGCTGTTCATTGACTTTTCATGCCCTGTGAGTGGCAGCTATAGATCACTTTGATATTTCTAATTGTATGTTTTATAAGAACTCAGGGCATGATAAATTAATAATCTTTCCTACCCTATGTCAAGAATTTCCAAGTAAGAATACCAAAGAATTATATGAACTTGGACATTTTTTACTGTTTCTGAGATATCAGAAAAAGGTTAAAAACTTTACAGAATTAAGGAACATCATTTTAAGACTTCCAGTAATCTCATTGGATAAGCTTAAGAACAATTAGATTCTTAATATTGTACAACAAATATGAGTCACGGTAAACAGTTTGATGAATAATTCAAGTATACAGTGGAGTCTTTTGTATTGCCCAGCAAAGAAGAAAAACAAACTTTCTCATGAAGAAAATAATTGGTATGCATTTCAACAGGACATGGTTTAAACTCATTTTGTGAAATACTGCACTTAAGGATTCAGACCCTCTTTCTTAACATATTGATGTGAACTCATGGAAAAGAGCCTACCTCTCACTCCTCCCACCTTTGGAAATTTCTCAGATAGACATTGAGATTCTTCTTCAGGTTCACCCATCTTTGGGCTGGGTGTGTCTCTTTAGCATCCTTTTGGGTCCTTTGTAAGTGCAATGCATGCAGCTTTTTTTTTTTTTTTTTTTTTAATTTGGTTCTCTGTGTCTGCAAAACATGTCTTGTCCTAGCTTCTATAGTAGAAACATAAAGTCATTAGGTAAGGCCATGAAGTCCCATGAGGGAGACTTTGTTCTAGATGTCCAGAGTTTCAGTTGTCTGCCTTTCCAATACCATTCATGCCTTGACTTCCCTGGGAACACTTGAGTAGTTCACCCCGCCCTGAACACAATGTAAAAAAATATACCTTAAACACTCACTTTGTAGAAAGTGTTATAATTCTTTGTCCCTGTTTCATTAGGGTTTCCATTGCTAAGAAGATACACCATGATCAAAGGAACTCTTAAGGAGGCAAACATTTAATTAGGGCTGGCTTACAAGTTCAGAGTTTCAGTCTGTTTTCATCAGGGCTGGAAACTTGGCAGCATCCAGGCAGCCAAGGAGCTGGAAAAACTGAGAATTTGACATCTTGGTCCAAAAGCAACCAAGAAAATACTGGATGGAGTCCACCGCTACAGTGCCTCACTTCCTCCAACAAGGCCAAACCTCCTCATAGTGTCAGTTCCCATGGACCAATCATATTCAAACTACCACAATCCCTTTAGTTTTAGGCATTTTGTGAGAGTGGCCTGGAGGCTACTTGTCTGTGTCTTTGGAATTTGAATTTTACCTGGTACTTCTGTGAATCAATTTATAGATGGATATTTGTTTTGTGTTTTTATTTTTAATACAAAGGTGAGACAGAGGCCCCATCTCTTCTAAAGATTTAGTGTTCTTTGGATGACATTAAAATTATGGCAGAAATGTTCACATGTGCTTTAGGCCCTACCCAGAATACTGTTTAGAAGAATTTGACCTAGGGACACCAAAGAGGCCCTTCCTGTTAGAAGGTGTGATTTTTGATTTGCGCCTTGCTGACAGAGCCATCACTGAAGTGGATGTGAGCAGTCACAGTATGTTGGCTGGCTCTTTATTCACTGAAGTAGGTGACTAGTGATGTTTCCTGAATAATAATGGGCCTGGCACGGGGCATTCTTCTCTAATGGACAGCAGCTCATTTGCTGTTTTATCAAGACCCACTTTCAGAGCCCGTGACTTTGCCGCAAGGCTCTCTTCTGTTTCTTCTTGCAGCTCCATGGCGTGCTGTTTCCACATGGCACATGTTTAATTTTGTGACTTGTGACAATTTGAAAAACAGAACAATGTGTACTCCCACTGAGATACACAGAATGCTCCAAGATGAACTGAGAGGAGCTGATTTGCAAGGAACACTACCCTGTCATAGGAATCTTCTTGGACTCTCCTGGGCTCTTCCTCTTTTGAAAAGAGGCCAACAGACATTGTTTTCCATTTTAAAGAGGAATGGGGGGGGGGCAAGTAAATACATCACTGAGTTATTTATACTCGGATGTTGCCTTCTCTGACACATCAAATAAGGAAAAAAATGCCTCTAAATGCAATTAAAAGAAAGATATGTTGAATAATACTCAAACCTTAAAAATCTCTCACCCCTAAATTTACGAATTTCAGGAGTTACAACATAGAAGCTTCAATTTATATCTTTCTTATCACATTTTGAGCAGGTGAATGAGATTTGCCTTCAAGTTAAATTTAGGGTTAACTCTGATATGAGGATTGTTCGTAGTCAGTATACCACATGCCTAGGGTGTTGAGGGGTAAACGCTTAACTTCATGAGCTACTGTGCGGTTCCCTCACATTTCGGTGCCGGTTCCAGAGGCTTGGGTGAAATGGCTCTGAAACATTAAGCACACCACCTTATCGCTGATACTAAATTTTATATTGTTATATCTAGTAGTTTTGCTTAATTCAAATAGGCTGACAATTTTATTTTCTTTTTTAAAAAAGATTTGTTTATTTATTCTATAGAAGTACACGGTAGCTGTCCTCAGACACACCAGAAGAGGGCAATAGATCTCATTTAAAGACTGTTGTGAGGTACCATGTAGTTACAGGGAATTGAACTCAGAACCTCTGGAAGAGCAGTCAGTGTTCTTAACCACTGAGCCATCTCTCCAGCACTAATTTTGTTTTCTAACTCTTGCTTTCACTTTCTAATTTTCTGATATTTAAAATTTATCTTCCTAATTTTTTTTGTGTGTGTGTTTTTCTGAGAATTAGATTCGGCAATATTATTTCCTTACATATTCTCCAGTCCTGTCTCATAGAGGCTATGTGCTATTGGCATTTCTTGGTTATACTACAGACCTGGGCTGGGAAGTGAAACAGACAGTCTGTTCTGAGAGTTTCTGCACACAATTATGTGCAGGTTACTGACCGACTGTCCAGAGAATATAAAATTCTACATGCTCATAAAGTTGGTGCATGCATATTCTAGTTAGCCACCACATAACTGAAATCAACTTCCCACAGCAGAACCTTCATCTAAAGGACCGTACAAGATTGGATGATGACAAGAGAAATCCATCTGTGAAGGATTGTGCATAAATGAAGCAGCCCTGAGAGAGACAGCTTTCTTTACAGTAGAACATACCAACTGGATAGTCAGTACCAGTTGGTCAGTCCTGAAAACATATAGGCTGAGCAGCTTGTCCTTAGAAATACATGTTTGTACCCATATTCACAGGAAAACAGTTAACGAAAAAGAGAGTTCAAGAACCTGAAAGAGAGGATGGAGAAATATTTAGGGAGTCTTCGAGGGAAGAAAGGGAAGAGGGAAATATATACATTTCTATCGTCACTGTATGAGCCATCAAATTTATTTGCATCCTGCCGACAAATGTTCTTGTCTCAATTTTTATCCTGGATATTTTAATAGAAAAATTTTGATATTTCTATTGCAATTTTACTTTTCAATCATAATAATATGTAATGTATTTTCATGTGTTTATTACCCATATTTTGGTTTTGGTGAAAAAATGTTTGCTTAGTTTCTGCTCACATTTGAATTGGACTTTGTATGTTTATGTTACTTAGTTTTAGAGTTCTCAGTATATTGTGGATTCTAATTTTTGTCAGGGAAGTGCATATAGTAAATATTTAATTATGCTCTGTAGCTTGTCTTTTATCTTCTAATGAAAATCTTTGATAATGGAAGTGTTAAATTTGATGTTACCCAGTTTTCAGTTTCTCCTTTTAAAAGTCACATATCTGTAGTCAGGATACAGCTTCTTTGCCTAGTTACTGAAGAGATTCCTCAGATTTTTTTTATTAAAATCTTGTTTTTTTATTGCTTTTAAAATCAGAATTACATCTGCTATTGCATACTGTGTGGACCTCTCTATCTTGTTCTGGCTGATCTTCAATATGAAATCCTTTCATTTACCTTCCACAGTGATTAAATTTAAGGCATACACCATGATGCCTGTCTTTCTGAAACTTCCATAGCTTTCCATTTTACACTGAAGTTTATGATTGATTGTGACCTATACTTTTGATCAAGACATAGGAACTTGATCTAGGTCCATTTTCATATGGATGTGGACTTCTGTGGTGTAGTTAATGGATGATTTTTATTCCATTAAACTTTTTCAAAAACTCTGTTGTTCATAAACAAATGGCTTTAATGGGTTTTCTTTTGTATTGGTAAGCATCTTGCCTTAAGTCCCATGAGGTGAGCTATGTATGGTTTTATAAAATAAGTTTTCCAAATAATCAAAGACATCCAATTTTATTTTACAGTAATTTAATTTATATAAATATATCTTCAGTAATATTCTTTGATGCATGTGCGTGTGTGTGTTTTCTTACATCTAGGTACATATGGGAAAAAGTGACTCCAAGCGTGATTGTGTGAAAGTGGTGATTAGAAGAATATTAGGTTTAAAAGAAGAGAGTTCAATCAATGGTAATAGAACTCTCAGAGAAATGTAGGCATTAAAGATATGGTCGTATTGATAAAAATGTGGGTCTGTGTATAAAGATGGTAAGCTAGACACCACAGTTTGCTCTCTACCCCACAAGAGGATAAAATGGCACATTTTTACTTCACAAATCAAGAAGAAAGAGGCTCCCCCAAGATCTGAAGATGTAGGTGCTGATCCCAAGCCTTCTAATCTATACAACAGACAGAAATAAATGTGTTCCATAAGTCACCTGTTCTCCCTCATATCTAATATTGATAGCAAGTTGAATAATACCTAGACTCTTATACACTTGACATCTAGAGGCTTTATAATAAATGCCACTTTCATGAATACTTAAAGATGAACAAATTAATTAAAAATACTGTTCACTTTAGAGCAAATTTGAGATTTTCTAACTTAAAAAAAGGTTCAAATTAGAACCTGTAGTTTTCTCAACTTTAAAAATGCCCTGAGTTCTTAATCTCAATGTTTCCTTTTATTTTTAAAATTTTGATTGACACATGAGTTCATATATTTTTAGGATATGATATAACCTGGATATGTTACATTAGATCATCCAGTTAATATGCATTTACTGTGATTCTACTTATTAATTTTGATAGAAGCATTTTGAATGAACTTGTAGCAGTTTTGAAATAGAAGCAAGCGTCAATGTCTTTGGTTAGCATATGACATAAAACGGAAATAAAATATTTTTCTAGTTAACTGAACTTTGGGCTTTGATCACGATTTCCCATTGTGCAACCCCCAACCCTCATCCTCTTCTACCCAAGATTTCACTGTTTGTGTGCACAAGTCAGACACACCTAAATGTGATGCAAAGTAAAGACACACAGTAGTGGCTTTTCTTTTCTTTGTTTATTGGTGATAATATCCTTCACTTTCATCCATATTGTCACAAGTAACAAATTTTCCTTATTTTTTAAGGTTGAACTTTTATTTATTTATTTATTTCGGATACATTTTTTAAGGTTGTAATTAAGTACTTGTGGGTATATACATACACACACACACATATATGTAACAATAATATAGGAAAAGAGGCTATTAATTTGAGGGGATAGGAGAGAGACTAGGAAGGGCTGTAGGGAGGAAAGGGGGATGTGATACAGTTCTGTTTTAATTAAAATATATTCTTTTTTGGTTGTTGAACTTCACATAGTCTGTGAGTTTTTTCTGGGGTGTTCAGAGCTTTCTGGAGTTAGTATCCCATTATCAGTGACTACATATTATGTCTGTTCCTTTGTGACTGGATTTTCTCACTCAGGATGATATTCTCTAGATGCATCCATTTTCTTAAGAATTTCATTAAGTTATTGTTTCTGATAGCTGAGTAGTACTCCATTGTGTAAATGTACCACAATTTTGTATCCATTCATCTACTGAAAGACATCTGGGTTCTTTCCAGCTTCTGTCTATTATAAATAGGGCTGATATGAACATTGTGGTGCATGTATCTTTGTTGTGTGTTGGAGCATCTCTGCGGTAAATGCCCAGAAGTGGAATAGCTGGTTCTTCAGGTAGTACTATGTCCATTTTTCTGAGGAACTGCCAGACTGATTACCAGAGTGGTTGTATCAGTTTGCAACCCCACCAGCAGTGGAGAAGTGTTCCTCTTTCTCCGAAACCTTGCTAGCATCTGTTGTCATCTGAGTTTTGGATCTCGGCCAATCTGACTGGTGTGAGGTGGAATCTCAGGGTTGTTTTGATTTGCATTTCCCTGATGGCTAATGATGTTGAGCACTTTCTTAGATGTTTCTCAGCCATTCGATATTTCTCGATTGACAATTTTTTGTTTAAGTCTGTACCCCATTTTTTAATAGGGTTGTTTAATTCTCTGGTGTCTAGCTTTTTGAGTTCTTTGTATACCTTGGATATTAGGTCTCTATCAGATGTGGGGTTTCATATGTGTCAGATTTTACCCATTGATGAACACTTAAGTTTCTTTTATATCTATTATAAACTGGGCTACAATGTCTACATAGGTAGCAATCTTTTTAGGATTTATTATTTTAGTATTTTTTTTAATGTAGGCCTTTATATGATTTTGACAAAGGTACAGTAACACATAATTCAGGAAAGACATTTTCTTCCACAAAAGATTACTCTAGGTACTTGTGCACAACAGCAAAACTTGACCCTCATTTTATGATTGAAAATAAATGAGAGACTAAACTTGAGACATCGAACGAAAATATCTTAGAGGGAAATGTATAAGAAAAATAATAAGAGTTTGGTCAAGGTGACAATTTCCTATACAGGTTTTCAAAACTGGAGATAAAAGGACCAAAAAATAGTAAACTAAAGATTTTTGGTAAACCAAAAGAAACAGTTAAGAGTAGAGAGAGAAAGTCCATAGATTGGGAGAAAATATGTAGAGAGACTGTATACCCCAATGCAAACAATTTGTAGAGCGCGAGAACAAGAAAGCATTCCAATCAAAATTGAGAAACTCTATGGAATAAACATTTCTTAAAAATGGGGCATATGATCCAACCAACTTGTGAAAAGTTGCCCAGTATCACTAGTGACAAGAAAAGTGCAAATTGGAGTCACAGGTGTCATACTGCAAAATTGATAAAATGGCTATTAGCAAGATGAGAGACAATAAATCTCGGTGAGGATTTGGAGGAGAGGGAACATTATCAGACACTTTAGGAACAAAAAAGACATGTGAAGTTTTCTAACACCCTGAACATCAAACCGCCATGTGCATTTTAATTGTATTTGATAGCATTTCAACAGCTCAGTGAGCGTGCCCACTAATTTTTTAAATCCCAGCTGAGTCACCCTTAATATTCTTTCTTCTATGCCCTTAGTAAATGCACCAAACCCCAGGAATTCTGTTTCCTTGTATATCCAGAAACAAATCACCTGTATTCCCACTGCAAGGTGTGCATGCCTCTGTCATTTCTCTCCTGGACCAGAGCCTCCCTATCTCTCAGGTATTTCCTCTTTTTCCTCTAGACCCATTGGAGGTCATCGTTGTCTAGCAGAAAGATGACACAGCTTTCCAGTTCAGTGACAGGTCTGGAACACTGTTGCCACTGTCTTACTCTCAGGATAACCTCAGAGGAGTCGCTCCTGAGTTGGTGCACTTCAGCAAACAAGTGGGTCTTGCCTTCTTTTAAAGATGCTGATCAAATGCCCACTTTAGCATCCTTGCCCCAAGCTGTTCTTTTTTTCTCAGAAGCTCTCAAGAGTTCATGGTGATTGCCTTTTCTCTTTCATATACGAAGCTCCCCACCCCTTTTATTTATGCCTTCCCTCTATTGCTACTCTAATGAACCAGTTATCATGGTCTTGTTGAAATATCTAGATACCTAGTTCTGCTGAGGTATAGGTACCATAGAATCAACGTCGTCACCTTTTTTACTACCATGTGCTCACTGTATGAAACTATGTCTGTTAAGCTGCTCAGTATAGACCCATTAGATAAATGCACAAATGCACTGTGGCTAATATCATCTATGTTGCATCCTTTTTAACCCTCCACCTAAAGTATATCATACACCTAAAACTACAACTTGATAGATAAATATCATTATTCAGTTAGGCATATCATATACATTGTATGTCAGTGTATTTATCTTTCCTGTGCCAAACATTGTCAGAGCTGCCATATGTATGGGATAAAAAATGTTAACATGTAGATTTGTTTTAAACAAGTTCCTCTGACTTAACAAAAACAATCCTCAAAAGTATATGATTCTTCACTAACCCATTTCGGTGGGTACATCATGAAGACTGTGGAACCTGAAGGGAAAGTTGTAGAGTACATGAGTTTTCACTTAAATGACTTTAAGACTGAGATTTCAAGCTTTCTTGTTTTACAAGAACATCACTTCATGCATAGCATTATTGAAAAAAAAAAATTACTAGTTCCAAAGAGAACTGTTCGATGTTTCAAAAATAGGGGTAGTGAGCCCTTTAAAATAAGGAGTTTGAATTTACTTTATGTTCTAAATATCAAAGAGCCAAAATTTGTATTTATACAGAGCCAGTAACAACAAATAAAAACCCCGGAGTATTAATTAAGAATATAAAGCAACCGGAGAAACTACCCAAAGCCCCAAAGACTTCTGAAATAATGACACTTTCAGAGATGCATCTGGTTTCCAGGCATTTATCACAAACTGCCTGTGTAGATTCATTCTAAGTGCCTCAGTGCCTTGTACAAATCTCGAGCCCTGGAGATTGGAAATAACAAGATGTACCTGCCTTTTAAGAAGAAGAAACCGAGGCAGTTCCTGCTCTTAGCACAACGCGGCAAGATAGCTTTGGGGTACGTTAGCCTGGGGACAGTGTACAGAGCTCCACAATTGTGGTTTCCAAGTTAGGATGTTGAGAAAGCAGACAAGGACTTCTGGTTCCCAGATACCTGAGCCCAAACAGTGCTAAAATAGTAACATATTTGGGGTATCAGACTGCTTTCTACTTCGGAGCCAGGGGTTAGAACATATCGCGGTGTGGCACAGCAGTATTTCTCTACTCTGGTAAATCCTCAAATCTGAGGAGAGTCAGCTTCTGTCTCGGCTCTCTGAATATGATCATCACTGTGTACAGGAACAGTCTCAGGTTTGGCTACAGGCAGTCTCTTTCCAATCTCTCCCTAGGACTCTGAGATTCCTCCCCAGCAGGTCTGATTGTTTAGCAGGATCTTTTATTGCTTTCCAAAGGGCTTTCGCCCCAGTGACCTGTCATCTGTTTGCTCACCTGCTTACGTGCTGATTCATTGATGAGCTGGCATCGCAAGCCCCGCCTCCCTAGGCATGGTCCGCGAGGTCGCAGTTGCTTCAGGAGAGAGGATGCTGAGAAGCACCAAAGCTGGGTTACTACAAGTGTGAAGCAGCATCTTATCTGTTGCCACAGAAGAACTTGGTGACCGTCCTGAGAGGCAGCTCTTTCTCAGTGCCCTGTTACTCTCGCGTCTGCCCTGGCTGCTATACCTTCTGATCCAGGCACCCACAGCTAATTCCCCAGGAGTTGTAAGGCAGCCTGATACATAAACTGAGACAGAAGTTTACCCCCAGAAGCTGCCTTTTTTTTCTTCTTTTTTTTTTTCCTTTTCCCTTTTCTATTGGCAAAGACTTCTGACTCTCCTCAGAGGAATACCTTGTTGCTTAAGATGAGTGGCTGTAGAAAACGGTGTAAACGTGAAATATTGAAATTTGCCCAGTACCTTCTCAGGCTATTAACAGGTTCTCTTCATACAGGTAATGAATTTTTTTTTTTAAATCAAAGCTGGCAGAGTATGATAACGGAGTTGACTCAGTGTAGAAAATGCTCACCATTTCTTTGTTGTGCTTTCTTTTTCTAATGCTGTTAATAAAATGCATTCTGGTTTGCTGACATTCCTTCTCCTAGAGACATGTGCAGAGCAGCTCTGAAGTGGGGGGTAGAACTGGGTTGTCTGAATGTATCTTTTATGTCCTCCAGGCAGCATCACTGTTAGCTGTGTCTCAGTCTAAGGAACTGTGTCTGTGATTAAAAAGAAAAAGGGGGGAAAGGACGCAATTGTGTGAAAAAGATTCCCTTCCTTTGCTTGCTGCAGTTTCTGGGAAAAGCATAAAGGCTGGCCACCCTGCAAGCAAGTGAAAGATTCTCTCCAACTCTTTGATCATTATAATCCATGGACTGTTTGCAGTATCTGATCTTGTTGCACAGCAGTGAAGGAGTTAAGGATGTTTCGTTGAGAATTCCGAGGTCCTTGGCAAATGTGAGCAAAATGTGCCAGCAGCTGAAGGGTGACATGTGTCCAGGTCCTTGATGTTTGTTTCACTGTGGTGAATTTCAATGTTTAAACCTCGACAGCATTGAATTAGAAACTCTATTTTCAGTCTATGTGCTAAGAGCAAGAAAGGAGTTTTAAGTGGTTACAAAATGATGAGAATTTACCAATAGCTTTGCTACCCATGTAATTCTTGAGTGTTGACATTAACTTAGAGACAGGCAGGACCAAAATTACCTTCCACTGATGACAAACATTGTTAATGGACTATCAAAGTTACGAGAAAACAAAGCTGTGTTAATATTATACTACACCTGAGTTCTAGCTGCAAGGAACTATTGGGAATGTAGTGGTTCTCAAATCTGAGTAATAAGGGAAAAGAAACAGATAAACAGACGGTGGAATGCAAGGATTAGAGATAAACTTGAGACTTATTTTTATCTCAAGAAGACATGGTGTATTTATTAGCACACTTTGATATGTGATGACATTGACAATATGAAAGGGGAGAAGTATTCTGAGAGAATAACTGGAAATCAGAAGGTACCACTAACTGTCCCCGGATATTAAGAGGATTCTTCCCAGCCTCCTGCTCACGCCCTGTTAATATGCTCATCCTAAGCAGTGCACAGCGTGGTGTATCTTGATTACTTGTGGTACAGTTACGGACACTCTGTGCCCAACTTTTCCAAGTTAATTCTACTTCTATCCAGTCCTCAGATTTATAGTATAAATACTTACTTGGATCAATATGCCTTTATGAGTACTTAATTTATTTGAGTTTTGCTTTCTGCTAAGGATGGATGGTGTGTCATTTGAGATACGGTTTTGGTCACTGATGCTCAATACATGATGCTTGATTTTGGTATGAAGTTAGAAAAATCGCATTTAAAAAAGTCTCCATATGGTCTAATAGCTTTATCTATGTTTTTGAGGTTAAATGCTGTCTGGTATCCTGTTTGTTTATTTTGTTTGTTAAACAATTTTCTTGAACTTTTGAATTCAAAGACCTTCATGGGGATGGCAATAGTTTTGAAGTTGTAAAGCATAAACATTAATGCTGAATAGAGTCAGCACACAGGTTGTCTGGTGACAATGTGGGTAGCTTGTATAGGAGCAGTATTTTAAAACTTATTCATTGCACATTTAGAAGTCAGTGTAGGTGGGAGCTGTTTCCCTGTTCTGCAGCAAGGAGGCCAAGGTGCTGAGGTGGGAAAGGGTGGTTGGGAGAGGGAGCATCTTCAGAGAGGCAATGGGAGGGGGAGGGGAGGAGGGGACTGTGGGAAAGGTATAACATCTGAAATGTAAATGCAGAGAATATCCAATAATAAAAAGTTGGAAAAAAAGAGAGAAGTAGGAGCCAAACATTATTATTAGATATTAAGAGAGATTGATTGGTGTCCTCAGGAATGTACCTATGGCAATTGGGTTCTTGTGAAATTTTTGTTTTCTCTTCTGGTGTGGTAATAACAAATTTGAAACTAAGCTGAATTCTTCACAACTGTTCAGAATTCTGCTTGCAAGTGCCAACCTGTGCATTTACCAGTCGCTGTGATGATATACTTTGTTCATATTGCGGATTCTAATGTAAAATTCATTAGAACACTTTTGGGTCCCTGAGCTAGTAATTAATTCGGAAGTTGGAAGCAGGGTTGAATCAGTTTAAAGTTTTTGCTTTAAGGTTAGATATGCAAGAGGTTGCTAATTGGATCCTGAATTATCAGCATATGTCTTTGTAGTTAGCAAAAATTCGGAATGATATGAACATGGGCTGATTGACCTTTCCTTTACTAATCAAAGCTCTTACACTTACTTCCTCAATCGGAATTATCTGAGATGTTGTAACATTCTTTTCACATTAAACAAGTTAATTCTGAAACGAAACACCAAGTTTGTATTTTCTGGCTGGCGCATCTCATTTTTTAATGAAATATATAGAGAGAATTTATTGCAAAGCTATATAAACAAGAATAGTTTTTGACATACCTTATTAGTGATGTCATCAGCAAGATGGAAACAATTTCCTTAGCTGCCAACTTTTCATATGTTTGACAGTGCCTCGGATTATGCATGTATAGATACATAAGTATACACATGAATAAATAATGTTTTAAAATAAATTTAAGTGAGAGACTAGAGATTAAATTGTAACTTTATTTTTCAGTTAAGATAACATGTGCATACTTTCCAAAACTTTCTTAATTACATTCCTTTACATATTAAACCACTTCTCAAAGAGTGGGTTTCGAACTCAGGTGGGCTGCCACATGAACAAAGTAAATTCCAGCCCTGGCTGAGTTGCAAAATGAAATCTAAATGAAAAAATGGATTAGAAGTAAAACAGTATTGCCAAAACATATACGTTGTTCTTATTTGAAAATATAAAAACTTTAAGATATTCTTTGTATTAATTCTGAATCATAGAAATTGGAGAGCAAGAGATACAAGCCTATGGCACCTCAGACTCACTATTATGATTTAGTGCAGGGTCAATTGTCTTACTTTCCTATCAATTTGAATCTTGTTCCTTGAAATGCTACATCAGATCTAATTCTGGGTGGGCTCATGATACACAGCCTCTCTGGAAATCTCAGTGAATGGAGACGGGTTATGGAGATGACTTTATAGTTATCTGATGCCTCAACTGATGGATAATTTGCACATCAGCACTCTACTTTATGACTTGTGCAATTACAAAGATGGGCACTATATGCATCAGCTTTTGAGCGGCTTCGTTTTTAGTTTTGTAACACAGTATGGCTATTTAAAAATGATGTGTATTTGAAGGTTATTTGGAACATATTTCCTCAAATTTTCTATATCATGTTCTTAAGAAGCAAGACCTAGGTACCTTTTTCCATTAGGAAAAATTTCTATAACATAAGTTTGAAATAGATGTTGCCTAGTGCTTGGTTGTAGGATTCAGGTTTGCAAACTACAGTTGTGGTAAAGTTCAATCCTTCACCTAAGGAAAGCAAAAATAATTTCAGCAGAAAACTCTAAGAAGCTTTGAGTTGTTGTTTAACTAATGCATTTAAGCAATTCAGATTTAATGAAAAGTACATTATTAAAAGCTAAAGTAAGAATTCATCCCGTCCTGTAGACAACTTTAGCCTGGGGATAGGGAATAAGAAAGGATGGGAAGGAGAGAATAGACCCACAGATGTAGAGAGAACATACTTTGCTATCCAAATTGGAATAAAAGGACTTTTAAATCTTTTATAATACCATTTGGATCTTGTGGATCAGGCCCTCACAAGGCTAATCGTGTAAAGAGTTAAGTACCTTAATGTTACATTTAAAAGCATGAATAGAAAAATAAGAGCTATTAACAACACCTGAGAAATGTCAAAATTGCTTTCTGGCCTTGTGCCCATGTTTTCTATCCTCTTTCCCCACCTTCAGGATCATAAATTACATCATGATTTTTTTCCAGTCCCCAGTTTTCTGGATCCACTACGTTCTGCATCTGAAGACATCATGAAATTAGATATTGACAAACTTCTAAACCCATCTTGACAAAAATGATAGGACTTTCTATTTCTCAGGTCATGTGGTCAGGCAGTGAGAAAAAAAATCTATTAATAATCTCATGATCTGTTAGTTCTAAAATCCATGCTATTTGTTATTTTGTTTTACTTTGAAATTAATCTCTTTGAGTTTGTGATTAAAATCCTTGTAGTCGATGTTGTCTTCATTATTTAAATGCATGCAAAATGGTACCTTTGTTTTTATTATGAATTATTAAATCTGTTATCATTTGTGATATTGCTATTTCTTCTTTCTGGTTGTATGCATTTCTGTGTTCTTCTGCTCAAACTTACTCTGATACAAGAACTTAAAGGATGATATTTATACTCGTACATCCAGGAGTATCTGAAATATTATTTCTTTTTCAACCAAGAGTTTACATCTTAAACTGTGTGAGGGGAATTATTCTCCTGATTAACTTCTCATGCAGGAGTTTTGGAAGGAGCTCTTGTTCAAGTCTTTGCAAGTCTTCCTTTCTGCCAGTCTGATTAAGCATCCTTGATCACAGCAGAAGCAGCAGCTGTGTGTTTGAGGTACTCGTCCCTCTTTAACTTCACAAGGAAATCTTCATGTTAGTGCTGTCTTTCTCTTTATATTATCTAGTCTTTCTTCTATAATTAGGATAGCAGGTAAGCCTGGAGGGCTTAAATACTCTGTTTTACAGATGGAAAACTGTTTTTATCACCATGACAATTTGAGAGCGCTGGGAAGTCTGATCTCATAGTCTTAGACATGATTAATTTAAAGCTCTTTTGTGCACTAATTGACTAAATTAATCAATACGTCTCACAAGGTCTAAAGTGAAGAACTAAATACTCTCAAGAAGAGGTGCTTTTTTCTCTCCTGCTTATGGGAGCCAGGACTTCCACAGCACAGGTCTCAGTTCCCGGGGCCTCATTTCTCTATTTGGAGAAGCACGTGTGATCCCCAACATAAGACAAAACCACTGACATTATTGTTCAGGTAACATCATAAAGTGCATTAGTGATCCTTCTAGCTGGAGAGAGATCTTACATGCTGGAAAAGAAATCTTATAATGTGACTTTGAATATGGGAAGAATAGAAGAAGCAGAACAACACAGTGAAGTAAAAAATAAAATGGAGAAGCTTTTCCTGAAATCTGGAAAGGGAAACTAAAGAGAACTGTTGAGTAGGAGTGGAAATTCCTAACAGAGATGCCCCTCATCTGCAAAGGTGATCCAAGAAGGAAAGGTTCCAGTGCTGATCTCTTTATTTCTGATCCAAACTTTCCAGGTGACGTTGTCACTGTTATCAGCTCCTAGTTTCTGTGACATATACCCAAAGAGATAAACTTAAAAGAAAGTTTTAATTTGGCTCACCAGTTGGAGGTTTTGGTCTGTGCTATGTTGATTTCTTTGATTCAGGATCTCTAAAGTAAGGCAAAACATCAAGGCAGAAGCAGTTGGCATTCCAAAACTCCTCCACTTATTTCCTTGGGAGTGGGAGAGGGAAGAGGAAGAGTTGTACAATTTCTCTCCCAGGACATAGCTCAGTGACATAAATACTTTCTACTGGCTTGTACCTCTTAAATATTACACTTCTTCCCAAAACAACCAACGTGGGGACTAAAGCTGTAACATATGGGTATTTGAGGGCTATCCCAAGTCCACAGTGTAAAAATACCACAGCACTGATGCTGTCGGGAAAGCTACTCTAAGTTAGAGAAATATATTTCTGCTTGTATAAATTTGCTTTCAACCTAGAACCCCCACAGCAGTTTATCAAATTAGGACTCCTTTGCTTAACACAGCTAACAATGGCTATGCTATTCTCACTCTAAAGAGACAGTGCAAGGACCATATGCAAGCTGATCATTTCCCCAGAGATTCCTTAGATACCTTTTTATCAACCTCCACTATCATCTTTTATTTTTTTTTTCTACCAGAATTGACTGTTTTCAGAGAGAATATTACTGTAATCAGTCAAACTCAGTGATGCCTAAAGACAACATGATGTGTGTTTTGTAGCAGATGGTATCACAGCACTGAGATGTAGGTATGCTCTGTTTCTGCTGTGTAAATGTGTACACATTCCTTACTAATATGTATTTTCCCCCAGGTTATTCTGTAACCAGTGGACACCCATGTTTAATATGTCTCTGAGTTCCAAGAATTTGCCGTTTATTGTAGAAAGAATAGTAAAGTCCAGTTGACCATAGTAGAATTTATCATCATTGCTAGGATTTTTACAGTAGACACTAAATTCTTTTACAAGCTTATAGTTTTAAGACTTTTAGAGTATCTGTCTAATAACATGCCTTCTTCCTGCCTGAGAGTAATGTAGCAGAAATATCATGGTATTTCAAGATGTTTTTTTTTGGTGGAGACTGGCATCACCTCTGTGTTTTAAAAGGAGGGCAGTTACTACTCAGCAACTGATGAGCATTCGGCAATGTCTGAGCATCAGGTTTTTGTAGCTGTTTGACTTCAGAGAGCATGAGTCAAGGGAGAAGTGAATAAATAAATGCCCGTGATTGTGGGAAAAGGGTTGTACTAAGGCTGTGGTAGGTGAGACACCCAATCAAATGAGTCCATCACATGATTGCTTCTTTTATTATTATTAATAATAATAAAGGTTATATTTTATATATTACAAAATTACTAATAGTAAAGCTCCAATATTAGTTCTCTTTTCCTTCTATTTAAATTACATATATGTATACACATGCACACGTGTGTGCACATGTATGAATATGGCCATGTGCCTATTGTAGCTCATGTGCAGAAGTCACAGACCTCTCCTCTACTGTCACTTTTCAACTTTCACCTTAAGGTTGGTTCCTTCCTGCAGTTCCTGCAGCTGCCCTGTGCATTCCACACTTTCTGCATCATAAGTTGGTGGGTTGCCCTCTTCTCTCTGTCTCTCATAGTCATGGGAAGATTACAGATGTACACCAGCACATCTGGCTTTTCACATGGGTTCTGCGAATCGAGGTTAGCTTGTCAATTACTTTGCTAAGCTTTTACCTCAAGCTTTATCATAGCGTTAATGATAAGAATAGATTTCATTATGATAAGAAAAAGTTACATGTTAGATTCCAAAGACGTGTTTCAGGTAACAGTTCTCTGCTAAATCCTTAACTGTTGCAGTGTTTCAGCACACGCAGGGGATGTTGAGCAGCCTCTGGCTGAAATTCTAGCTTTGTCCCCTTCACACAGCTGGGCTAGCAGTCCACTGCTGTAGGCAGAGGCACCATTTGGCTTGGACAGAAAGATTTCTTATATATTTCTGTTGCTACAAAGCATTCAACAAGAACTTCCTTTTGATGATAGTATTTAATCTAGCACCTATAGGTTATCCTGCTAATATTTTTTTCAAATTAGAATTTTAGCAATGAAAAGTAAATATTAATCATGATTTTGTTTCTAGTAATTTGTAGTAAATGCAAAGAGTTGTATAAACAACTGCTGTTTTAAAATCCTTGTCTTTTTGATTTTAATAAAATCTATTATCTCCCCTTATTTATTTAAGAAAAATGTATTAAATGTTTATGAAGAGCTGACCTGGGTGGCTTTGTTAGCTAGCTTCCCATTGGTTCGCAACTGCCCTACCTTGCTGTATGAATCCAGCAAGCAAGTATGGGGCAGTTAATGGGGCAGGGATCTGCCAGGTAATTTGGCCACATTTGCTATGGTTTCACAAGACAGGAGAGATATTTCTTTTGTGGTTCTTACCAAGGGTAATCAAAGAGAGTAGAGAGCCAAAAAGAAGCAGTAAACTTGAACATGAAGGAGAGGTTGATAAGAGATATGTCAAATGAACTTTATAAGCAAGGAAGATGTAGAAGAATCACCAATATTATATTGTATGTAAGCATAATATACATGAAAGCTACATTTCACACATGACTGTCCAAACTTCCAGCCAAGCCTACCAGGGGGCCCTGTTCTCTAGCTAAAGAGAAACTGTGGACTTTTTGAATGTCCATGTAGTGAAGGTCACATTTCATCTGCTAAACACCTGCGCCGAGCTCATTTGTCTTTCCCTGGAAGATATTATCCTCTCTTTCACTCTGGGGAATTTTCTGATTTCATTCTTTTCTGAGCTATCAGAGTACAAGTTCTTCCCATATCATTCTGCTTTAATTACTCATCAGCATGGCTTTATTGAACAGAGTCAGGTGTTCATGTCAGAGGTCAAAGTGCTCAGCCACTTCTGATAGACAGACATAAGCCTTAGTTCTGCCTTTCCAACACAGCACAGTGTCTATGGTACAGTAGTGGTGAAAAGCATATAGCCTAGTATTTCATGATTTTAGGAGGAGATACCACAATTAAATCTTCTGTGTCTCTGTCCGTACAATTGAATATGATCATTTCCGAATTACGTCATTGGATGGAGGCCATACCAGTGAGTATTTTGCATGAAATCTAATCCAAGTTGGGAAATTCTATCACGTGCTGGGGCTGCAATCCAAAATATATGCTAGGATCCAAAATACATGTTTCACTACATATATCTCCGAGTGAAATTCAAACTTGCCCCACAAAGCTATGCCAAGGCTTTTAATATTGGCTCCACAATCTGGTCTCACCTCCTGATCAGCCAATCCAACCCAATCATTCCTGCAGTGAGTTTCTTTGATATCAGCTTCTGAAATTTTCTTTAGGTAACAAGAGTAGTTGTGAAAGTAACAGGAAATTGCCTTAAAAATCACAGAAACAAAGACATATTAAAATGTTATAGACAAACTTAAAAAATATATTTATAAACATTCACATACATATGTACACTCACATTCACAGATATGTGTGCGCACACACACACATGCACTCCACACACATGTACATTCATTCCACCTTCTCTATAAAATAACACACCTAAAAATTTTCAGATTAGCCACAGTTTTCTTTAAGGTGGTAGACATTTTAGGTGGTCATGTCTGTTTCATGTGCTGTTTGCGCCATGGAGACCACAGGGCTAAAGTTCAATATGTATTAAGTTCACATATACTAAGTGACAGAACAGCAGTGCCCCTTGAGGAACAAATGCACACTAACTGTCATTTCCATTTCTCTGTGTGCTTTCCCAAAGACAGAAGCTTTGTGACTGCTGCCCCTAGCATTCCTTCCCATCTTGAATCTTGGGCACTTAAGCTCCTCATTCTAGCCACTTCTTGTTTTGAAATTTCTGTTCATTGGATAGCTTCTTGTAATAGAACATCCTAGGAATAAAATCATAGCACTTAAAGTCACTATGTTTGGCTATGGATATCTGCATCTATCTGAGACTAAGCTTTATGTTTGTTTTTGTTTTTTTTTTTTTTTTTTTGTATTTTGTTTTGTTCCCTCTTTGCTGTTCACTTTTCCTTGGGGAGTTGTAAATTCCTCTGCTTAATATTTGTACATTCACGACAGAAGATTTCATATTTTTCAAGGTCACTAGGTTAGGATGAGAGAGTCCTGAAAAATCAGTCATGTTTCTCTTCAACCATATAAAAAGATATATAGACCCAGTTTTATTTATGGTTGATATATAAAAGGGTTCTCAACTGTTTTATTCCCTAAGCCAAACAAAAGCCATAGGCTTCCAAAAGCTATGAAGCCGATTCTATAAAAAAAGCTTTTAGAACTGTAAAGATCAGGTTTATACTGTATCTACTAAAATTCCCTCAGGGAAATGATGCTGCCAACTGCTCACCCTGCTATCAAATGCATGCAAAAATTCACCTGCCAGTGATGCTGTCCTAGATCACCTCCAAGTTCAAGCACATTTCTGGTACTTTGAGGTGAGGGCTTTGTCCAAACTGCACATTTGGCACATGGTTAACACAATGATGGTGACAACGGTACCATTACACTTACCATGTGACTTGCTTTCATGTCGGTGTTTGTAAGCTTGCACTGGTCTTGGGCATGTGTTCCCAATCTCCATGAGAGCTCATGGGTCATCAACATTATACCCTCCTCATCGAAGCTCAGAAATATTTGCAGAAGAGGAAGAAGAAAGAGTAGAAGATCCAGAGTTGTTGTGTTGACTTAAAAGAAACTGTCTTCAGAGCACATATCAGCACTTTTAAAGACAGAAGTTACATAATATCTGTATGCCTTCAAAACATCTTAAACCCTGTCTGAAAGACCAATAAACCAAAACAAAGTAGTTTAATATTATGTAATTGCTTGGATGTCCTTAAACAAGGACAAACTTTATTCTGTACCGATTTTAAATTATGGAAAGACATCCTATATCACACAAATACATCTTCCACACCTGACAAGACTTAGAGCTTAGATGGTTTGAGAGTTATAATTTCATTCCCTTTTATAAAAATTATCAATTATATAAAAATGTGAGATGATTTATGTATTGTTTTCATATATGTAGTAGATATTTTAGCTAATATTTCTAAGTCTAAAGCTCTTAAGGTTTTTCAGTATACTAATTTAAGAAAATTTAGTGCTAGAAAATAAAGTTTAATGAAATTTTAAAAAGAAGCAATAGAAAGTAAAAATGATTACTCTAGTACCCATTTTTTAAAGAAGAGACTGATTAATTAAATTATTTTTGACATATAAAAATGGCACATATGTACAGATATTCAAACGTCTTTAAAATGTTTATGTTTATTTGTGTCTGTCTGTCTGTGTGTATTATGCCCCTATGTTTGGGTACCTTGCGAGGCAGTGTAGGAGTCAGGCTACAAGTGGAATTACAGCTGTGATGTGCCTGATGTGGGTCACTGGAACTGGACTTGGTCCCTCTGAAAGCACAAGTGCTTTTAAACCCTGTGCCATCTCTCCAGCCTCTGTAAACATTAACTTTGAGACACCCAAAGTGATGTAATCTTTACCAGCACTCTATGTTTAAAGAGTTAAATTATTAGCATTAAATAAAGTAAGGTCTGTAGGAGAATTTTGTAATTTTATACAAATTTGAAAAGGAAGCTGGGAAGACGGCTCAGTGGTCACAGGCACTGCTGCTCGTCCGGAGGTTCCAAGCTGGATTCTCAGAGCTCACATAAGGCAGCTCAGAATGACCATCAGCTCCAGACACAGGGGAACTGACACCTTCTTCTGGCCTCCGGGGTATCCAGATGTTGATATTGACTAAGATACCTACAAATGTGTATAAATAAAGAGAAAATGAATCTAAAATAGATTAAATAAAAGGGAGGAGGACAGCACTTGCTTATCCTATAGCTGAGGCACAGCCTTGAAAACCACATGAAAATAGCATTATGTGGATTAAAAAGTTGAGAGATGCTTTTCATACAATGCATTTGGATCACGTTTCTCCCCCTTACACCTTCCAGTTTCTCCCCACTTTCTCTCCTAACTGGAGGTACACCTTTTCTATGTTTTGTTAGAAAACAGAAAAGCATATAAGGAATAATAATAATAAAATAAGGTAAAGCAAAAACAAATCAGACTACGAATACATATGTATATACGTGTAGGCATGCAATAACAGTTAGTGAAAAAGAGGTCATGAATTTGAAACAGAGTAGTGAAGGCAGTGTGTGAGGGTTTGTAGAGATGAAAGGGAATGGAGAGGTGTTGAAATTATGGTCCAGACATAAAATTAGAAAGATAAAGAACTAAGAGTTGATAGATATATAACTTTAAAGAAGATTATGTGCTAAGAGCAAGACAAGCAGCCACTGGCATGTGGTCAGTCCTCTCAAGAACCTAAGCTACTTTAAGAATTTTGGTCTATATCGCTTAGTTTTATTGTATTTAGCATGGTAACATTTCCTGTTAAAAGAAAGCATTTCTCTTTTCTTTACTGACGAGGCATTGAAACATGGAATCTGATTTTCACAAAGATCTATATTCAGCATTGGAATCTGATTCTTCAGGGAACAAAGATAAAGAAATTACGCATCCCTTTTGTTTTTACTCATAATGCTAATGAATGAATTTTTATGGTAGAGTCCTACACAATACATCATTAACACACAGTTTTGTAGTCATAATCTTCATAAGCTTAGTCAGTGTTTATGGTGTCTCTAACATGTGCGGTATTCGCAGAAGGTATAGGAAGGGGCTTGACAATGCTTGAGGCAACAGCTGTACCATAAAGGAGATTGACATTTAGTGGAGGAGATAAAACTTGTATTAAAATATAATACAGGCGTCAATGTGTTAAATGACACATGTGAGTTACATGGTATATTCGAAGAATTCAGAGAGAGGCTATTGGTAATGGTGTCAAGAGGGCCATCCATAGTGGCAGCAATGTGTGAGTTATATTTTACTGGCTATGGGTGTAGAGATGGTGAGCTGGGAATTGGCTCTCATGGGAAGAAAAGAGACAGAGAGGCCATTAAGTGATTCATTTCCAGGTTTCACTTATAGAGCAGATATTTGAGTGTTAACCTTTGCCAGGTCATATTATGAAAACTCAGAACATCTGTTTATCTATCTGTCTGTCTCTGTCTCTATCTATCTATCAATCTATCTATCTATCTATCTATCTATCTATCTATCTCTTTGAGGAGAAGGAAGACATTAATAAAAATTAGTGTATATATTAGTAGTTGAAAAGCATTCTAGATGAAATAAAAGAGTAAATGGGTTAGGGAAAGCTGAAGAGAGATGGTATGTGTGTGTCTGCTAAGGCTGCTGTATCAACATATTATGACCTAGGTGGTTCAAGTAATAGATTCTTACATTCTCTGTGTTTTGGGAGCTGAATGTTCCAATAATGTCCAGCAAGTTTGATTTCTCTTGACATGACCTCCTGACTTGTAAATAGCTAGTTTCTTGTTATGTTTTTGCTCTCTGTAGAGTCTTTGCTCTCTGCAAGCTGCCCTCTTCATCTGTTTATACATCTCAATATCTCCTTATAAGGACACCAGCCAGCTTGTCAGAGATCCACCCTAAAATCCTGTTTTATAACTCTCAAGTTTTTTCATAGCAACATAAAATACAATTTTATTAATATTTGTGAGAAGAAGAAGAAGAAGAAGAAGAAGAAGAAGAAGAAGAAGAAGAAGAAGAAGAAGAAGAAGAAGAAGAAGAAGAAGGAGAAGAAGAAGAGGAAAAAGAAGAAGAAGAAAAAGAAGAAGAAGAAGAAGAAGAAGAAGAAGAAGAAGAAGAAGAAGAAGAAGAAGAAGAAGAAGAAGAAGAAGAAGAAGAAGAAGAAGAAGAAGAAGAAGAAGAAGAAGAAGAAGAAGAAGAAGAAGAAGAAGAAGAAGAAGAAGAAGAAGAAGAAGAAGAAGAAGAAGAAGAAGAAGAAGAAGAAGAAGAAGAAGAGGAGGAGGAGGAGGAGGAGGAGGAGGAGGAAGAGGAGGAGGAGGAGGAGGAGGAGGAGGAGGAGGAGGAGGAGGAGGAGGAGGAGGAGGAGGAGGAGGAAGAAGAAGAGGAAGAAGAATAAGAAGAGAAGGAAGAAGAAGAAGATGAAGAAGAAGAAGAAAAAAAAGAAAAGGAAGAAGAAGAAATTTCTAATAAACAAATAACCATAATTTTACATAGTCTAAGGATTTGGCAACATTAGTAAGATTAGTTCTAAATACTTTAAAATACTTAAGCATTAGACTTTTTAATTGGATATCTTTTATTTACATTTCAAATATTAACCCTTTCCTGATTCCTGTCTATCCTCCCTAGTCCACCACCTCCCCCTGCTTCTATGAGGGTATTCACCTACTCACCTCTCCTGTCTCCCTGCCTTGACATTCCCCCACACGAGGGCATTGAGCCTTGGCAGGACCAAGGGCGTCTTCTGCCATTGATGCCCATGCCTGACAAAGCCAACTTTTCTACATGAGCAGCTGGAGCCATGGGACCCTCTATGTGCACTCTTTGGATAGTGGTTGATTCCCTTGGAGCTCTGGTTGGTTGGTATTTTTATTCTTTTATTCTTATGGGATTGCAAACCCCTTCAACTCCTTCAATTCTTTCTCTAATGCCTCCATTAAGGACCCTGTTCTCAGTCCAATAGTTCGTTGAGAGCATCTGCTTCTGTATTTGTCATGCTTTAGCAGAGCTTTTCAGGAGACAGCTATACAAGGATCCTATAAGCATGAACTTTTGGTATCAGCAATAGTGTCTGTGTGCCCAGGTGAAGTAGTCTCTGGATGGCCTTTACTTCAGTCTCTGCTCCAAACTTGGCCTATATATTTTGGTCCTATTTCAATACTATAAGTTTAGAGAGCCCTGAGGGTTAGAACTTTAGCTTGTAGATTTGTGTAGGCAGGTTCAAGTCAGTTCTCAACAAAGTAGTTTCATTTTAAATGAGGTGGAAGGAGAGAGAATGTGAAATGGAATTTGCTCAAAGTCTTGAAGCAAGCGTGAAAGCCATGGCAATGTGACAGAAAGGTACAGATCACAAGTCAAGAAGTCAGCAAAGGTCCCAAGGTAGGTGGCTTCATGAAGCAGAAATCAAATCTGTTAGGTAGAAGAGAAGAAAGTCAGTGAAGAGTGGGAGGCAAAGGCAGTGAGGCCAAGGTCAACTACAGTACACAAAGAAGCAACTGGCTGCTGTGAGTGTGTAGCATTGTTTTTGCACAGGTGGGAGGCACCATGGACTCATGAGCTGAGGGGTTACAATTAAATTGGAGAAATGTGTCTAAAGCTCTAGCTTGTGATTCAAAACTAGCTCCTGGTCTACAGTCTCATGGTCCATTTTTAAAAAAGAATTACCTTTATGTTATTAAGTGATTGAAAAACCATGAAAGAAATAAGGATATTCTACAAAGTTAGAAATTTGATGGAACTGTGATTTAACTTTCACAAATAAAATTTTCCTAGAATCTGGCCAGTGCTTATCCATTTACGTATTACCTATAGCTGCTTTCACATTGATCTCATAGAACTGAATTTTTGCAACGGAAGCTAGTCAGCTCTCAAAGCCTACAAGTTTCCCTGTCTGACCCTTTGAAAGGTCAGCTATTCGATGCTTGCTCTGTAGTCAATGGGAGACTCCAGTACAAGGGTCGTGATATTGCAGGCTATGATTGACGTGGGCTCCATTACTAGTCAGCCACAAGGGGGACTGGAAACATGAGTGAAAAGGTGGTGGGTTGAATATATTACACAGAAATAACACCCTGTAAACCCAGAGAAGGGTGTTCTGCCACAGCAGCCCTGCTTCAAGGATTCATCTTGGCTGCAGAGTTAGCAGTAGCAAAGCTGAGAGGCATAGTTGACCTGGAAATGATCAGAGAGAAATACAAAAGGCAGAAGCTATCACATCCTAAATGCACTGAGCAATTTCTTCATTTTCTGTGCCCAGGAAAAGAAGCTTCTGTGGTGATTTAGCAGTTTTCAAACAACTTTAAAAATATCACGAAGTGCTAGGTTACTAGTATTCTAATTATATACCCTTTGGATTAAAATAGAGCTCAAGTGAATCGGGCCAGATGCCATTTTACAATTTAGACCTTTGAACATGTGATGCTCAAAAGATGAGCTGAAAGGACTTCCAGTCATTCTTTAATGTCCTGAGGGACTTCCAATCCAGATTTCTAGTTTATTCAATCATCATTTATTTTTACCAACCAATATTTTTAATTTGGCATTTCTAGTTTGTCCTGTGGCCTACTTTCTTTATCTATATCTTCGATATTTGTTTTAAATTGCTTTTATATAATATTAGTTTTAAATTGCTTTTCTAAAACACACACACACACACACACACACACACACATGTTTGTATATAACGGTTATTTAATTTTTTGAGTCAATGAAGGTTTCTTCTTGAAAGATTTCTATAGATAATATTTTTTCCTTCAGGCAAAAAGGAGTGTTAATTTTTAGGTATGCTTGTAATATTAGCTCCATAATCTTTCTCTACAAATTTCAAGATAGTCCACACTTCACAGATTCTTTCCATGTTACACATTTTTTACGCCATATACTTTCCAAAGTTTTAGAATCCCATTTTCTACATGCAAGCTCTCATCAGGGATGGCAAGACATAAGGCACTTTAAATATAGGCAAAGTAAGGTGGGCTTTTTGGAACTTAATCTGAAAAGCAGTATCATAGCATGTAATAGACTTTAAACAAAGAGCTAACTGGACTTATTCATAGAGAAAAGA
The DNA here is from genome assembly GCF_963924665.1 of Micromys minutus. NCBI lineage: Eukaryota > Metazoa > Chordata > Mammalia > Rodentia > Muridae > Micromys > Micromys minutus. Next base: position 12,632,525 of record NC_137969.1, read on the forward strand.
AAAACAGTTTCTTGAATGACAATATTTTGGGAGAAAGAATATTTCAAACATAACTATTTTGAATTTAAATTTCTACTGGTGAAGAAGAACTGTGAAATATTTCTGCTGAGATGGGAAAAGTAGTATTTCTTTCTCGTCTTAAAGTAAACATCTTTCACCAGAACTGGGGAGGCAATTATTTCCTAAGATTTTCAGAGGGAGAGCCAGCTCTGGGCATAGTTAGAGTCAAGGTGGGGGAAGAAATCTTACTTTGATATTTGGATTGAGGTAATAAAATTGCTTGAAAGATTATAAAAATTATGCCCTTATTTTTATTCATAGGGAGAAATTGCTAATATATTTTGAAGTTCTTCACTTTAGAAGCAAACGTAAAACTTTGCTAAATACTTGTGGAAAACATTCCAGCAAGAGAAGGACTGTGAATAAATCTAGATAAGTTGAAATCAGTGATGTTCTTCCCTACCCCATTACCTTCTCGTGGATGCTCGGGTCAGTGTATTAATCATTGTGATTTAGTTGTTATAGTTGTCTCAGTATAATTTTCTTGCCATAATAATTATGCCTTATATTTTAGTACAGCTCTCCTGGTAATAATTCATTGTTTCAAGGTTTTTTAACCATCATTCTATAAGATTATAATGAATTTTTTGTAGAAGTCAGCTAACTACCCTTGCCACTCAGACTTAGTGTTAAAATGTAGTTGGGTTATATTTAAAAAAATATTTCTTTGTGTTTTCATTTAGTCCCTTGGTAGCATCAATGGCCTCTGAAACCATACCTACTTCTTTTTCAACAACCCTGTACCTCACTGATTTTTTTAAACAGGAGAACAAACACAGGAATCAGCCTGCAGCCAGACAATTGAGGGCATCTATAGCTTTAGAAGAAACTGAACTATGCTTGAAAAGTTATTTTGATAATATCTTGTATTTATGGAAATTGTATTTGTTTTTGGGAGAACTGAATATTCTGTTTAAAAGAAAACAGTGTAACTAAAAACCTATGTCTCAAAAATATATCCATCTGGTGGTTGCACCCATCTGTCAAATCTTAGAAGGGAAAACTGGGTAGACAATGTTGCAGTTGAAAATGGGCCAATAGGACTGAAGTTCGAGTATGTGTTTTCAGGCATTGCACGATGCTGCATGTAGAATGACGACAGAAATGTATCACTGCGAAAGTCTCAGGGTAAGATTTCTTTCTTGTGAAATACTCTCAACCCATGCTCTGATTCTCACAAAAATAAAAGATGAGAGAATCCCTTAATATTCTCTACAGGAGCACTTGGGTAACTTGCAGATATGAGAACTCTTCTGTAAGGTACACTGCTGACAGCCATTAAGGGACACCATTCCAGTCAATATTAATTATTGATCAGACTGACTCCAAAGTCACTGTATGCTATGACCTCTTGAAAGTTAATTTCAATCCAAAGCATAGATACCAATTTGAGTGTGTTATGGGAGGAGCTCTATAAGCAAGGTTAAAAAAGAAGAGTACTGTACACATCTGATCCTTACCCACATAAACATCTCTAAGCTGTGACCTTGCTTGTATATCAAGATCACACTTCAAACTATTCCTTTATTCAGGGGAAGCAAGCCAGTAAGTAGCATTTCTCCATGGCCTCTGCATTAGCCCTTGCTTTCTGACCTGTTTAAGTTTCCATCCTGACTTCCTTTGCTGATAAGCAGCAGTGTGAAAGTGTAAGCTGAATAAACCCTTTCCTTTCCTGCAAAAGACTATTCTTCTAAGATACTTGGACTAGCAGTGAAATCATTAAATATCTCAAATAACTAAATATTTCCACAGTACTGTTAGAAAGTCTCTAACATCTACATCCTGAATTTTCTTTATTGTTAGAATTTTCCTAGCTAAAACTTTGGAAGACTGAGGCTGCTGATAGGACAGTGTTTCTCCTTCAATTTTATTTTCATATGTGCACAGTGAAAACTGAAATAGGGTGGCTACTTTAAGTTAAATGAGCTGAAAATTCAAGCTATGTGTAGGAAACATATACATGGGATTTTCTAGTTAACTCACAGGTAAAGTTTTGTGCTCTGCTAACTCCAATTACAACCCAGTTAAGCAGGAATGCTTAGCCATATAGTGTCTAGTACATATGCTGAAACTCACTGTTAGAAAACAAGACCAAAACCAAAAGCAAACCATACCTCTTTCTAGTGGTGGTTGCTTACTTAGACTTCCAAGAAGGTAGTGTATTGTCCATGATTTTGAGCTTATCTTTCTGTGCACAGCGTATAATTGTAGTTGCTTCAAAGTTAGAATGAATCCTTTTGTAGACAGTGGCATTGCAGCAATCTTCTTAATTCATTTTCCATATTGACTTTTAAACAAGTTTTTCACAAATAAATACTTGGAAAGTTTCATAAATATGTGACATTAAATAGATATTTTTAAAAGTCTTCTAACTTTAAAAATTCCTTTGGTTATATATGTTTTGTGTGCACATGCACGTGTGTGTGTGTATGATCTATCTATCTATCTATCTATCTATCTATCTATCTATCTATCTATCTATCTTTCTTTCTTTCTTTCTTTCTATCTTTCTATTTATCTTTCTATATATCTATACATATATGGGAGCACACTTGGGATATTCTGCAAGAGTCATGTTAACCACTGAGCTAGCTCTTCATCAGCGAGTCTTTTATAACAAGTGGAAATTATCTATTCTTGCTGTCTCAACCTGTTTAATATTCTGTTATCATAATTTTCAACTTAATTTGATTTTCCTAATAAAATCAGTAGTATATTTTTCTATTGTAAAAGATCCTTTTGGTTTGATTTAAAATCAACATAGGTGTGTGTGTGTGTGTGTGTGTGTGTGTGTGTGTGTGTGTGTGTGTGTGTTGAACAACTAAATATCAAGAATAGGTAAGATAATGGCATGAAACAATCTATACCTTTCATTATTTGATTGTATAATTTTAAAAACTAGTCATAGACATACAATTTATGTTCCTTAGATACTTGGTTTATTTGTGAAAAGTCTTTGTAAGCTGAGGGATGCTGTGTAAAAGGCTGTTACTGGGGTGTCTCCTGGCTCCTGGTTTTCATAGTTATGTTCAGTTGCTCCCCGCACATTACCTTTGCATGACTGCCAAACTGTTACAGACCTGACATAGTTTCACTCCTAAAGCTGTGTTGTAGCAGACACTGCAGTGTTCATCCTAGTCTCCTTTTCCCTTTTGAGTCAGTGACTTTGAGAAAGCTGGTAACTTTGTCACTAGATGCCTACCTGGAGAAGCAACATAGATAGGAAGTAATCTTTCCAAACTTAGTTCTGCATGTGAGCCTCCTGAGAAACAATCTCCTGCATTGTCAAGCCTTCTGATGGCTGTAGTTCTGCATCATAGGATCATTGTTTGACTGTGACATCCTCACTGACCCTCTGATAAGAATGACTTTTTATAGTTCTGGGACTGTCAGATAAACACTAGTTGTTACAGTCCACTAAATATCAGGGTAATTGTTTGCACAGAAATAGAAAACAAGGATACAGGTAATTTCGAGTTTTTTATCTGCTCCATCTCTTTTATAAGGAATCTTAGGATAGTTTCATGATGTCTAAATTTCATGTAATCACATTTAAAACAAATGTATCCACCAGCTTTTATGGGTAGTTAATAAAAATAAACACATTTATTAAAGGCTGTCCCATGCTTCTAGTTTCTATAAATGACAACTATAATCAAAAACTTGTTACATCAGTTTAAACTCCTCAGCATCTTTAGAAATGAATGATATTGTCACATGACAGACTAGAAAACAAAAATTAGATTTCTTAATCATAAACAAGTATAATATGAAGTTAGAATCTTATATAAGATTACTTCATTATTCTTTTTTTTGCTTTATATGGTAAAAAAGCATCAGCCAGATCTACCAAAAAATTACTTATTTTTACTTATATGTAGTAGTACTTGGGTTGCCAGAATTTATGTGCACAATGTATTTGCCTGCTACCCTTGGAATATAGAAGACATGTGCTATCTTTTGGAAATGAAGATTAAACCAGTTGTGACACATGGTATGCACTCACCGATAATTGGATACCAGTCCTCAAAAGCTCCAAACACTCAAGAAACAACTCACAGACCTATGAAGCTCAAAAAGAAGGAAGGACAAAATGTGAAAGCCTCAGTCCTTCTTAGAAAAAGAAAACAAAAAAGAAAAAACAAAAGAAAAAATCATGTATTCATAATATATTGTTATATAACAGATTTCTGAGCTATAGTAATGTTTAATAAAATAAATAAATCAAAGAATAAACATTTGTGAGCTGTCACTAATTTTCTGGGAATGGAACAGTACCATCACAAGAGCAGGCTGTGTGCTTAAGGACGTCACCTCTTTAGTCTCCCATCATACCCCTTTAAAACTCATTTGTTCATTTGTCTTTTGCTTGTTTTTTTGTTTGTGTACTCATAAATACACATATTTGTGTTTATGTGTTGAGGTCAGAGAACAACATGTGTAACTTGGTTCTATCCTTTTCACAGTGTGAGTCACAGGGACCAATCTTTGGACCAGGTATGGCAGCAAACACACTGAGCTCTATCACTTGCCATCGACCATATTTTTAAAAAGGCTAAGTAAGTGGTCAGATTTCCTGATGAGAACCAAACACACTCAGTATCAATGGTTTCAGTTGAGATGTGTTTATAAGTAAACCTTTAAGAGGACATTTTGTGTCTATAATTTAGTTTTGAGGGTATTTCATATTTCTCCATGAATCATTAGCTATTTAAATGAATATGTATTTTTTCAAGTGTTTCCAATTTAGTTTTCCTCCAGTGTGTGCAGTGGAGCACAGTTGGAGACCCTGGGGTACATTTCAAAACATCTTAAAAACCTGAATCTCTGTAATATATTCTAGAAGAGACTCTATCACCCATGTAGATGCATTAACAGCTAATGAAAAATAATAAAGTATATAGCCAAGAGAATAGTTGGATTCTTCTGGCAGTCAGAGTGTGGTGAAGATTCTGTGAAGCAGAGATAATGCTATGAGGAAGTCCATGTCAAGAACTATTCTAAATTTGCCACTGGGTAGACATTCCCTCTAAGTTGGACAGGCTCTCATTATAATTCTATAGCAGAACCAAATAACTTTGCAATGTGAATTACTTCACATAGTCATGGAGAAAGAGGAGCCTTTTAAGAACATTCTACTGAGTCTTAAATATTGGCATAAATATTCATTGTACAATTATAAATATTTTATATATCTACATATGTTTCCTAAATAGGGGTGACTACATTTGAAGAATATTTGATCTTATATCCAGACATTCTTTTCAGTCTTAGGTAAGTTCTGAGTGTTCGTAACTCAACATTGTAGTGACACATCTTTAGGTGTCTAAATCAGTTTTATGAGAAGTGCGATTAAAGATAAAATCAAAGTCTGAACAGCAGTGATGCTCCTTCATCTCTGAATAGGACCCACAAAAGCAAATGGAAACATGAAGATGCTGGTACTCATGTCTGTATTGTTTTAATTAAGAGGAAGACATGCATAAACAATTAAAAAATGCAAAATAAGTTATTAAAATTGCAAATGTGTCTTAATCATAGTATTAACTTATTCCATGTGCTAATTATCACATGGAAGCCTAATGGGACTATGGTTAATATGCTGTCAACCAAGTATAATGTTAATACTGTACTTCAAGCTTTATAAACTCAGTTCGGTGTGGTACATTTTCTTCACATTTTATATCTATATCTATACCTATCTATCTATCTATCTATCTATATATATATATATATATATATATATATGTGTGTATATATATATATATATATATATATATATATATATATATATATATTTGCCTGTTTTTAGTCAACAAATGAATCTTAAGTAGGCATTGAAGAAAAAGTGAACAAGGGATTTCACCTTAAAAAGTTTCAGCTTAGCAATTAATGTTATATTTTCATGAGCAGCAAAATACCGATGTGATTATAGCAGTATGGTAGACTAAATTTCATTTTACATAAAGTGCACATGATAAAGATCCCTTTACATAAGTTTTTTTTTTTTTTTTTTTTTTTTTTTTTTGGTTCACTATCTCCAATGAAGACTGGCAACTTATAGAGTGAAGATGCATAGATTTTGTTATCATTTTAATGTGCAAAAAGACTTATTTGTGCAAATAGGAATTCATTATAGATTGGAAGTTTTATTCTATTTTTAAAAATCCCACAATACCATGTCTGGATTATTTTCTCTACTGGATTCAAATGGAAGGTGGTGTAATTCTGATCCTAGCTTGGCTGTGTCTCTCTATTCCTTCCTCTGTCTCAGTATCTTCTCTCACATATCTGCACTTTATGATAGCCTCCTGTCAGTAATACTACAGACACAAAGTTTATAATATAACATTTCTGTGCAGTGCTGTTATACCTAGATAAATACATAGAGATGCTTTGGAAGGATGAGGTAATGTGAGCTGCCGTTTAAAGTCTAGAGATTTATCTTGTCTTCCTCTGACTTTCCCCATTCAAGTTCTTCCATTTCATCTCATGCTCCATGTAGCTGGAGGCTGGTGTTGACTTTCTTTCTTCTTCTTTTGGCTGCTTGGGGTAGATCAGCAGTGGAAAGAATACGGACATGCATTTGCTGGTTTTTTAGTTCCTTGAATTCCTGATGCATGGTGACTTATATCCTTTTGTTCTTGGAATGTGTTTTTCCTTACTTCTTTCCCTTTTCTTGCCCTAACCAAAATTCTTCTTTGCTATTTATTTTCTTTAGCTGAATGGGGTTTAAAAAGGTCAACAGTTAACAAAGGTTAAGGGGAAGAAAAGCTCATTCAAGGTGGCTATCTCCTGGCCTATTTATTCAGTAGCTGAAGTATATCCTTTAAAAAATGCCCAAAGGAATGCCTACAGGAGATTCCATTATTGCATTTTATCTACAAGACAGGTTTGGCATTTTCATTTACTGTCTGTAAAACTGTGCTTTGTAAGTAGCATGTGAAACACAGAGATTAGTGTTGTTAATTTAATGCAGTGAGCTTAGAGTCTTTATAAGATTCCATCTCCTTTTGAACTTTGTGTTTAAGTCACAAGGGGCCTGCCCAGCAGTTTTTGAAGAACAATGATGTTCCTCCTTTATATATTAAGCAAATAGAAGGGCCAGAGAAAATATAAATATGTAGCTTTACCATGAGCAAAAATAAGCTTGATATATGGGAACGTGGGCCTTTTCATTCTACTTCATTTTTTTTTCTTTTTTATATTCTGCTGCAAGAATGGGAGAAATTTGCTCTGAAGATAATGGCAACCATAATGCTGAGAAGTGATCAGCAGTGGTGATACATTTGGGAAGAGCCTAATGAGATGAAGGCTCAGCTCATTTGACGACTTAGTGCAAACAAAGGTTATAGACAAAGTGCCTTATGCCTTATCACCACCCGCTGCTGTGCATCAGTGACAGGCAGTGTGAGCTCATCAACGAATTATGGTCTTGGGTTTCAAAAAGCAGGAATCTGGAGAGATTCCAAGTCTGCCTTTATTAGTAACTTTTCAAGCAATATCTTCTTTTGCATCGCTAAAATGCTCGCAATGGAAACAAACTTGTGTAGGCAGGAGCAACATCTGTAAACTCAGTTAAGGAAATGATGGCAGGAAAGTGGTCAAGGAAGTAGATGGTCCTTATTAGGTGTTTGCTTCTTTGACATTAAAAAGAATTAGCTGTCCATTCTCACTTTCTCACTCCATCTGATATTAAAACTTGTTTCTTACATTTGCATCATCCAAAATAACAAAAGGCCAAAAAAGACCATTATGTGTTACAGGGGAAGGACTGAGCCTTCTCTGGCTTTAAGGACTTGGCTTTGAAAGATCCTGCTGATAGGAAGTGAAAATACGGATAACAGGGTTTTCTGGTTCTGGCATGGTTTGGAGATCTTGCTCAAAGTTTACTCTTTGACATGTATTCCTAAGTGACATGCTTGTTCATAGCACACAATGCTCCACAACAGCCCATCCTCCCCACAAAGAAGTGCATCAGTGGAAGGAAGTACCATCTGGCCAGGTGCCCTTTAGTCATGCGGAAAGCTTGCCTTGCATTTCTGCATCTGCCTCCCTCTTTTAGACACAACTCTTATTTATTTTTGACATTTGTGTCACTAAGCTTGGACAAGGAATGTGCGTGGCTTTCACAAACCGGAGGCAGGATGGGAAGCAGGCCTAAGGGTTCCTTGTATCCTGTCCAAATCTACAGTCATACATTGCAACATTCTCTGCTCTTCCATTCCTGT